>NC_066631.1:14308000-14611030 GCF_025201925.1 Gopherus flavomarginatus
TTTCAACCCCGCTTGCTCTCAGCAGGGGGTGATGCTCCACGCACTCCCCATTCTCTCTGTCTGGGGGAGATGTTAGCCGCACTGGGTCTCTGCAAAGGGAGCAGCTTTTCCTGCCTTATAGATCCCTGTGCTACAAGCCCACCACAGTCTGGTTCAAACTGGGAGCAGACGGCCGCATGCTCTTGGGTAAAGGGACACGTCTGCCCTAACACTGTTCTCCTGTGTTACCCCGCCAGCTTCACAACACCCTGAATGGCCTGGAAGTTAAGGGAAATGTAAAAAAAAAAAGACCTCTGAGATCCTTTAGTCCATTCCCGTTGCCAGGGCTGGATGAAGTCTCCAGATACAGGGTGTAGCAGATAATAGATTATATCAAAATTCCTCCTCCCGAGAACCTGCTCCCTGCCCCCATCCCAGCTGCTTTGCAGTTTCCCTGGTCCCCTCCAGAAGCTCATTAGTGCTTCCATGGCCCCTGCTACTCCTGGCCCCTGCAGCCCAGCAAGCCCCTGGCCAGCACAGTGTTCCTGAGCTGTATTAACACAATGGCTGGAGCCTGACACAAGGCTGTGACACTGTGCCCCAAAGCGACACCCCGGCACACCCCAATTCACTACGGTGATATAAATTATGATGTGTTTTGTACAAAGTATGCCTAGTGAGGCATCATTCTAAAAGTCTTAATCTGTTGAACATGGATCTCCTGTTAAGTTGTATGTGCTAGCAATAGGGTTGCCAGGCATCCGGTTCTTTACTGGAACGCCCAGTCGAAAAGTGACTCTGGCGGCTCTGGTCAGCACCAGTGACCAGACCATTAAATGTCCAGTTGGCGCCACAGTCAGGCTCCCTGCCCGGCTCCACATGGCTTCTGGGAAGCAGCGACATCTTCTTCTGACTCCTAGGTGGAGGGATGGCCACAGAGGCTCTGCGTGCTGCCCCCACTCCCAGTGCCAACTCAAGAGCTCCCACTGGCCAATGTGAGTTGAGGGGAAATGCCTGCAGGCACAGGCAGCGAACAGAGCCATGTGGTTGTGCCTCTGTCTAGGAGCCGGAGGGAGATGTCTCTGCTTCCCAGGAGCCGCCTGAGGTAAGTGCCATCTGGAGCCTGCTCCCCATACCCACTCCCATGTCCCAACTCCCTGCCCCAGCCCTGAGCCCCCTCCTGCACTCCAAACCCCAGCCCCACCCCAGAGCCCACACCCCGAGCTGGAGCCCTCACCCCCTGTCACACCACAAGCCCCTGCCCCAGCCCAAAAATAAGCAAGTGAATGAGGGTGGGGGTGAGTGAGTGATGGAGGGATGGGGGATGGAGTGAGCGTGGGTGGGCCCTCAGAAAAGGGGCGAGGTAGGGGGCAAGGGTGTTCGGTTTTCTGCAAATAGAAAGTTGCCCCCCTAACTATCATTGTATGTGAAGTTATGAAGTTTTGCTGTGTATGTGCTACTGAAACATGTGCAGTTGGGAACACCCACACGCAGCCTTTCAGGTACAACACTAAAAGGCCAAACAATATTGTTGGCCTGTTGAGGAAATACACACCCACAAGGATTACCCCAGGAACTGAGTACAACAGAAATGTCTCAGAGACAGCACTACTATACAGTGGAGACTGTTTGACCCAGGTCACAGGTAAAGAACTTTACAGCAAGTTGGAAGAAGATATAAAAGGGGAAAGTGACATCACGACTGGACTCTCTTTCTCCAAAACAAAGCCCCTGGAAACACCTTAGGAACAAAGATTGAACTGGGGAAGGAGGGTCCCAGGCAGGGAAGAAGGACGCTTGAGGGACTGTTTATACTATCAGTGACACACTGCTTGATACAAATCCTATCGACTGTATAAGACTTAGATTGGGATTTTGTTTATTTGCTAAGTAATCTACTTTGGTCGGTTTGCTATCACTTATCACCACTTAAAGTCTATCTTTTGTAGTTAATAAATCTAGTGTATTAATTTTTCACCTAAAACAGTGTGGTTTGAGGGAACTGTTTGGGTAAAATATCAGCTCAGTTAACAAAGGTTTTGTGCATATTCCTCTTCACATGAAGGGAGGGGTAAACTGAGTAATTGTAATAAATTCATATTGGTCGGGTTTTTGACCAGGGCAGGACAGTAGAGCTGTGGGGTCCTAGGCTGGGGAGCTGAGGGTATTTTGGCTGGAGCCTCCTCTGTTGCTGGTTCATGCAATGGCTGGCCAGAGCAGTCATGAATAGAGCTGGGTGTGGTCCCTGCCTGTGGAGGCTGGTGTGAGTGCAAGCTTGGAGGGCTTTGCAGCTTATCACAATGTCACAGTGTGAATGGTGAGACACAGGGCTCAGCTGTACCCCAGTTCTACGTGGCACCCAGGGGAACCCATCACGAAGGCAGTGAAGCCTGTAATCTTAGAACCATTCCTATGCGTCTTGCCTACTGGAGCCCAAAGCTGGGTCTGGAGGTTTTGACTGACTTCTGCTGATGAGGCCATGGCGAGGGCAGAGGCCGACATGGAAGCTGATAATGCTGAACCACCCAACCAAAGGGTTAGTTCAAGCGGACTGTTCTGAGGGAAGCAAGGTGACAGAGACCCCAACTGTAGCATGGCGAGGGGGACATATGGGGAGAGAAATTCTTAGGCAATCTGGTACCTAACAGACTAGAGGAGGTAGCAGCATCTCAGTTATCACAGGACAAGCACCCAAGAATCAGTCAGGAGAACACAGTTGTGTGTTTCCAGTGTGGTTAGAGGGTTGGCTAAGAAAGGGCTGTCCACTCCTGGAGTGCGAGTATTTGCATTGCAACCACAGCTGTCTGTGGCTTGGGATGTTCCCTCGATAGGGACCGCACTCCACTGCTAACATGGCTGGCTGTGAAATGAGAGGACTGATTGACTCCAGGGGCGGGCAGGTGCTAGTTCGCAGGTGCAGACTCCCAGCTGTCAGACTAGGTTGGCATTTGTTGGTGCACATTTCATGTGCACATGGAGTGACAGGAGTGTACCCAGCTGTGGAACTAGACATAGAAATACAAGGTGAAGTGAACAAGCTGAGGGTCAGCCTAGTAAGAGACCTCTCCTGGCCTGTAATTGTAGGCAGAGACTGGCCTAATGCTATGTCCCAGCCCGTTACAAGATGAGTGCTGCTTGGATGAGCTGACTATAGGACGACCCTCACTTGAAGATGGGCTCTTGGGCCAGGGGTCCAGAGGCAAGGCCGAGTTGCATAGACTGAACACCCTGGGACAGTAGATCAAGACAATTGGGCAAGAGATGCCAAGTCAATTACAGGCCCTGGAAACACAATTACAGGAGGCAAACCGAGTGCTGAGGGAGTTGAAAGCCTCATGCCAGACAATAATAGAGAAGGCTGCAAAACAAGGGCAAGAACTGATTGGACAAAAACAACTGTTGGCAGCAACTCGAGCAGGGACTAGCTGCACTTTTCAACTCTCCTGCACCATCAGCAGTGGGTACCCGATCACACATACCACCTGTTGCCAGCCAAAAATTGGAAATGGTTGAAAATATCTTCTGTGGTTCAAATCCACTGCTGCCAAGCACCAGGGCACTGGAGTCCCCAGTGGCTTCTCCGGTTCCAAAGATGTGGCTAATACAATCATCAACCCACCATCACCAACGACCAAGTAGACAATGAGGCTGGTTATTACTGTGACACATGGAGTGGGGTGCTGCACAGTGATGCAGATGGAGAACTGACAAAACCCTTGTGTTCCAGGAACCTGTATTGTGCTTGACTCCAGTGTGTGTGTGTCTGCATGCAACAATCTTCCTTGTTCATGTGTTGGGGTTTAACAAGGCACATTTCAGTCACCAGTGAGGGGCACTACTAAGGATTATCAGGGTCTGCACATTTAAGGCCAAATCTTGGGCCCAGTGACACAATGGGCATTTGTCATTTACTGTCCATGGGACAAGGATGAAACCCTTTATGGAACCTGACTCTCGTACTTTGATCCAGTGATAATCCCAAAGAAAACACTTCAGTGTCCCATTCCCAAGCACATGCCATGAGAGGAGGGAGTCCTGTCCCTTAAATACCAGCTCATCCTGCAGTGCCAACCAAGTGAGATTCAGAGCCCAAACAGCTGGGTGTTAGGTCCCAGAGCCCAGGCATTTCATGCACACAAAGCCAGGGCAGGAAAAGAACAGCCTCTGGGCCTGAT
This sequence comes from Gopherus flavomarginatus, assembly GCF_025201925.1. NCBI lineage: Eukaryota > Metazoa > Chordata > Testudines > Testudinidae > Gopherus > Gopherus flavomarginatus. Next base: position 14,312,155 of record NC_066631.1, read on the forward strand.
AAGAAATGCCCCATTGCCAAGGCTGAATCTGAAAAACGATCAAGCCACAAAACACAGAGAAGCTACATTGAGAGCAACTGAATAGTAAAGACCCCCAGCACTTTCACTCCTCAGTCATGCTAGCCACGTACCTGACACGTCACTGGGTGTTTCCAAGTCCAGGCTATCTCTGCATGTGAAATAGTAGCATGGGAGGTGAATTGGAGGGACATATTAACACACAGCCACATTCCTAAGACAAACTGGGCTGTCTGTAGCTGGGAACTACAATGAATCTCTCCTTAAACTCCAGAGATGGAAAGAAAAAAATGGGATTTGGGAGGTACTTAGATTTTCCCATCTACTCTTCTGCAGCTCAGGTGTCGGAGATCGGTTGTGACTGGGCACCAGATGGCGACTTTGCCCTGTATTTGGCCCCCTTCTATATGAAGTGTTCAAGCCCCATCTTACTTGGGTCTACAAAATATTAGCCCAAAACACAAATGGGAGAAGGCTGAAAAGAACACAAGACTCAAAAGGGCTTAGCAGAAAGTAACTCGCCAGCAGTGACCAATAGGAGGAAGGACACGCTCAGATCAGGAGGTGTTTGCAGTGGGGAGGCAGAGAACGCGAATGAGAACCCCCCTGGTGCACACAAATTCTATAGCAGCAGCCAGTGAGAAGGGAGATGATTTACATGAAGGGGCCGTTCTCCAGCTCTGGGGGTTTAAGAGAAAATCAGAAGGTCCCAGCCACAGACACATTTGCCTCAGGAAGCCGAGCTCATCTGGATTCCCCACCATGGCCTGGGCCCCTCTGCTCCTCATGCTGCTCACATACTGCTCAGGTCAGGGAATTGTTTGCTTCAGTGACAAACATATGAAGGGAACTTGCAGGTGAGGATCCGGAGTCCTTGTGCTGAGTCTGTTTGTAATGTTGATTTCAAGGGTCAGTTCGCAGCCCATGGTGACTCAGGAGCCCTCGATGTCAGTGACCCCAGGAAGGACTGTCACTCTGTCCTGCAGCCTGAGCACTGGAGCCATCACCACCGGCAATGCTCCAGGCTGGTTCCAGCAGAAACCAGGCTCTGCTGCTCGACAGCTTATATACTACACTAATAACAGATCCTCCGGGATCCCTGCCCGGTTCTCTGGGTCCATATCCGGCAACAACGCTGCCCTGATCATCACAGATGTCCAGGCAGAGGATGAGGCCAACTATTATTGTATTGTGTATACGGGTAGTAGTGGTAGTGACAATCACAGTGATCCAGCCAGATGGGGAACTTAAGACAAAAACCTCCCCTGACTTTCCCCTCGTCATCTCCTCCTGCCTGGGCTCTGCTCTGGCTGCACAATTTGCTTCCTGCCTGCAACACATAAAAACTAATTGCGCCTTCTTATGAATTTCAGCCACCTCTTGCATCAGCAGGGTTTGCTGCTGCACCACTCCCCATTCACTCCCCCTAGGGGAGATGTCAGCCACTGTTATGCTCTCTGCTCAGTCTCTCGAGAAGGAGCAGCTTTTCCTGCCCTATAAATCCCAGAGTTACAGACCCACGACTAACCAGTTCAGACTGGGAGCAGATGGCCACATGCTCCTTCAGTAAGGAGACACGTCTCCTCTAACGCATTTCCCTTTTCCCCCACCAGCTGGACAGCACCCTGAATTGCCTGGAAGTTAGAGGAAGGACCTATCAGATCGTTTAGTGTGTCCCCCTTCCCATGCCTGGATGAAATGTCCAGATATAGGATGTATCAGATAATAGATGATGTCAAAATCCCATTTGTTCTTTGCCAAAAGTAAGAACCAGGGATTCTTGGGACAGTTCAGGGTCTCTGGTTCCCAGTCCTGGCCCAGCCCTCAGAGACACACACACAGGGGCAGCAGGGCATAAGGAAGCTGAGTATACAGTTCAAGACCATCTCGGGTCAAAGACCCCAACTCCTAACCCTGGTGGCACAAACACTGTCCCTGAGACCTGAGAATTTCCCAGCTAACTTTCCCGGTGTCTCACAGACCCCGTGGTGCTAACACAGATCCATTCTCCTGTAGCTCCGGGAGTCGGGTCTAAGCTTAGCTACAAACCTTTCAGCCCCATGTTACCCAGCAGGAAGCAGCAAAGCAGGGCCCAACCCCTGTTTGCAAGCGCCCCTGGCTGTCTGCTGTGCAGTGTGGAGGGAGGTCAGAGCCCTGTAGAATGCAGGTTTCAGCAGGAAGGGAGGAGTTTGGGAGGGAAGGGAAGGTGCCATCAGCTGCTTCAGCCCTTGGGTTCCCAGGCTGATCACTGTAGAATCAGGCAGAAGTTTCCTTCTTCCCACAGGCAGTGAGGGCAGTTGTCAGGTCCTGAGCACCAGGTCTGTGCTCCCCAACCAAGGTTATAAATTGCCAGGAGCCCAGATCCCAGGGGACTAGAGATCCTGGTCACACAACGCAGTGTTGGGGATAGAGACAATTCTTATAAAGCGCTGAGTTCTGCAGCTTAGACTGACCACTGGGAACTGCTGTAAATGTGACCTTCCCCACCAGTGAGAGGTCTTCATCTACAATGTCCATTGTCCAGGCCAGAGGAGCGTAAGGCTACCAACAGCTGGGGTACAGAGGGATCTCTGCGGTTCTCGGGCATGTTTATCTATACAAAGAAATCTCCCCTTTGCAATAGTGCAAAACCAGCCTCAGGCATCCCCCCTGCCCTCTGCACTCCAGGGTCCGTCCCTTCCCAAACCTGTTTCAGATTCCAGACACCCCCATCACCTCCTTCCTCGTTTGGGGAAAGGGGCAGATAGGGGTGAAGAGCAGGCAGGTGGGTGCCGATGGGGCATGTGCTCAGAGCAGGTATGAAGCTAAAATCCCAGTGATTTTTGCAGGAATAGTTTAATTCAAAGTTCTTCTGGGACCCAGCACGTGTCATTCTCATGGGCTACACTGACCTGTCCCTGTGCTGGGATCTGAACAGAGATCAGAGCAGGAACACGAGTTCCCAGCAAAAGCTTTTCCAGCTGGGACCCCAACAACTTCCCTCCTCACGTCCCATCTCCACCTCCTTCCCTAGGTGTCAGTCACCAGAGCTGAATCCTGTCCCCTAGAGTCTGAACCAGTCAGTCCAGGGCATCGCCACAGGACACACAGGAGAGGCATGTTGATGGCTTTACCCAGAGTTACTGGGACCAGAAATGTTCCTGTTAATTCAGTGCAGTTTATGGGGGGGAGGGGTTCGGGGGGGGTTATGAAATCCCATCATAATCCATGTGTTTCGTGTAGGTAAATGGGTGATGGCACATTTCCCAGTCAGAGCTCTCTGCACTGGGATCACATTGGCTTCCCCGCTCAAATGATAAAGCAGAGGGGTCTTTCTTACTTCTGTCATATGGGACCTTAGAAAGCAATTCTGCCCAGGCAATCTGCAGGGCTCAGCTTAAATATGAGATACCAACAGTATCAGGCAGATTTGCACGAAAGGGTCGTTCTCCAGCTCTAGGGGTTTAAGAGAGGATCAGAGGGTCCCAGCCAGAGACCTGTTTGGGTCAGGAAGCCGAGCTTATCTGGATTCCCACCATGGCCTGGGCCCCTCTGCTCCTCACGCTGCTCACGTACTGCTCAGGTGATGGAATTGTTTGCTACAGTGACAAAAACATTAAGGGCACTTGCAGGTGAGGAGGTTTGTGAGGATCTGGAGTCCTTGCCCTGAGTTTGTAATGTTGATTTCAGGGGTCAGTTCACAGCCCATGGTGACTCAGGAGCCCTCGATATCAGTGATCCCAGGAGGGACTGTTGCTCTGTCCTGCAGCCTGAGCACTGGAGTCATCACCACCGGCAACTATTCAGGCTGGTTCCAGCAGAAACCTGGCTCTGCTCCTCGGCAGTTTATATACTACACTAATAACAGACTCTCAGGGATCCCTGCCCGGTTCTCTGGGTCCATATCCAGTAACGACGCTGCCCTGACCATCATCGGTGTCCAGGAAGAGGATGAGGCTGACTATTACTGTGCTGTGTGGACTCGTAGTGCAAATCACAGTGATCAAGCCATATGGGGAAGTGAGACAAAAACCTCCCGTCTTCATCCCCTGCTCCAGCCTGTGCTCGGCACTGGCTGCACAGTTTGGTTCTTGCCTGCAATTGATGAAATAACGATTGTTCCTCCTTAGACATTTCAGCCACCCCTTGCTATCAATGGGGGGCGCTGCTCCACGCATTGCCCATTTATTCTCCCCAGGAGAGAGCATGAAAGGGCCGTTCTCCAGCTCTGGGGGTTTAAGAGTGAATCGGAAGGTCCCAGCCACAGACTCGTTTGCCTCAGGAAGCCGAGCCCATCTGGATTCGCACCATGGCCTGGGCCCCTCTGCTCCTCACGCTGCTCACTTACTGCTCAGATGCTCTGAGGGGGTTGGTTTTTCCCCTAGCTCCCTGCAGATCATGTTAACTGGGGATAAAGTCAATGCTGAGTCTGTTTTACCCAGCGTTTTCTCCTGCTGTCTCAGGTTCTCTCACCCAATATGTGCTGACTCAGCCACCTTCAGTGTCTCCATAGCAAAACACTCAACTCTCCTGCTCAGAGAACAGCACTGAAGCCTATGGTGACACAACCAGATGGGAGAGTGAGACACAAACAACCATCTAGTGCCAGGAGCCTCTAGAAGTGATGGTGCTCCTCATTCCTGCATAGCACATGGGCATCTGCCAGAGGATGGGGAGTGGAAGCTGCATTTTTAATGAAATTTTTAATGAAATTTTTAACCCAAATCTTCCCAGGCCTGTCTAGATTTTATCCCCATGGAAACCAGCTTTCATCTCTCTCCACCAGTTGTTTACCAAACTTCTCTGTGGAGTAGAGCGGGCTAGTCACAGAGCAAAGGCAGCTCAGGTTTATTCTTGTTGAGCCCTGACAAGGACAAATTGTGCCCTGCCTGCTGCTTGGTTCGTGTTCTTTCTCTGATCTCCCACCTGCTCTGGTATGGCCGTGGAATGAAGCAGGCAATTCCCTGGTAACATTAGACGCGGCCTTTGAAACCACAGAAACCTCACCCCCTCCAGGGGTTCCTAGAGCAATCAGAGGAATCTGTCCCTGCGAGAGACCCCTCCCCATTCACTGTTCTGTGCACTGGCTGTGTAAACGCCAAGTGTCTCTGTGCTGGGCACTGTGGGGCAGCTCATGATTAAGGCAAAGATTTAGTCATTGGTACTTTTAGTAAAAGTCACAGATAGGTCATGGGCAATAAAGAAAAATTCATGGCCCATGACCTGCCCATGACTTTTACTATATAAATACCCCTGACTAAAACTTAGCAGCTTCTGGGGACCCGGGCGCTGCTACTCTAGGGGACCCCAAGACACTGTTATTGTGGGGGACAGGGGGCCAATGGCTAGCCCCTGCACTGGCTCTGGGGGCTGATTGTCCCCAGATTCCCCTGCTCCGAGGCCTTGGGGACCGCTGCTTGGGTGCTTCCCGGGGCCACTCTTGGGACTGCTGCTCGGGCGCTGCTTGGTGCCAGCTGCCCTGGGACTGCTGCTTGGGATTTTTCCCTCTGGGCCAGCCGCCCGAGCTGTGGCTGGTGCAGCTGGGCTCAGGCCAGCCCCAGGACCACTGCTTGGGTGCTCCCCAGGGCCAGCTACACTGGGACCGCCTGAGCAGTGGTCGGTGGGCCGGCCATGGGGCCGCTCCAGCAGCGCCCAGTGCGGCTGGCCATGAGGCTTCCGAGCAACTGGTCCCAGGAGTAGCTGCTCTGATGGCCCTGGGATCAGCCACACCAGCCATTGCAGCTGCGAAAGTCACGGAGGTTGTGGAAAGTCGCAAAACCCGGGACCTCTGTGACAGAGTCGCAGCCTTAGGCACGATGGTCACTTTCCCAGGAGACTCTTCGTGCTTCTCAGCCTCATTTTATCATTTTCCCTCATCTGAATAAAGGTCATTTGAGCCCGTTAAGGATCTTTGTGTGTGCGGGGAGCATCCCAGGGCCTAAACCAGAACAGATTGAGACAGTGCCCTACCCCGTCCTCTCTCTCACACATGGATTTGGGAGGATTTAGTTTGCGGCCCAGATTAGGGCTTCAGCACTTGTACTCCTTTCTAAATCCAAGAGGCCATGGCAGCATAGAGCTCTCCTCGGCCCTGTTCCAGCGCTCACTGAAGTCAACAGAAAGCCACACATTGACCCCTGTGGGCCCTAGAGCACTGCTGGTACAGTGTGATGCCCTGTGCCATACAAGAAGCTGTTTCTGGGAGCAATGTTGCATTTCGATGTTCATTAATTTCCATTGGGCTCAAATCCCATCTATGCGCTTGGATGTGATTCATTCGCCTTTCAATTTCTTCTCCATGAATCTCTCTAGTGAGGAGGGAGAGAGGGACGGGGCTTGAAAGAAAGAAATGGCAGAAACACTCCTGCGAATGCGTTGGCACGATGGTCCAGGGTACAAGTCTGCACAGAGTTGTGTTGAACTCTTTGATTTCTCCCCTCCTCGTTATTAAATTGCCAGCCGTTCTGTCCAAGAGCAGAAGTAAAACCTGGTGACCAGACAGACAACAAATCCAATAAGGAACAGGCAAAGCCCATAGTTCAGTTCACAGAATGTGTTTGTTACACAAATGGGAACCACAATTGTGTGGATGATTTCTGAAGAGAAAAAGGGGATAAATGCATTGAATGAACAGGTTTCTCAGCACAGGTGGCTCTGTAGAAGTTTATGGGTTGATAATTATTTGTGTTGCTGTACAACAGAATCCCTCTCTGTTCTGTTTCTCCTGCTTTGCTCTGTCTCCTTTATGTCACCAATGTGACAGTCAGTCTGGGATCCTTGAGGTTTTTCTTTTGACTCTCTGGGGCAATATATCATCTGTGAGGCGACTGGGGGGTCTAGGTATTGTGATGAGTGAATCTCCACTGTGGGTGCCTCCCCCTGGGTTTTCCCTGTGCACCAGCCTGGATCAGTTCTGCTATGTTCTTTGGGTCACACATCATGTGACAAGAGTTCATGAGGGTGCTAATGGTGTCTAAAGCATCATCAGAGCTGTGGGGCTAATTAAGAAAAGAACTACATGATTATATGACTCATTAAGATATCTCTGCTTGAGTCTTCTACTACATCAGCTGGGCCAGCTGTGGGGTCTGCCTTTATAAGCCAGGAGCTTGTCACTAAAACTCGGTGTCTCCTCCAATGGGCCCAGCTCTGGGTGGTCACATGGCTGCTCAGAGAAGAGGAGATTAGCATAAGGGGTGGAGCTTGCATACTGCTTATTTAGCAGGTTCAGTACAAGGAGCAGATACTGCCAGGCATTTGCAGTGTGGCCACCTTGGTTTCTTGCAGGAGACTGAAATCTCCTCACCATGCTCTGGGCTCCCCTCGTCGTCCTGTTGGGGACGTGGTGCACAGGTGAGAACAGGGGGAAGGGAGAGGATTAAAAGAATCCTGTTCAGTGGCCTGCAATATGAGATACCAGGGCCAGGTCTCCCTGAGCGCTAACACCTTTTACCATTGTATCCCCAGCCTCCAGCACCCAGCCTGTCCTGACTCAGCTGCCATCCATAGCTGCATCCCTGGGACAGACAGTGAAAATCTCCTGTTCCATGAGCAGTGGGGTCATGGTGCAGAGCTATCCCCAGACCTGGCAGCAACAGACACCGGGCAGCCCTCCGCGACACCTGCTCTCTTACTATAACAGCATGAGCAGGGGTTCTGGGGTCCCCGACCGATTCTCAGGGTCTAAGGAGAGCTCCAGCAACATTTGGTATTTGACCATCACCAATGCCCAGGCAGAGGACGAGGCTGATTATTACTGTGCTGTGTGGTATGGCAGTGGGGGAGTGTCTCACAGTGATACACCCACATGGGGAAGTGAGACAGAAATATCCCCTGAGCAAATCACATCCTCCCGGGCCAGGGTCTGAGCTGGCAGCTGCTCTGGCTGCAGAGGGCGGGGTCTGGCTGTGACATCGTCTGTCGATACCAGAGACTTGACTGTGTGACGCTCACTGTGTCCCTGTGCAGGGAGTCAGGAGTTCGTTGGGTCTGGTGCTGGTGGTATCAGGTTCTTCCACCTTTTCCTTCTCGGTTCGGTGTCAAGTGAACTCCCAAACTCTGAAAGTGAATCTGAGTCCCAGCCACTGGCTCCAGCTGGTCTAGTCTGGACACCACGAGTCTGCAGTGATTTCACTCTCAACCATTAACTGGCCTAGGGTTGTTCCGAGGTTTCACAGACTCTTCCATGACCCTGCTCTGAGTTTGTAAAGCAGCCCCAGAGCAGGTGAGAGTCTCTTGTGTTTGTATTTCAGTTCCTCCCCAGCCTGCAAGGAAACAGATCTTCTTGGTCTCTCTCACGTACCAGACCCCCAGGGATCCTCACTATCTGTTAAGAGATAACAGTCAGAGCAGATATGTGAACACACTAAAGTTAACCACTAGGGGGAGCTCTTCATCTACAGTATGTGAAAGCTGTAAAAAAGTCCCTTTCTACTACAAGCTTCTGAGATACAGAAGTGGGTGTGGATTACAAGGGCTTTTCATCTGTGCTACGAAATCTCACCCTGATAGCTTCAAGTAATCCCCCTCAAGCTTGTCCTATTACTAACGTACTAATGGTCTTCATTATAGAGCACTTTCCCACCAGGAACCTCAAGATCTTTGGTCATCAAGATTTAAGTTTCCCAACACCCGTGCAAGGTATTACGAAGGCCTTTCTGGAGGACGAACGACACGCATGACACACTCCTTCTACTTCACAAAACCCAGCTGACCAAAAAATAAAAAGTAAAAAATACTCCCCTGAAACAAATTAACATGAAACAAAAATTAACCAAGCAGCCAACTACGAAAAGAAAATTAATAAACTAAAAATAACCAAACTCGCAAACCCAACCCCAAACATTGTTTTTACCCCAAAATGGGAGGAAGGGCTGCTGGTCATGGGGGACTTTCTGTGGAAAAAGCTCAGATACGATGGTGATGGGAGGAGTCTGAACCCCTAAAATAAGATCCTTATTTTATAGATGGGGAAATCTAGGCTCAGGGATGTCTAGACTTTGGCCAGGGTCATTCAGCATGTTTGTGGCAGAGCTGCTAATCAAAATTTTGTCTCCTGACTGCCAGAGCACTCTTCCAACCTGCAGGCCATGCTCCCTCGGAAATAGTCTGCTTTGGAGTTCCATCACCCCCACCTCTGCTTTCCTGTCTATGATCTGTCCCTTCTGCTGGCACCTCCTCATTCCCTTGTATCTTATATAGACCTGTAAACACTACAGAAATACCTTCAGTGCAGTAATCTCTCGGGAGACTACTTTGCTGGTAGCTCTCTGATACATTTTTCCACTAGCTGAGAGAGGCTTAGCAGGGGTATGAACTTGAGCTCTGAGCAAAAACCCAGAGTGAAGCTCAACAGAACTCCTCCTGAGTCATCCCTTCCTCTTCTAGCCTACAATCCAATGGCATAATTATCACCCCTCCAAGTGCTCATAATTATCAGACTCAGCCCTTTGTGTTCAGAGCTGCCCTGAATGTAACTATCTGTCACAGAGTGTGGGGAGTCCAGTCCTGCACCCTGCTTCCTGGGACCCACAGTGACTTTTAGCCAGACAGTAAAACAGAAGGTTTATTGGACAACAGGAACACAGGTTACAGCAGAGCTTGCAGGCACAGTCAGGACCCCTCCATCGAGTCCTTCTGGGCTTTCAGGGTGCTTGGATCCTAGCTAGGATACCCTGAATTCCGCCCACACAGCCCCAAGCCCAAACTCAAACTGCTTCCCTCCTGCCAATCCCTTCCTTTGTCCCCCTTCCCGGGCAAAGGTGTTGACCTTTCCCCTCCCTTACCTAGCTCAGGTTACAGGCTCCGGTCTCGTCCATCCCCTAAAGTCCTCCCCTGCTCTCCCATTCCCCACACAGAAAGCCCCTACTCCATCACACTATCCAACACCAGATTATGGGTTATTATCCTCCCATACAATTAGACCAGGAGCTTCCTTTGCTAACACTACAGAAGACTTTGTAAGGTGCAATGGATGGTCCTCAGATATATAAAAGTACCCCCCAATGCAGTGCCAGTGTGGAAAAGATATTTCTAACTCTAATGTGTAAAGGATCCTTTTATGGCTATGAACAATGGGCTTTGTATGGTTCAGTGACTCAGCAGGAGCCTTTGGCTCTGGATGATATTTAAACTTCGTTAAATGTTTGAATTTACGCAGAGAGGCCCTGGTTCTCCACTCACTTACACTGTTTGTACAACAGTTCGGCTGCATGAAAGTCAGTGGAGTTACCCCGGATTTACACTGATGAAAAACAGAGAAGAATTGGGCCTAGAGACTGGCCCCTGTGTCTGCCCCTCTCAGATGGGTGAGTGAACATGCTTGAGCAGCCAGTGAACAGGGAGCAGATTTGCATGAAGGGACCGTTCTCCAGCACTGGGGGTTTAAGAGAGAATCGGAGGGTTCCAGCCTGAGACCCGTTTGCCTCAGGAAGCCGAGCTCGTCTGGATTCCCACCATGGCCTGGGTCCCTCTGCTCCTCACGCTGCTCACTTACTTCTCAGGTACTACAAAAGGGCAAGCTTCCCCCTGAGCTGCCTGCAGATCATGTTAACTGGGGATAAAGTCGATGTTGCTGACTTATTTTGTCACAATGTTTTCTCCTGTCCCAGGTTCTCTGGCACAGTACGTGCTGACCCAGCCGCCTTCAGTGTCTGTGTCTCTAGGGCAAAAGGCTCAACTCACCTGCTCAGGGAACAACATTGGTAGCAAGAGTGTGCACTGGTACCAACAGAAACCTGGCAGTGCTCCACTACTTGTTATATATAGCGATAGCAGCAGACCCTCCGGAATCCCTGATCGATTCTCTGGTGCCAACTCTGGTAACACGGCCACGTTAACCATCACTGGAGTCCAGGCCCAGGACGAGGCTGATTATTACTGTCAGGTGTGGGACAGCAGCAGTGCTCAGCCTCACAGTGACACAGACAGATGGGGAAGTGAGACACAAACCTCCCATTTCAAAGGGAACATGTCACGTTATTGTCTTTAACATGTGAGGTGGGGAAGGTGCATGAAAGGAGGTTGTTTCCAGTCAACCCAGAAACCTTTCCTGCCAACTATGGAGTACAAGTCACCTGCTCGCTATCCCCATGGAGAACTCCCTACACTGCAGGGCTTTTATCCAGACAGTATTTAGGAAGGAGGGGGCTGGGAGGAGGATATACTTGTAAGCAGTGTGCCCTCACCTATAGGCTGTTTAAACACTGAAAGGAAAACCTGGTGCCCCTCCCTGCTGCCTAGCTCTGTGTTATTGCCCCACCAACTGCCTGCTCAGATATCTCCCCTAGTGATGTCAGCTCTCCCCTGGCAAAAGGTCATGGCTGAGGCCTGTTTCCCAGACATGCACTTCCAAGCACAGATCATCCCTCCCTCGCCTCAGGGCCCGACAGAGAAGTTATACAGTCTGTCCCATGGGATAAACCTTCCTCAGAGAGGCAGGAGAGTGGAATTATCCCCACTCTCAACCTAGGAGCTCTGAGCTTTGCTGGCTGGAGGACTGTCCTAGTTTTCCCCACATGCAGACAGCCCACAGCTCCCTCCTATGAAGGCAGTGTGACTGGAACCGGGGTCTGTCTCTGTCATATTAGCAATGGTCAGTGATAAGGGCTGTGACATGCCCAGAGCTCTAAGGAGCGACAAGTGGAGGGGAGAGTAGAACTCGGGCTCCTGGAACGGGTCCTGTCCCTGCGGCTAATGGATGCTCTGTGCAGGAGACGGTACGGGGACTGCAGAACATGCATGGCTTGACCAAACGAGAGAACAGGATCCAGCCGAAATGTGGAACATCCTGCGAAGTGCACCATGTTGGAGAGCTCCCCTGCCTTCTGCCATGAGGGGAGCAGTCCCTGACAAGGAGCCTCTGGGGTGAGCTCCAGCCTCCAGGTGAGAGCAGAGTCAGATTTAGTCTTTGAAATTGTGAACATCGCAGAAGTAAACGAGGGTAAATATTTGCTGGTAGGCAGTAATGTCCTGCTTTGATTCCCTCCCCACCCCGCTGCAGTCTGGACACCGGAGAAAGGATCTGACAGACCCCCCGCCTGCGTGGGAGATCAGCACTACTTAGAAGAGCATCAGCAAAATCCTTTATCCAGCCCAGGACTGGCTTCATTGTGTGGCTTACAGGACTGCACAGAACCCACTGAAACCCTAGGGGCCCCCTGAGAGGTGGGGACTCTGAGCATTATGGGATAGAGTCTAGTTCCACCCTCCTCAAACCAATATGGAAACAAGTAAATCTTTAGAAATCAATTTCTGACATTTCAGGTCCTGATTCAGGAAAGCATCCCTCCTCACTACAGCTATTAGCACATATTTACTGATCAGCAGGTACTTCAGGGCTGTCCTGTATCGGGCCTGGTGTTGATGGGTCTCAGGTTTGAGTGGGTGTGCAATGTGGCAGGTAGATTTCCATCATACAGAATCCCTATGTCCTTCCACTGCCCCCAGACAGTGAACAAGATTCCTCATTAGTCCAAGTCTCCCATGAGGATTATCACCCCATAAAAATCCCTAATGAAGAAGCCAAAACACCTGTAGCCCTGCCGTGTGGCCTGGAGAGCAGAGAAACCATGGCTGCTGGCAAAGAACAGCTACTAAGCACATGCATCCCCAGCCACAGAAATCTCACCCTCTCATGTGGTCCTGAAGTGGATAGAAAGTGACTTATCAACATCCTTAACCTTTACAATTTCCCCTGCCCACTCCACTAGCTTTACTTTAAAATGTTCCATGATTGGCAATGAGTACTGATTTGATTCTCCTTGATTCTCTAGTTGTGTTGGCTCAAACTGTGAGTGAGCAATGAACCTCTAGCAAAGCTGGGAAATGTCAGGCTCAAAGGGGAGGGTTGGAGAAAGTTACAAACTGGTGAAAACAAGGGATTGGAATGGAAACTGTCACCCAGCCTGAACTCCCATGGTTGCTACTGTGGATGAAGAAAGAAAATGATCTCAGCTGAACTGGCCACAGTTGGGGTGGCTCTGAACCAGTGACTTTATACAGCAGGAGCTCATCACCACCAACGATGCTCTCTCCTCCTACGTGCATTTCCCTGTGGGGAAAAGGACTAATCAGACAAGAGCAGATTAGCATAAAGGCAGGGCTTGCATGCGCCTTCCCCAGGAGGATAAATATAAGAGGCAGATAGGTTCAGGTATTCTCAATAGATCCATCAGTTTTTCTCCCAAAGGTCGGAAATCCCCTCACCATGCTCTGGGCTCCCCTCATCGTCCTACTGGGGACATGGTGCACAGGTGAGAACAAGGGGAGCACGTTAAACCCACAGTCATGTTACTGCTGAAGCCAGTGTACAAACTGTGTCACTAGAAGCTGGGAATGGACAAGGAGGGGTTGAAAAGTTTCTACCTTATTTTTTTCCAGGTTCCAGCTCACAGCCTGTGCTGACTCAGCCAACCTCAGAGTCAGTGTCCCCAGGAAACACTGTGAAACTCTCCTGCACCATGAGCAGTGGGACCAGCATCAGTGGCTACCGTGTGTTCTGGTTGCAGCAGAAACCTGGGAATTCTCCACGATACCTGCTGTATTACAAGTCAGATTCTGACAAGCACCAGGGCTCTGGGGTCCCTGCGCGCTTCTCAGGTTCCAAAGAAACATCCAGTAACACCGGCTATTTGACCATCTCTGGTGTCCTGGCAGAGGATGAGGCTGATTATTACTGTGCTGTGTGGCACAGCAATGCTTGTCACAGTGACACAGACAGATGGGGAAGTGAGACAAAAACCTGCCCTTTCATCCCCCAGACCAGGCTCTGTGGAGCCTAGGCAGAAGTCACACGGTGCAGAGTTTGGTGTGAAGTGTAACACTTCACCTAAATAACTGCTCCTCCCAAGAAAATCCACTTTCTCATACCTGCTCTCTCCTCTTTACACTTCTGCAGCAGGAGGAGCTGTCAGCTTCCTCTAGAGAAGAGTTAACATCGCTATTCTCATCATGGGAAGAGGGAGAGATTCAGCTAAAGTTACAGACTCAAGTGACATCAGGGCCTAGATCCATTCAAAGATCTTGCCACTCCTTCCTGCAAAGAGAAAGAGGTCAGAAGAACCTCTGATTTCTAATGTAGGAGTGTCCAGGGGGACGGGAAGGGAGTTAATGGCTATGGAAGCGGGAAGAAGGGGCATGACATGAGCGCGGTAGGGAAACAAAGGGCTCATCAGGCTCACACCCGCTGGCTGAGTGGATGTGCAGCAACTTCTGGGGACTTTCAAAAGCCTGCGCAGGGAGGAAAATTTGGGCCTGGGTGTCTGAGCCAAGGTCCTGGAATGGGGGGAGCAGGAAGTAGAATTGGAAATTATGATAAAGGTGCGGATTGGGGTAAGTGCAAGTGACCATGTAGCTCTAACCGTGAGGGGGAAATCTTCACCTGCAATACACCAAACAGGAGACAGTAACTTTCAGACTACACCTGCCGGGGTGAGGCACAGACTCGGTTGGATTTAAAGTCACAACAACAATTTCCGCCATTCTCCTTCTTTCTCTGTGGGCAGCAAGGGCTAGTTGGAGCAGGTGAGAACTGGAGGGGAGCAGGTGCAGTCAGACATCACCAAACAAGGAGCCTGTTTGAAACACACACACTCCAATTTCATTCACTGAGCTCTCATGAGGGTATCTCAAGAGGTCCCTTTCTTGGTAATTCTCTCATGACATTTGCTCCCTGCTGATACAGGCCAAGCAGGTGCCTGTAAAAGAAACAGCTCTAAGGAGAAACCAGCCAAAAGTAAATACAGACCTTCACCTCGGCCCTAGGATCTGATGGTGCAAGCCCCTCTCAGTGTGCAGGATGATCTCTTGCAGACTGAGTTCTTTGCTTTCCCAGCTCCCATTCTGCTCTGCACGTACATCACCAGCAACCAGACACCTGGTTCCCATCTACAGCTTCTGAGCTTAATGTTAGGAGAGTCCTACTGGAAACACTGTAGGAAGCTTTGAAACTGCAGGGGAGGGTCCTCAGGAACATAACCTTTCCCCAGGGCAGTGCCAGAGTTAATATGATATTTATGGGATGATGGGAGAATGGGGACAGGAGAGCGACTGGGAGGGAAGATCTCTGAGCTCAGTTGTGCCCAACATGAGCCTTTGAAGCCAGGAACCACGAAGAGCTGAGATGCAGGAGCGAGATTCTGTGCAAGATGAGAGTGGGCTCAGGAGCCAGGTCTGGAGCGCAGAGGCGTGTCAGCAAGTTCTCAGTGTAGCGGAGACACCGATCCCATGTGGGCACAGTGGGTCACCCCAGGGTGAGGTGCGGAGGGAGAAAAGGGGGAGGGGCGGATGAGAGCTCTCCTATCAAATCACAAATATTTTAAGCCACTCTCTTGCTTCTGGGCAGCAGACTCCTGATGTTTGAGCACTTGGGGTTGGCAGTAGTGCCTCGTGGCAGCGGCCCACGGAGGCTACCAGAGGGCTAGCAATCTGAGTGCTTGTGAAGGGAACTGAGAGACTCCTTTCCCCCACTGAGCAGTCTGCCATGACCTTGAGTTTGACATGGCTGCATTGTAAGGATGCCTTGCAAACCCTAGCAGTGTGGTCACTGTGGGACGAGAACTGAAATAACAACCTTATACAGCTGGATCTCATCACCCAGGGATGGTTTCCTCCGGCTTGTACCCATCTCTCTGGTCAGCAGAGCGAATCATATAAGATCAAATTAGCATAGAGGGTGGAGCTTGGATGCTGCACACTCAGGAGGATCAATATAAGGGACAGGTTCTGTGGGGCACTCTCAGTGGATCTGGCTTTTTATCCACAAAGGGCCTGAAATCTCCTCACCATGCTCTGGGCTCCCCTCATCCTCCTGCTGGGGACGTGGTGCACAGGTGAGAACAGCGGGAGCGGGGTCAATACACATTGAAGATACAGGTGATGCCAGTTTGTAAACTGTGTCACTAACAGCCCGGGACAGACACGGTGGGGTTCACAGGCTTCTCCATTATTTTTCCCAGGTTCTAGCTCACAGCCTGTGCTGACTCAGCCGCCCTCAATATCAGTGTCCCCAGGAAACACTGTGAAACTCTCCTGCACCATGAGCAGTGGGACCAGCATCAGTGACTACTATGTGTACTGGTACCAGCAGAAACCTTGGAATTCTCCACGATACCTGCTGTATTACTATACGGATTCCAGCAAGGGCCAGGGCTCTGGGGTCCCTGCTCGCTTTTCTGGTTCCAAAGACACATCCAGCAACGTCGCCTATTTGACCATCTCCGGGGTCCTGGCAGAGGATGAGGCTGATTATTACTGTGCTGTGTGGCATAACAATGCTTGTCACAGTGACACAGACAGATGGGGAAGTGAGAAAAAAACTTCCCCTCCCCAAACCTGGGCCCTGCAAAAATCCACCAACTGCAGAGTTTTCTCTCCAGCCTAACATATGATAGTGCTGCTCATCACAAGGAAATTCATATGATCTTTCCTCCAGCAAACAACATGCAGCTATCACCTGAGATCTCTGATGTAGGAAAACCAGGTACGGGGCGGGGAGGTGAGCAGGAGGGGAGGAAGGGCTACTGGAATGGGGAGGGGCATGAAGAGAGAAAGCAAAGGAAACAAAGATCTCTGGTGGCTCAGGGAGCCTATTACTCCTCCTGTGGAAAGAGGGAGGAGGATTCAGAGGCCAGTGTTCTCCGCAGAAAGGGGTACAGGCTGCCCTTCCTGGCTGCCTGTTCTGTTATGGCTCTGAGCTCTCCCCTGGTCTGAGTGAACGAGTCCCTCACTTGGCAGCAGCTTGGTCCGTTACCAGCGAGGCCTGCAACACAAGGATAGCTGATGGGCCATGCTGGCATCTAGCATTGTTCTCCGCCTTTTCACTGTGGGGAGATGCATTCCAAAGCCAGGGGATAGATGTTTATTAATAGAGGCAAATTACTTTCCTGTTTTATTGCACTGAACCTGGTAACTGCACATCAGAGAGGACTCCTCTGACTTGCTCACACATTTGATATCTAGCAAAAGGAGCCAGTGATTTCACTAGCAAAACCTCTCAAGAAAGAGTCTCAGTCTTAGAAACGAATCAGGATGATTTCAGTCCAGGTAGCGGTCATAACTTGGTGACTTTAGCCACTAGGGGGAGCGCTTTATCTCTAGAAGTGGAGTGTGAGACAATGCCGGCTGTGCAGCAGTTTGCACATATGTGAGGCTGCAGGCTGGTGGGGACTGAAGTTCTGGGTTCAGCAGTGTAGAGCTGTGCTAAGACATTCGAGCAATGGGATTTGAAGACAGTAATACAGAAAACATTCTCTTTAGAGTTCCGGATCCTTAACCCCGTAATTGACACCAATTCCACTCCACAGAAGTGAAAAGTAGAATACAGTGACTGCGCAGTCAGCGCCCCTCTTTGCCATTTCTCTGGCTTTTCCTCACAGGTTGTGGTCAAAATACCCATCTCCTAATTAGTCATGATTGAGACCCTCCCCTGTCTCAGGGCTCTGCTGGGTGAGGGAGATGGAAGGGAGGTGCCAGCAGCAGTCAATGAGCAGGGAGAAGATCTGCATGAAGGGACAGTTCTCCAGCTCCGGGGGTTTAAGAGAAATTCCAGCCACAGACCCATTACATTTTTAAGATGCCTCCAAATATTCCCAGCCATCCTAGGTTCAGCACCTGTCTAGGTCTTATCTGCATGGAAACCATCTCTCATCTCCCTCTATCAGGAGTTTACCAATCCTCCCCTTGGCCTGGGGATGGTAAGGCAGAGACCAAGGGAGCTCAGGTTTATTCTTGTTGATCCTGACAGGGACAAATTGTGCCCTGGTTTCATTAGACTCAGGATACAGAGCCCCAAATGCTAGTGTCCCCAGTCAGAGAAACCCTCATTTCCTTCATGGGTTCCCAAAGCCATCAGTAGAGTCTGTCCCAGCAGGGGAACCTTCTCCATTTCCTGTTCTGTGCTCTGGCTCTTTAAACCCCAGGAGTCGATGCTGGTCAATGGGGGGTGGGTAGTTCACAATGATGGCTGTAGCTGTGGCAGTGCAAGACTCCCACTCTGGACCCTCCACAGAGACTCTTCATGTTTCTCCCACTTGCTTTTTTATTGAGGTGAGGTTAAATAATAGACATTTCAGCCCGAAAAGTATCTTTGTGTGCGGGGAGCATAACAGGGCCAGACCAGGCCAGAGCAGAGACAGTGATCCATCATTCTACCTGCCCCACCCACACCAAGCTGAGTGCAGACTTTGATCCAGATTTCAGCTTCATCATTGTCCTCTTTCTAAGTCCAGGGGACAATGGCACCTTAGACCTCTCTTAGGCCCTGATCCAGAGCCTGCAGAAGTCAACAGTAAGACCCCCATTGACTCCAGCAGGCTTTGGGTCAGACCCTAATGCCTTCTGAAGCCTTGCTGATGCAGCGTAATGAAATCATGCTCCACAGAACAGCTATCTCAAGTAGTGCCGCACATATATTCCAGTTCATTATTCATAAGTCTCCACTTGACTGAACTCCCACCGAGGTGCACTGATGCCTGGGATGGACACATCTTTTTATATCTTGTCCAGGAGCATTCTTTTAGCGGGAAAGAAAAAGTGTCACAAAAACACATGTGAATGTCTTAGCTTAGAGGCTCATGTCAAAAGTGTTCACTCAGCCATTCTGGACTCTCTTTGATGTTTCCACCTGCCAATAAATGATGCAGCCATTCAATGGAAATGCAGAAATAAGACCATGTGACTTAGGGGAGCAGTCAGATATCACGAATAATGATTCAAAGTGAATAGCGTATGACCGTCTAGTAACTGAAACAAACTCACAGGAAGTGTCTGTTAAACAATTCTAAATAACAACCAATGTTGTAACAATCAAAATAGGTTTCTGGCTAATTTGTGAAGAGGAAAAAGAGTAAAATTCAATTAATAGTTTCCCCACCTCAAGTTTCTGGGCAGGGCAGTCTCAAAGCTCCATGAGGGTAGTTATGGGGGGACTCAGGTGTGCTTGGTTCCCAAGCCGTTTGTGGGTGGATTATTTGTGTTCTGACATTATATCCCTTCTATATGACGTGTCTCCAGCTCTTCCTGCCTCCTTGGTGGCACCAGGGTGACTGTCTTGGACACCTGGAGAACAACTTTCTCGCCTTTCTTTTCAATCTCGGGGGGTAAATACCCCTTGTGGGGTGACTCTGATCTAGGTATTCTAATAAGCCAATCTCCTGCGGGGAAGCCTGAACTTATCTTTTCCTTCTGCATTGGCAGGGCTCAGTTCTGCGACACTCTTTGGTCATGCAGATCATTTAGCCAGAATATACCCGGTTTCCCACCCTACCTGTAGCCCCTTCACTGCTGTAGGTTTAACTTTGAGCAGAGCAATGGGGTTTTATAGCTCCTCATGGAAATGGCTAGGCTGCTTCCATCACATGCTTGAGTCAGCTGTGGTTACTACTGGAGCACAACTGAAAAGCCCTTTTATAAGCCAGGAGCTACTCAAGGAAGGTCAGTCCCCTCCCCTATGGCTATCTCCCGGTGGTGACACAGACCTGCAGAAGAGAGCGGATTAGCATAAAGGGTGGAGCTTGGAAGCTCCCTCATCCTCGAGGGTTAATATAAGGCCAAGACACTGTAGTGTATGTTCAGTGTATCTGGCTGTGACTTTTCCAACAGCCTGAAATCTCCTCATCATGCTCTGGGCTCCTCTCATCGTCCTGTTGGGGACGTGGTGCACAGGTGAGAATGGGGGAAGGGGAGAAGATGAAAAAATTCCTGTTCCCCACTCTGCAGAACTCGTCCCCTGCAAGGTGAGGTACCAGGCTTGGGTCTCTCTAAGTGCTAACACCTTTTACCATTGTATCCCCAGCCTCCAGTGCCCAGCCTGTCCTGACTCAGCCGCCATCCATAGCCGCATCCCCTGGACAGACAGTGAAAATCTCCTGTTCCATGAGCAGTGGGGTCACAGTGCAGAGCTATGAGCAGACTTGGCTGCAACAGACGCCTGGCAGCCCTCCGCGACACCTGCTTTATTACTATAGCAGCATGAGCAGGGGCTCTGGGGTCCCCGACCGATTCTCAGGGTCCAAGGAGAGCTCCAGCAACATTTGGTATTTGACCATCACCAATGTCCAGGCAGAGGACGAGGCTGATTATTACTGTGCTGTGTGGTATGGCAGTGGGGGAGTGTCTCACAGTGATACACCCACATGGGGAAGTGAGACAGAAACATCCCCTAAGGAAATCACATCCTCCCGGGCCAGGGTCTGAGCTGGCAGCTGTTCTGGCTGCAGAGGGTGGGGTCTGGCTGTGATATTGTCTGTTGATACCAGAGACTTGACTGCGTGACGCTCACTGTGTCTCTGTGCAGGGAGTAAGGAGTTTGTTGGGTCTGGTGCTGGTGGTATCAGGTTCTTCCACCTTTTCCTTCTCGGTTCGGTGTCAAGTGAACTCCCAAACTCTGAAAGTGAATCTGAGTCTCAGCCACTGGCTCCAGCTGGTCCAGTCTGGACACCATGAGTCTGCAGTGATTTCACTCTCAACCATTAACCGGCCTAGGGTTGTTCCGAGGTTTCACAGACTTTTCCATGACCCTGCTCTGAGTTTGTAAAGCAGCCCCACAGCAGGTGAGAGTCTCTTGTGTTTGTGTTTCAGTTCCTCCCCAGCCTGAAAGAGAACAGCTCTTCTTGGTCTGTGTTTCCCACCCCTCCCCACATGCCCTGCAGGGAACAACCTGCCTGTTAAGTAATAACATTTGTGATAGAAACGACGGTAGAAATGTAACCACTAGGAGGAGCTCGTGATCTATAACATGTCAACGATAAGAGAGTATCCATAGCTCGTTCTAAGGACCCTTTCTGCTACAAGCTGCTGAGATCCAGAAGTGTGTCTAGATTACAGGGGCATTTCATCTATAGTAAGAAATCTCACATTTATGACTACTACAAATCCCACTACGGAATGTACTATTACTAAATACTAATGAGCTGCATTTCATAGCAAGTTCCTTTCAAGAACTGCAGGATACCTACAGAGGTTACTGACTTACGGTTCACAATACCCATGCAGGCTATGAGAAAGGCCTTTTTACAACAAGAATGACATTCATAACCATGACACTCCCTTCTACCCACAAATCCCAGCTGAACAAAAACCAAAAGGTAAAAAGTAACCCCTCAAAACTAATCAGCGAGGAACAAAAACCTAACAAACAAACAAGAAAAGTAAATGAATGAAATCTACAAAATCTAACCCACAAACCCTGCCCCCAGCAGAGTTTCTACCCTGAGTAGGATCAGAGACTCCATTAAGGTCTCCATTGTTGCTATCAGTTTTACATGGCAGGTGCTCAGATGCTGTGGTGATGGGTGGTGGTATAAAACCCCTAGATAAGATAGGAGCCTCATTTCATTGATAAGGAAATTTGGGCTCACAAAAAGTTAGACTTTGGCCATAGTCATTTAGCACGTCTGTGGCAGGGCTAGGAATCAAACCTGTATCGCCTGACTCCCAGAGCACTCTTCCAACCTACAGCTCCTGCTTCCTCTCAGCTAGTCTACTCTGGAATTCCAGCACCCCCACCTCCCATCTGTTCCTGGTACCTCCTCATTCCCTAGTTTCATTATGGGTGACTAGGGACAATGAGAGGGAATAGGAGGAAGGTCAGTGCAGACAGACATGGATCCTATCAGGAGCCCATTTGAAATATGAAATATACAGACTCCAGGAAAGCATCCCTCCTCAGGACAGCAATTAGCATGTATTTACCGATCAGCAGGTACTTCAGGGCTGTCCTGTATTGGGCCTGGTGTTGATGGGTCTCAGGTTTGAGTGGGTGGGCAATGTGGCAGGTAGATTCCCATCACACAGAATCCCCATGCCCTTCCACTGCCCCCAGACAGCAGACAAGTTTCCTCATTAGTCCCAAGTCTCCCACGTGGAATATCAGCCCATAAAGATCCCTAATGAAGAAGCCAAAACACCTGCAGCCCTGCCGTGTGGCCTGGAGAGCAGAGAAACTGTGGCTGCTGGCAAAGAACAGCTACTAAGCACATGCATCCCTAGCCACAGAAACCTCACCCTCCCGTATCATCTGCTGATTCCCTGTGCCCTACAATTTCCCATTCCCACTCCCCTAGCTTTCCTTTTTACTTGTTAATCCTGGGCAAAGTGTATCAATTTCACTCTCCTCATTCTCAGACACTCAGGAGTTGTGTTTGCTCAATCCGTGAACCAAGTGTGAGCCTGCATGCAAACCTGGGAACTGTCAGGTCAAAAGAGGAAGGGTTGGGAAAGTTATAAACTACTGAAAACAAGTGTTTAGAATTGAAACCATCCCACAGTCTAATCTCCAACAGCCACCCCTGTGAGTGCTCAAATTCGCCCTTACAGAGTCAACCTTACGGAAGTGCAACTGAACCAGTGACTTATACTCAGGAGCTTCTTTCCAAAGCATTGGTCTCCTCTCCCATACAGAGGTGAAAGTAAACCAGTATGGTCCAGTACAGTGTACCGGCAAGAGCCTCACCAGCTTCCTCGGCGGGGATTTAAAGGGCTCAGAAAGGCTGCGGGGAGCCCAGAGCCCTTTAAATTTCCTCCCCCCCTTCACCTCCAGCAGCCCGGCTGGGGCCAAGATTTAAAGGGCTCAGAGCTCTTCCTTGTTGCAGATACTCTCACAGCCACAGGTTTCAAAGATGAGGATGGTTCTGGAGCAGGTGGCAGCCCCATTATTTTAGGAACAGGATGTCCCGGGGCTGTGCTATCACCTATCCGTTGGCGACAGGGGACACCTGAAGATGCTGAACTGTTGCAGGATTCTTTATATGTGACTGGTAATTTGCACATTTCAGGTGGTGGCTGAAAGAGGCCATTGCTGGTGGCAGTTTCTCATTTGTTTTGTTGATACATAGACTTTAGGGTCAGAAGGGACCAATGTGATCATCTAGTCTGACCTCCTGCACAAAGCAGGCCACAGAACCCTACCCATCCACTTCTATAACAAACCCGTAACTTATGTCTGAGTTATTGAAGTCTTCAAATTGTGGTTTGAAGACCTCAAGCTGCAGAGAATCCACCAGCAAGTGACCCACGCCCCACGCTGCAGAGGAAGGCGAAAAACCTCCAGGGCCTCAGCCAATCTGCCCCGGAGGAAAATTCCTTCCCGACCCCAAATATGGCGATCAGCTAAACCCTGAGCATGTGGGCAAGACTCACCAGCCAGCACTCAAGAAAGAATTCTCTGCAGTAACTCAGATCCCACCCCATCCAACATCCCATCACCGACCACTGGACATACTTTTCTGCTAGTAATCAAAGATCAATTGCCGAAATTGAGCTATCCCATCATACCATCCCTTCCATAAACTTATCAAGCTTAGTCTTCAAGCCAGATATGTCTTTTGCCCCCACTACTCCCCTTGGAAGGCTGTTCCAGAACTTCACTCCTCTAATGGTTAGAAATCTTTGTCTAATTTCAAGTCTAAACTTCCTAGTGTCCAATTTATACCCATTCGTTCTTGTGTCTACATTGGTACTAAGCTTAAATAATTCCTCTCCCTCCCTAATACTAATCCCTCTGATATATTTATAAAGAACAAGCATATCCCCCCTCAGCCTTCTTTTGGCTAGACTAAACAAGCCAAGCTCTTTGAGTCTCCTTTCATACGACAAGTTTTCCATTCCTCGAATCATCCTAGTAACCCGTCTCTGAACCTGTTCCAGTTTGAATTCATCCTTCTTAAACTTGGGAGACCAGAACTGCACACAGTATTCCAGGTGAGGTCTCACCAGTGCTTTATATAACGGTACTAACACCTCCTTATCTTTGCTGGAAATACCTCACCTGATGCATCCTAAAACCACATTAGCTTTTTTAAAGGCCATATCACATTGGTGGCTCATAGTCATCCTATGATCAACCAATACTCCGAGGTCCTTCTCCTCCTCTGTTGCTTCCAGCTGATGTGTCCCCAATGTATATCTAAACTTATTATTAATCCCTAAGTGCATGACCTTGCACTTTTCACTATTAACTTTCATCCTAGTACTATTGCTCCAGTTTACAAGGTCATCCAAATCTTCCTGTATGATATCCCGGTCCTTCTCCATGTTAGCAATACCCCCCAGCTTTGTGTCATCCGCAAACTTTATTAGCACATTCCTGCTTTTTGTGCCAAGGTCAGTAATAAAAAGGTTAAATAAGATTGGCCCCAAAACCGATCCTTGAGGAACTCCACTAGTAACCTCCTTCCAGCCTGACAGTTCACCCTTCAGTACGACCCGTTGGAGTCTCCCCTTTAACCAGTTTCTTATCCACCTTTCAATTTTCATATTGATCCCTATCTTTTCCAATTTGACTAATAATTCCCCACGTGGAACCGTGTCAAATGCCTTACTGAAATCGAGGTAAATTAAGTCTACTGCATTTCCTTTGTCTAAATAATCTGTCACCTTCTCAAAGAAGGAGATCAGGTTGGTTTGGCACAATCTACCTTTAGTAAAACCATGTTGTAATTTGTCCCAATTACCATTGACCTCAATGTCCTTAATTACTTTCTCCTTCAAAATTTTTTCCAAGACCTTACATACTACAGATGTCAAACTAACAGGCCTATAGTTACTCGGATCACTTTTTTTCCCTTTCTTAAAGATAGGAACTGGGTTAGCCATTCTCCAGTCGTACGGTACAACCCCTGAGTTTACCGATTCATTAAAAATTCTCGCTAATGGGCTTGCAATTTTATGCACCAGTTCCTTTAATATTCTTGAATGAAGATTATCTGGGCCCTCCAATATTGTCCCATTAAGCTGTTCAAGTTTGGCTTCTACCTCAGATGTGGTAATATCCACCTCCATATCCTCAATCCTGTTTGTCATCCTTCCATTATCCCTAAGATCCTCATTAGCCTTATTAAAGACCGAGGCAAAGTACTTATTGGGCCATGCCTAGGTTATCCTTAACCTCCTTTCCATCCTCAGTGTGTAGCGGTCCCACTTCTTCTTTCTTCGTTTTCTTCTTATTTATATGGCTATAGAACCTTTTACTATTGGTTTTAATTCCCTTTGCAAGGTCCAACTCTACCTGGCTTTTAGCCTTTCTCACTTTATCCCTACATGTTCTGACCTCACTAAGGTAGCTTTCCTTGCTAATCCCACCCTTCTTCCACTCCTTGTAGGCTTTCTACTTTTTCTTAATCACCTCTCTGAGATGCTTGCTCATTCAGCTTGATCTACAACTCCTGCGCATGTTATCCAGAGCTGCTTGCCTTTTTCCACAGTACAGGAAAGATACCAGGGAGACGTGGGCTGATGATTCTGAAAAAGCTGCAGTTGGGTTGGGCTTCAGTTACCTCCCTTCAAAATTTGCTCGTGACACTGAGCAAGGACTACATGATTCAGCTGCTGCTTGGTTCTTCCTTAACTCGGTGCTTAGGTCAGGCCTGGACATGTCCTAAATTCAAAGTAAGGCTCCTAATTTATCAAGCCATCAACAAGCAAAGGCGTGGCTAGCTCCTAGACTATCATCTCATCTTTGATGTGTGACCATGTCTGAGTGTTTCTGCTCTTTGCCCTCCAAAGGGCTCACGCTGTAGGTAATGGGAGCAGGCCTAGCAATGACAGCAGGTGCTTAAGTT
Source organism: Gopherus flavomarginatus (assembly GCF_025201925.1). Lineage (NCBI taxonomy): Eukaryota > Metazoa > Chordata > Testudines > Testudinidae > Gopherus > Gopherus flavomarginatus. The sequence goes on from NC_066631.1 coordinate 14,337,708, forward strand.
ACTGACATGCCACAGCCAATATCTCACACTCGTTCTTGGGATGGGAAGAAATCATTTTTCTTTTGCACAAAGCTAGGGCGGGAAATGAGCAGTATTCACATAGATCATATCTCACCAGCCTTCCCCTGACCGGACCAACACCCAGACCCAAACCCCCAAAATCCAAGCATTGTTAGACTGTCACTTTGGGTGTATGAAGCAGTGTGGCTGTGAGCAAGACGTGGAATGCCAACAGGCATGCGAGACACACAGAGGCTGCCGTAGCTTTTCTGTTTAAAAGTGAACTTTCAAAGTGCTCTACAGTTCCCAGACAGAGTCAGATTGGCTTGGAAGTTTGTATGCTGGGAGAAGGCCTTGGGTACCATTTAGGGTCATGGTCAAAGGGCTCCTGAGATACAGCCCTTCCTCTCCTGGCCAATGACGTGTTTAATTTTAGTGTGCTCTGAAAGACCCGAAATAGCCTCTGGGATACAATTTGGAGGTCATTTGGTGAACAGAGCATCCCCTTTCCCCGCCCTGTTTCTACAATGAAGAAAACCGCCCAGGGGACTCCAGCAGAGTTTTAATTGGTGATGCAGACAGCAGTGACGCAGCAGACATGCCATGCTGAGCTTGGGAGCAAACTGAGAATGAGTGTGTTCCATACATGCCCCAGGCCCACAACCCAGACTTCAGAGGAGCTAAGAATGGATACACTTGGTCCACACCAAGCCATATCCACAAAGGGACGTAGGTGCCTAGGTCCAGTTGTAGGCACCACTGTGACCCACAAAATCCCTGCTCGGCTGTTGCCCAACACTGTAGGTGCCTAAACTCACTAGGCAGCAACATATTTGCTCTAAAAGTTCCCCGGGCACCTGTGTTTCTGCCCCAGCATGATTCTCAAACTGTCCTGCCTACCTTGACTGTGGGACTTGATCTGGTGGATGTGCTCACAGGCCACCGAACTCCACACAAGGCCACTGGGGAGGAGACAGCCTCCCTTATAAAATGTAGCTCAGTAGTTCGGGTATTCATCCCTGCTTGTGTTTCCGCTCTCTGCTTCATGAAGAGAAGAGATCTGAACAGGGATCTGCCACCTCTCAGATGAGTGTCCAGAGATGAGGAGTACGTCCCCCTCCTAACCCTGAAGCAGGGAAACGACAGGCCGAAAGAGGAAGGATTGGGAAAGTTAGAAATGACTGAAAACGAGGGGGTAGAATGGAAACTGTCGCACAGTCTGAACTCCAGCAGCCTCCACTGCGAGCGTTGAAATGAAACCTTGATCCTGGCAGACGGTCATTGCTGGAGTGGAGCTGAGCTAGGGACCTTACACAGCAGGAGCTCCTCCCTAAGGGATGGTCTCTCCTCCCACATGCCCAGCTCTATGTGATCAAAGGACCCAATAAAATAAGAACAAACTAGAATAAAGGTGGAGCTTAGATGCTCCTACCACAGTAGAATCAATATAAGGGGCAGAAACTGTCAGGCCTTCTCAGTGGATCTGGCTGTTTTCTCCCAAGGGACGAAATCTCCTCACCATGCTCTGGGCTCCCCTCATCGTCCTACTAGGAACATGGTGCACAGGTGAGAACAGGGGAGAGTGGGTTAAATAAGTTGCTGCTGAAGCCAATGCACAACCAGACTCACTAGTGGCTGGGGACAGACAGGGAGGGTTGACAGATTTCTACCATTTTTTCCAGGTTCCAGCTCCCAGTCTGTGGTGACTCAGCTGCCCTCAGTGTCAGTGTCCCCAGGAAACACCGTGAAACTCTCCTGCACCATGAGCAGTGGGACCAGCATCAGTGACTACATTGTGTCCTGGTACCAGCAGAAACCTGGGAATTCTCCACGATACCTGCTGTATTACTATTCGGATTCCAACAAGGGCCAGGGCTCCGGGGTCCCGGCTCGCTTCTCTGGTTCCAAAGACACGTCAAGTAACGCTGGCTATCTGACCATCTCTGGGGCCCTGGCAGAGGATGAAGCTGATTATTACTGTGCTATGTGGAAGAGTGGCACTGCTGTTCTACACAGTGACACAGACAGATGGGGAAGTGAGACAAAAACACCCTTCGCTCCTCTCCCCCAACCTGGGCCCTGTGTGCAAAGTTCACCCTCTGCACAGTTTTGTCTCTGGCTGTGACAAATCACACAACGGTTTATGAGCAGGAAATTCACAGCTATTTCCTGCTCCCTCCTCATTCTCCTTCTGCAGGATGGGGATTATCACCTTCTTCTCCCTAAGAGCCAGCATCCCCTCTGCTATCAGAGTGGGGAGCAAGAGACAACACTCCTATCACAGCCATAAGTGTCAGCACAATTTAATCCCTTCTCAGATCTCCCCAAGGCCTCCAGCAAAGACAATGGAGTCAGACCCTGAGATTTCTGATGCAGAAACACATCAGAGGCAGAGGGGTGGATGGGTATAGAGGGGAATGGGGCATGAGGCACCACAGATAAGGAAACCAAGGGCTATTCAGGCAGCACGACTGGCTGAGAGGGGTTGGCAGGGAAGATTTCTGAGCTCAGTTTTGGCCAGTGTGAGCCTGACACCAGAGGAGCCATTAAAGGGCGGGATACCGCAGAGACCATGCCAGATGCAAGAATGAGCAGCAGGAGACAGGGCTGGTGTGATGTTACACCCCATAAGTCTTTATGGATATATGTTTATCATATGGATATGTCATAACTGAGGTATATTTTATGCAAGATGGGTCTTGTAAGGTATCATTCGAAAGGTTACAATTGACTGAATGTGATTATACAATGTCTGTGCATTTTTAATGTCTGTGTCTAAAGTTAGGAATATTGACTATGTTACAGTTACAACTATGTGTGTATTTGGGAGATAACCACCAGACAACAGGCCATTAGCCTTGATGGGCCATTAAGAAGAAAGAATAAGACTTCGAAGATAAAACAACGAGGAGTCCTTTTGGTGCCTTAGAGACTAACAAATGTATTTGGGCATAAGCTTTTGTGGGCTATAACCCACTTCATCAGATGCATGGAGTGAAAAAAAGCAGGCAGGTATAAATATACAGCACATGAAAAGATGGGAGTTGCCTTACCAAGCTGTGGGGGGGGGGTGTCAGTGCTAACGAAGCCAATTCAATGAAGCTGGATGTGGCCCATGTTGACAAAAAGGGGTGAATATCCACAGAGGAAAAATTACTGCAGAACTGGAATTAATTTCCAAACCTGACACAATCAAATTAGGCCTGAATAAAGACTGGGAGTGGCTGGGTCACTACAAAACATAGTTTTCCCTCTGTCGATACTCACACCTTCTTGTCAACTATTGGGAATGGGTCACATGACTGAATTGGCCTTGTTAGCACTACAAAAAATAATTTCTCTGAAGAGAAGAAGATAGTAATTTTCTCCTTCCTGAGAGGTGTCCTGGACCTAGCTCTGACACTACTAGGTCAGGTGGTCCTGTCACCTGGCACTAAACACCATCCTGGATTTCTAGTAATTTTCCGCTAAAAGGAGGGCGGGAGGTCAAGAATGGGAAACAAAAGATTCCTGACTTGTATATATCTGGGGAGTACGGCAAACAAGACTCGTCTCCATTGTCTTCCTGCCCAAGAAGAAAGACTGCTGAAAGTACCTGAAGAGACAAAGGAACTGAGCGGTAGACAGGCTAGGGCTGAGTCCAGACTAAGACAGGAGTCTAGTCTGTCATGAGAAATAACTGGAACTCTAAGCTATAGAGATTCTGCAACTTGTCTAAACAACACTTAGGGTGAGAAATTATTTCTTGAAACGAGTCTCTTTAAGATTTTAAGCTTAGTACGCACATTTTGTTTCATTTTCTTAGTAATCTGCCTTGTTCTCTTTGCTATTCCTTATAATTACTTAAAATCTGCCATTTATAGTTAATAAACTTGTTTTTTTTTAATTCTTAAACTAATTTTGTGCAATTATTATCTGGGGGCAGGGAAGAAGCTGTGCATATCTCACCTCACATGGAGGGAGAGAGAGAATTTTTATGTGCTTTTGCTGTGCTGATTTTTCTATACAGCGGAAGACAATATTACTTTGGGTTTACTTCTCAAAGGGAGCATGCACACGAGTGCTGGGTGAATCCTCTCACATAGAGCTGAGTTCATTCTGTGTCTGCAGCTGGGTGTGGCCTTTTGTTTATGTGTGTATGTGTGTGTGTGTGTGTGTGTGTGCTATAGAGGGCTTGAGAGCCTAGCTCAGCACAAACAGGGCGTGAAAGTCCAGGCTGCTGGAAAGGGTGGGCTCAGTGAGACCCCAGAACCTCAGGTGACATCCTGGATGAGGGGGGTCCAACCTGTCACAGCCAGAGTGGAGAAATGTATCAGCACAGAGGTGATACTGACCCCATGTGAGCAGATGGAGATACTGAAGGATAAGGCTCAGAGAGAGAAAAGGAGAGAACAAGGAGGGAGCCGTGTGGGACTACCCAGAGAAGGGGAATGGGGAAGGAGGAGGAGCTGGCAAAAGAGATGCTGACAGCACAGCCACGGAGGTAGGGGAAATCCAGCCCAATTACTCAGCACCCCAGGCGTCCAAGAGCCCATCATCCCCATCCACCACTCTCTGCACTGGTTTCCCATTGAACAGGGGCCAAATTTAACCTTTAAGTTCCCATCTTCATTGCCCTTCATCAGAGTCACCATCTCTTGCGGTTTTATAGTGAGTCCAGTGTTAATTAGGGGTTTTGCTGAAAACCCCAGATTCTGGAGTCCAGTGATTCCATGAGCACCTCGGCTTTCAGTGACTAGGTAAGGAAGTTTTCAGGCCTTGAGATTGCAGAGAAGATATTGAAAAAGTGACCCTAGCATGCCCAAAAGGCTCGAACCCGTGTGTATATTTATTCATTTCATTATTTCCAGCGGCCTGACTCATAATTTCAGAGCTCATCTCAATTGATTAGACTCTTCCTGTTTGTATGCATACTTCCACCTTTACATATTCTCTGTATGTATAAATATCTCCTGTCTGTGGGTTCCATTCTATGCATCCGAAGAAGTGAGCTGTAGCCCACGAAAGCTTATGCTGAAATAAATTTGTTAGTCTCTAAGGTGCCACAAGTACTCCTGTTTTTTTTATCAGATTTTGCTTCCTTTTGTTATCTTGTTAAGTTCACGCCCTTTTATCTGTATAAATAAGATAGTTTGAGTCTTGCATGGTGCTCACATTATCTGGGTGTATTAGCAGAGCGCTTTGCTAATAAAACAGAGTGTTCTGACAAATTGTGAGTCCTGAGTCTAACTATGACACTGCTACTCATTATATATGAGAGTAGTAGCCGAACCTCCGGAATCCTTGATCGATTCTCTGGTGCCAACTCCAGTAACATGGCCACGTTAACCATCACTGGAGTCCAGCCACAGGATGAGGCTGATTATTACTGTCAGGTGTGGCACAGCAGCAGTTCTCAGCCTCACAGTGACCCAGCCAGATGGGGAAGTGAGACACAAACCTCTTGTTGTCCAAGAGAACATGTCACTCTATTTAGATGCAGGGAGGGTTCCATTCAGAGGAGAACGTGCACGTGGGGCTGGGTGGGTGAAGGAGGATATTTTCAATCAACACAGACAGATGGAGAAGTGAGACACAGACCTCTTGTCATCAAAGACAACATGTCCCATGTCCTGTTGGGTCTTCCTTCTGTGGAGCAGACGGTGTGTGAAGGGAAGATATTTCCTCTGTCACAATATTTCCAGCTGCATGTAGGCGACTGGTCACCTACTCTCTGTCCTCACTGGGGATTTCACTGTACAGCAAGTTCTCACTGAGGCTAGAGGAGTGGGAGCTATTTGTAAGCAGGGGAATTCACTTACGGCTTCTTAAAAACATAAAGGAATCAACTATGCATCTCCCTCCATTGCTCCAGCCTCTGTCTGGTCTGACATCGCCAGTGGAGGATGTGGGCTCTCAGAGAAGCTAGGGTTCTATGTCTCAAACCTATACTTCCAAGAATTAAAATACCCTCCCTCCCCTCTGAGCATCTGCCCGGAAACAATATAGTCTCTAATAGGGTAAAACATGAGCACAGAAGCAGGGCAATGGAACACTGCTCCCGTACTCCACCCGCAAACGCCAAACCCTTTGGTGCCTTTGGCCTCTCACTCAGCAACGGTCAGAACCTCTCAATCTGCCCTGGCTGTAAAAGCTGGGTCAGCTCCAGAATTGCTGAGCTGGTTCAGTGACGGCAGGGTGTTTGCAGAAGAACTAGAGGCCTCTGGGCAAGGTTGGGGGATCTCTGCACTGATCCTCAGCTCTTTGTGTCCAATAATGCATGTAAAGAAAGTGTTGGGGATAAGCCATGGTTCGGTCAGCCAGTGTCACCCCCTGCTCACTGTTTGTGCTGCTCATAGCAGATACTTCCCCTTCCAGGGTTGAGATGAGTTACACGGGGCTCTGGTTGGTCACCCATTTTTTAATCCAAGAACTTTAAAAGATAAACAGAGGCTAAATATTCTCAACTGGAGCGTCATGTCCATGTTTGATTTCCCACCTATTTTAATCTGGGTGCTGGGGAAAGGATTTGAGAGGTTCCCCTCCCCCAGTGGCCAATCTGCATGTGAGATCAGCTCCATTGTGGGGAACTCTTGCAAATACCTTTATTCAGCTGGGAACTGGCTTTGTCATGTGGCTTAAAAATGAACTTCATATGTCAGGCACAGAACCTTCCAGAAGGCAAGGGACTCAAAGTAGTATGGGACAGAGCTGGGCTCTTCCTTCCCCAGCAAACATAGACACAAGATGGCTAATGAACATTTGAGGGTCTGTCTTGGTGCTGCTGAGACTCCACATTGTTTTGTGTCGTTGGTGATGTTTCTAGCACTTTCCCAATTGCCAAGAGCAAAGAGCCAGGAGAATTTCTGTGGAGAAGGCTCCTCAGACTGTGATGCATCTCACTGGTCTTTAGTAATCAACAATGACAATAACGCTTCATTCTTCAGTGGGATTTTCAGTCCTAGCTCTCAGCACAAGGGGCAGCAGAGTCACCGCTCAGTTCTCTGAATTCCATTTTCTGCCCAATTAAAACTGCTCATGAATAAACAGAAGCTCATGTAGCCCAGATGGGTGGCCTGGAGATGATGGAAATAAATCATCCCAGTGAGCAGAGAACAGCTCCTAATACTGTACATTGCCAGACACAAACCCAGATCCTCTAGTGTGGGCCCTTAGATGGGAGAATGGAACTTTGCAGAATCCCCCCATTTCCTCCTTAGCTCTGCCCTAGTTGGCTCCAGAAATGGTTAATCCTGGGCAAAGTGTATTTATTGCCCTCTCCTCCTTCCCAGAAACTGCTGAGTTGGTTTCTGATCAGTGTGAGTGATCAGTGAACCCTCAGGCAAAGCAGGGAAATGACAGGCCGAAAGGGGAAGCATTGGGAAAGTTACAAATAACTGAAAACAAGGGGTTAGAATGGAAACCGTCGCACAGTCTGAACTCCAGCAGCCTCCACTGCAAGCGTTGAAATGAAACCTTGATCGTTGCTGACGGCCATTGCTGGAGTGGAGCTGAGCTAGGGACCTTATAGAGCAGAAGCTCCTCCCTAAGGGATGGTCCCTCCTCACATGTGCCCGGCTCTCTGTGATCGTAGGAGCCAATCAGACAAGAACAAACCAGCATAGAGGTGGAGCATAGATGCTCCCGCTTGTCCAGGAGGATCAATATAAGGGGCAGAGTCTGTCAGGACATCTCAGTGAATCTGACTGTTTTCTCCCAACAGCCCAAAATCTCCTCACCATGCTCTGGGCTCCCCTTATCCTCCTACTGGGGACGTGGTGCACAGGTGAGAACAGGGGAAGTGGGTTAAATAAATTGCTGCTGAAGCTAATGCACAGCCAGATTCACTAGTGGCTGGGCACGGACAGGGAAGAGTTGGTAAATTTCCACCATATTTTCCAGGTTCCAGCTCACAGCTTGTGGTGACTCAGCCACCCTCAATGTCAGTGTCCCCAGGAAACACCGTGACACTCTCCTGCACCATGAGCAGTGGGACCAGCATCAGTGACTACTATGTGTACTGGTACCAGCAGAAACCTGGGAATTCTCCACGATACCTGCTGTATTACTATTCAGAGTCTAGCAAGGGCCAAGGCTCTGGGGTCCCTGCTCGTTTCTCTGGTTCCAAAGACACATCCAGTAACGCCGGCTATTTGACCATCTCCGGGGTCCTGGCAGAAGATGAGGCTGATTATTACTGTGCTGTGCGGAAGAGTGGCACTGCTATTCCGCACAGTGACACAGACACATGGGGAAGTGAGACAAAAACACCCTTCCCTCCTCTCCCTCACCCTGAGTCTTGTGTGCAGAGTTCACCAGTTGCACAGTTTTGTCTCTGGCTATGACTAATCACACAGCTGTTTATGAGCAGGAAATTCACAGCTATTTCCCGCTCCCTCCTCATTCTCCTTCTGCAGGATAGGGACTATCACCTTCTTCTCCCTAAGAGTCAGCATCCTCTCTGCTATCAGAATGGGGAGCAAGAAACAACACTCCTATCACAGCTGCAAGTGTCAGCACAATTTAATTCCTTCTCAGATCTTCACCAAGGCCTCCAGCAAAGACAATGGAGTCAGACCCTGAGATTTCTGATGCAGAAACACATCAGAGGCAGAGAGGTGGACGGGTATAGAGCGGAATGGGGCATGAGGCACAAAGATAAGAAAACCAATGGCTATTCAGGCTGGCATCACTGGCTGAGGGGGGTGGCAGGGAAGATTTCTGAGCTCAGTTTTGGCCAATGTGAGCTGACACCAGAGAAACCATTGAAGGGCGCGATACCACAGAGACCATGCCAGATGCAGGAAGCAGTAGCAGGAGACAGGGCCAGTGTGACCTTACATCCCATATTCTTTAGGGTAATATGCTTATCATATGGATATGGCATAACTCAGACTTATTTCAGATGGGTCTTATAAGGTATCACCGGAAAGGTTACAATTGACTGAATGTGATTATCCAATTTCTATGACTTTGAAGATAGTCATTTCACTCCTTCCTGAGAGGTGTCCTGGGACCTAGGTGATAGACTCCTAGATCAGGTGGTCCTGTCACCTGGTACTAAACACCATTTTGGACTAGTAATTTTCCACTAAAAGAAGAGGGGGGAGGTCAAGACTGAGAAACAAAAGATTCCTGCCTTATGTAAATCTTATTTCAGGCTGGGGAGTAAGGCAAACAAGACGCATCTCCATTGCCTTCCTGCCCAGGAAGAAAGACTGCTGAAAGTGCCCGAAGAGACAAAGGAACTGAGCGGCAGGACAGGCTAGGGCTGAGTCCAGACTAAGACAGGAGTCTAGTCTGTCATGAGAAATAACTGGAACTCTAAGCTATAGAGACTCTGCAACGTGCCTAAAACAACACTTAGGGTGAGGAATTATTTCTTGAAATCCGTCTCTTTAAGATCGTAAGCTTAGTATGCGTGTTTTGTTTTATTTGCTTAGTAATCTGCCTAGTTCTCTTTGCTATCCCTTATAATCACTTAAAATCTGCCATTTATAGTTAATAAACTTGTTTTTGTTTATTGTTAAACCCAGTTTGTGCAATTATTAACTGCAGGACCAAGAAGCTGTGCATATCTCTCCTCACATTGAGAGAGGGCGAATTTTTATGAGCTTGCGGTGTGCAAATCTTTCTATACAGTGCAAGACAATATTATTTTGGTCTTACTCCCCAAAGGGGGTGTGCACACGGGTGCTGGGTGAATGCTCTCACACAGAGCTGACTTCAGTCTGTGTCTGCAGCTGGGTGTGGCCCTAACTGTGTGTCTGTGTGCATGCATATGTGCATGCTATAGAGGGCTTGAGAGCCTAACACAGCAAAAACAGGGTGTGAAAGCCCAAGCTGCTGGAAAGGGTGGGCTCAGTGAGACCCCATCGCCTTATGGGGGGCGTCCATCCTGTCACAGCCGGAGTGGAGAAATGTATCAGCACAGAAGTGAGACTCACCCCATGTGAGCGGATGGAGATACTGAAGGATAAGGTTCAGAGAGAGAAAAGGAGGACAAGGAGGGAGTCCTGTAGGACTCCCACAGTGAACAGGAGTGGGGAAGGAGGAGGAGCTGACAAAAGAGATACTGACCGAGCAGCCAGGGTGGTAGGGGAAATCCAGCCCAATTCCTCAGCACACCAGGCATCCAAGAGCCCATCATCCCCAGGCACCGCTCTCTGCACTTGTTTCCCATTGAACACGGACCAGATTCAACCTTTAACTTCCACCTTCATTGCCCTTCATCACAGACACCATAGCGAGTCCAGCGCTAATTAGGGGTTTTGCTAAAAGCCCCAGATTCTGGAGTCCAGTGATTCCATGAGCACCTCAGCGTTCAGTGACTAGATAAGAAAGTTTCCAGCCCTCGGGATTGCAAAGAAGATGTTGAAAAAGTGACCCTAGCATGCCTGAAAGGCTCAAACACTCAAACACACATAGAATGGGGCCCCTGTGTGTACATTTATTCATTTCATTATTTCCAGCAGCCTGACACAGAACTTTTGAACCCTTGGAGCTAGCTGTTTGCTTCATGGCACTGGCCCATGTCACCTGTGGAGGCTGCCAGAAGCGTGCATGCAGTACTAGCAGCCATGGGGAGCGACAGGTTAAGGGACTCAGTGAAGCTGAGCAGTGCTCCATGACCCTGAGGCTACAACTCCCCATTTGGCCTCTGTGAGTCAGCTCCCCTCTGCTTCCAGCCTTCCCTGTCCGCAGCAGGCCCCACCTTCTTTCTAACTCCCCTCCCCTCTTGGCATCCTTATGGGGCTGCCTGACGTGCACAGGGCCAGCTGCAGTGTTTGGGGGTCAGCAGGATGGTTGGGCTAATGCAAAGGTTACTAAGAAGAAGAGCAACTTCTCCTGACTTTAAAAATTCTGTCAGGAGGCAAATTTGGGCTGAGGAATAGGAACCAAGGTCCCGAGCTGGCCAGGGGAGCTGGAATTAGAATAGGAAATGTTGGTAAAGCTGTTAGCAAGGGCAAGAGATCACTTCTGCAAGTGCAGCGCTGGCCATTAGAGGGAGCTCTTCAGCTATAACATGCCAAACAGGAGACGCTGGGTATTGTTTGTAATGAATCATTTGGCCACATGCTGCTGGGGAGGGATACTATGGGGGGCTACAACAATCACAACAGTGATGCTTTTTTCCTGGTACCTCCCAGGTTGCCCTCTTTCCCTTCTTTCTTTGTGGGCAGAGAGGGGCAGGTGAAGCGGGTGGGAACTGGAGGAGAGCAGGTGCTGTCAGACATCACCATACAAGGAGCCCATAGGACATACACACTCTCCGTGTGTCATTCCTCAGTCTCTCAGGATGGTCTTTCAAGGGGACACTTTCCAGTAATTATCTGATGACATTTTCTCCCTGCTGATACAGACTAAGCAGGTGCCTGTCCATAAACCAGCACTGAGCAGAAACCTGTCCAAATTGAACACACACAAACTATCCCCTGAACTACCTTCCTTCTCCTCTGTGGCTCCAACTCTGCCCTAAGATCTGATGGTGCGAGCACCTCTCAGTGTGCAGAACGATCTCTTGCAGACAGGGTGACCAGACAGCAAGTGTGAAAAATCGGGATGGGAGTGGGCGTAATAGGAGCCTATATAAGAAAAAGTCCCAAAAATCAGGAGTCTGTATAAAATCGGGACATCTGGTCACCCTACTTGCAGACTGAGCCCTCCCTCTCAAGGCCAATAGCGAACAAGCTAACCCATTAGATGTGACTACTTGATGATTCGATTTTGGTCTTCCCCACTGCTGCCTATGCATTGCGGGGATTTCAGTGGCTGGTGGGGCAGGCCCATTCCCTATGTCCGGAACAAAGGGTTCTAGGGATTCCCTGGGAGAAGCCCATCAGAGTGTCAGGGTCATATTTTTCTTCCACAGTAAATAATCATCAACATACTTTGCTCTGATATTGAGCTTTTCCCCCCTGGCTCTTGGAGCAGGGCTGCCCTGCCATGGCCCTGCTCTGCTGACTACCCGATCACCCCTAGACAAACTCCTAATGAATAAGTGAAATCCTGGGCAGCGTCCTCTGCAGCCTGAAGACACCGTTGCTGTTAGCCACAATGTTCCCAAGAACAAAGCTGCAAACATCCAGCAAGATGCTCCCCGATATGGGTGGGTTATCACTTTTGCCCCATTTCCCTCTTAGCTCTGCTCTGTCTTTGGACTGTTTTGCTCATGGGCCAGGTGTATTTACTCCACTCTCCCCTTTTGCAAAACCTACTGAGTTGTGTTTGCTCCAGCTGACAATGAACAAAGGACCCGCAGGCAGAGCTGGGAAGTAGAAGGCCGAATGGGGAAGGATTTGAGTAGTTACCAACAATGGAAAACAAAGGGTTAAAATGAAACCTTTGCTGTAGCCTAACCCTGAGAACTCGCTGCTGAGAAGGAGAGTCTAGCAGAGAGGTCATTGTAGGCATAGCACTGAGCTGGTGAGTGACCTCCCATGGCTGGAGCTCATCAGCAAGGGATGGTCTCCCTGCCCACATGAACACTTTCCTGTGATCATAGGGACCAATCAAATGAGAGAAAATTAGCATAGAGGCAAAACTTGGATGCTCCTCACTCAGGAACCTCAATATAAGGGCCAGGTGCTGTGGAGGATTCTCAGTGACTCTGGCTGTTATTCTCCCAAAGGCCTGGAATCCCCTCACCATGCTCTGGGCTCCCCTCATCGTCCTACTGGGGACGTGGTGCACAGGTGAGAACACAGGGAATGGGTTAAATATTCATTAAAGTTGCGTCTGAAGCCAATTTAGAAACTGCATCACTAGTGTCCAGGGACTGAGAGGGAGGGTTTGACAGGTTTTTACCGTATTTTCCAGGTTCCAGCTCACAGCCTGTGGTGACTCAGCCACTCTCAGTGTCCGTATCCCCAGGAAACACCGTGAAATTCTCCTGCACCATGAGCAGTGGGACCAGCATCAGTGACTACTATGTGCACTGGTACCAGCAGAAACCTGGGAATTCTCCACGATACCTGCTGTATTATTATACGGATTCCAGCAAGGGCCAGGGCTCTGGGGTTCCTGCTCGCTTCTCTGGTTCCAAAGACACGTCCAGTAACGTCGCCTATCTGACCATCTCCGGGGTCCTGGCAGAGGATGAGGCTGATTATTACTGTAGTGCATGGAAGGGTGGGAGTGCTCCTCACTGTGACACAGTCAGAAGTGAAAGTGAGACAAAAACCTGTCACCCATCCCCTCCTGCAGCCTGGGCTCTGTGGGGAACTGAACAACTTGTAGAATTTGCTCTCCCCCTGTAATGCATCACACTAACAGCTGCCCTTTGCAGTGAATTTCAACTCCTCACACGCTGAAGGTGGCATCAGTGCCAGTTTAAGTCAAATACTCTCTAGGACGTGCAGAAGGGCCCAGACTCCTTAGTACAATGAGGAGATCAGAGTCTCATCTTTCCTTAAAACAAAAATTTTAACCCTGTGAAGAAAAACTTGGAAATGTGATTTGAATGTAACCAGTGTCTGCCTGAATGTGCAGAGAGCCTGAAACAATGGTGACAGGACGTGGGAATGGCCTTATTCACCCTCAACTGTGAACAGTGTAGCTCAGGGAGCTCCTAACAACACCACCCTGGCTGTTTGAGGGGCTCTTTACTGAGGCTGTCCCATCATAGCTCTGCTGGGGATGTGTCAGCAGATAACCCCACAAGGAATCCTCAGCCTGCCTGGGTGAGTGCTGATGCCTCTCCCTGCCGGAACGGAGCCCTGGTGACAGAACAAATGGTTCCAGAGAGTGGGGAAGCCCCTGCTGCACCAAATGGAGTTACTGGCGGCGCTCGCTCTTGTGTGGATGACCCCTGTCCCTGACAAGCCAAGGAGCAGAAGGGACGTGGTGTGAGGACAAGGCCAGAACCCAAGGGGGCTGTGCTAGGCAGACGTGTAGGGCCCCAGAATGTCTCCATCTGACTCTAACAGACACAGCTCTGTGCGGCCCTTGCTCTTTCCCTCCTCACACTGTCACTGCTGTGGTTTGCCGGACACCTCTGCCCTTCACCTGCTCAGTCTCTCTCTCTTTGGGGGTGGGGGAATCCTTGCTCTGGGTGAACAGCATCCGGTCTCCCCCCTCCCTCTCCTCCTGCAGGACAGGGACTGTCTCTGGGTCACCATCCCCTCCACGTGGGCAGTGAGAGGAGCAGCCCTAGTTACAGCCGCCTGTGACATCCCCATTCAGGGCTCCAGAGATCTCGCCAGGGGCCTGCAGCAAAGAGGGGGCTGCAAGACCCTGACATTCTGGATACAAACCAGCCCATGGGTGGGTGATGGAGCGGGATGAATCAGAATGTAAAGGAATGACAGTCCTGACGGAGCACCCCCAGGAATCCGGAGTGCAGGGCAAGGGAGAGGGGCCACCCACCTAGCCCCTCCCCCGCAACCCCAGCAGGTTCCACAACAGCTGCAATTCCTCCTTCATAGTCCAACCTGCTGGGGATTGGGATAAATCCTCCAACAACCCCAAGGGTTACCAACATATGTGTCCCAATTTGAAATGTGCAGTGAGGGGACAGAGCCCTCTGGGTGGGGAGGGGGGGCTCATGGCCCAAAGGAGGTTTTTGCTGATAGCCTCATTGTGCACAGACTGGGGTATGAGAAAGGCAAAAGCTGCTTGCAGGGAATATTTTTATGAATCTAAATATGCTGGTTTGAAGATGCTCCGTTCCTCCTGGACTTTTGGCTTTGACACAAACTGGGAGGAAACCTCATCAAGGCAATTCAAGCTGTCTGAAGAAATGACTGATCTCCCCAAAGATGGGAGGAAGGCGATGGGGTGATCAGCCTGGACACCCAGAGAAGAACGAGCTGCGAAGGAACAGCCTGTGTGTTGCAATGACTGTGAAGTGATGCTGCTCCACAGCCCTGCAGAGAAACAGGACCCAGAAGTGTGTGACCTTGACCACTAGGGGGAGCTGATCATCCACAAGCTGCAGCAGGGCGCGGAATGGGGGGTGCAGGTCACAGTGACCAGCTACCAGCTGCTGCAGTAGAGTCGTGTCTGGGCTCAGGGGCTTTTAGACGTATGGTTCATATGAGGTCCCCTAGGGGCCTTCAGCTCTGGGGGCCGAGCTTCTCGTCCAGCCCCATCTGCCCTCCCTGCTCCATGATCTCTAGGGCAGAGGCTCTCCCCTCAGGGCACGATGAAATCCCCAAACCCTGAGGGCAGAGGGGGAGAAGCACTGGGGCTGCCTACGCCTGCAGCCCCTCCTTCTTCCTCCCTTCCCCTGTCACTCCGTGCTCTGCCCCAGGGGACCCGCGTGTAAAGGGGGTGATCAGCTGGCCCCTGGCCACCTGCAGGTCCCACGACTCACAGTGACCAACGGGCTCCTTACCACCTTCAAATGGTGCTGCCCTGACTCAAAGAGCAGGTGACAAGGAAGCATCTGGAAGCACCATCCTAGTCCTCTACCAGCACCCCACTGCTCCCCGCTCAGCCGAGCCACCACCCCCAGCCAGCAATCCCCAAACCATGGCCCCGCCCCAGATTCCACTCCTCCCAGCCCCCACCCCTCTCAGCATCACCCACTCCAGGCAGCATCTCACCAGTGATCACCCTGAACCTAGCCCTGTTTCTGGTTATGACCCAAAGAACTGTGGGATGTGACTGCAAGGGATTGTGGGTTGGGGCCAAGACAACAAACCTCAGTTGGTTTTATTGCCCGAGGTGCAGACAGTTAGAGACTCTCCCCTCCATGACCTAAATGGTGGAGAAGGTTGTGCAGACTGGGAACTCCTCTGCTCCAGGATTTTCTCTATTGTCTCCCTGCACATGGAAAACAAAAGAATTCTTTCTTACCTCAGTTACAACGGGGATTTATAAAGTCAAGCTCTCCCTGCGTTACCGATCTCCAAAAGGGGGTGGTGATCATACGTATTGGCAACCAACCAGCAGGGAGCAGATTTGCATGGAGGGGCCGTTCTCCAGCACTAGGGGTTTAAGAGAGAATCAGAGGGTTCCAGTCACAGACCCGTTTGCCTAGGAAGCCGAGCTTGTCTGGATTCCCACCATGGCCTGGGCCCCTCTGCTCCTCACACTGCTCACTTACTGCTCAGGTGCTGTGAGGGGAAGGGTTTATTTCTGTCTCTAGTTCTAAAGGGCTCTGCCTGCACAAAGCTTTAACGCGACAGCAAATGACAAAATAGGTATTTTTCACCCATGCATTTTGTTTTCCTATTTCAGGGTCTCTCGCTCAGTACATGCTGACTCAGCCGCCCTCAGTGTCTGTGTCTCCAGGGCAAAATGCTCAACTCACCTGCTCGGGGAACAACATTGGTAGCAAGCATGTGTACTGGTTCCAACAGAAACCTGGCAGTGCTTCACTACGTGTTATATATGATAGTAGCAGCAGACCTTCCGGAATCCCGGATCGATTCTCTGGTGCCAACTCCGGTAACATGGCCACATTAACCATCACTGGAGTCCAAGCGCAGGATGAGGCTGATTATTACTGTCTAGTGTGGGACAGTAACGCTATGCACAGTGACACAGTCAGATGGGGAAGTGAGACACAAATCCCTTCTTTAACAAAGGCCACATTTAACATTCTTTCTTGTGATATGGGAGAGTCTCTCATTTCAGAGGCGGGGAAGGGGGCTTTCATATAGAATCACCCTAGAAACTGTTTAAGGCAGAGATTCTGTTAATGAGCAGAGATTGACAGAATTCACAGCACTTCTACAGGCAGTGTTGGTGTAGCTCTGTCAGTCCCAGGATATTAAAGAGACAAGGTGGGCGAGGTACTGTCTTTTATTGGACCACCTTCTCTCTATGAGGGAGAGACAAGTTTCCATGCTACATAGAGCTCTTCCTCAGTCGAGAGCTGTGTGTAGCTTGAAAGCTTGTCTCTCACCAACAGCAGATGGGCCAATGAAAGATGTTACCTCACTTACCCAGCCACTTCTACAGTCTAGGGTATGTATCTCAGCTAGCACAACTCATGCACCTGAAATTTCATCACTGCTCTACATATGTCACACTGCCTGAATCTGCATTTCTTAGGCGACGAGCTATGGGCGCTATGGACGATCAGCATAGAACTTGGGAAGTGCTTCCATTACATGGCTGGCATCTCAGATTGAGCTGAGGACTCAGATGCCCTCCCTGCCTGTGTCCCCAGGAAACACAGTGAAACCCTCCTGCACTGTGAACAGTGGGACCAGCTTCAAAGATTACAGTGAATACTGGTCCCAGTATGCACTTGGGGGTTCTCCATGATACCTTAGGGTATGTCTACATCTACAATTTTGCAGCGCTGGTTGTTACAGCTGTATTAGTACAGCTGTATAGGGCCAGCGCTGCAGAGTGGCCACACTTACAGCAACCAGCGCTGCAAGTGGTGTTAGATGTGGCCACACTGCAGCGCTGTTGGGCGGCTTGCAGGGGGGTTCGGGGAACGCGAGAGCAAACTGCGGGGAAGGAGACCTGCTTGCAGGGGGGTTCGGGGAACGCGAGAGCACACCGCGGGGAAGGAGACCTGCTTGCGAGGGGGTTCGGGGAATGCGAGAGCAAACCGCGGGGAAGGATACCTGCTTGATTACCAGAGAGGCTTCCTCAGGTATGCTGGGATACCTGCTTATTCCACGGAGGTCAAGAAAAACCCTGGTGAGTGTCTACACCTGATGACCAGCACTGGATCACCAGCGCTGGATCCTCTACACCCGAGGTTCGACCGGGTATACGGCCAGCGCTGCAAACAGGGAGTTGCAGCGCTGCAGATGTGTACACCTCCTAAGTTGCAGCGCTGTAACCCCCTCACCAGCGCTGCAACTTTGTGGTGTAGACAAGGCCTTAGTTACTTCTCAGATGCTGAGAAAAAATGGGGTGCTGCCAGAGTCTCTGCTTCAGCCTGTGGGTACCAAGACATATCCAGTAACACTGGGTGCTTAGCCCTCTCCAAGGCACTCGGTGGAGATGATGCTATTATTGTGCTGTGGAGTATAGCAGTGGAAGCAAGAAAAAAATCTCCCCCCTCACTCCTGCAGCCTGTGCTCGGCTGGGAAGTACATGACCTGCAGTTTGGTTTCTGTCTGTACTCAGGGTTCAAAGTTCGCTGAATTGGGCTGAAACATCATCCCAGTATTTTTCTCACGGGTAAACCTGTTTGTGCAGCGTCTGAATTTTAATTTAGTACATTTACATTTTCTTGCCCTTCCAAAAGGTGAATGTGACTTGGTACAAAGTTGCCAAAATATATCTGCAAGTAACAGCTTGCAAAAGCTTCCTTAAGGAGGTGTGAACTGTCCCATTCATCTCAATGGCATCTTAACTCTGAAACTGAGCAAACACAAGTAAAATCAGATTCACAGTACAAACATTAGTCAAAGATATCACTGGGCAGAGTATATATGTGGCTGTGTTGTATCTTGTAAGTTGCTTGCTATCTCCTTTATGCCCTTTAGGTCTGGGCAGGATGGGGAAGGTATAATAGCAATCATGTTAGGAATGAGGATTTCGCATACTCTCCTGCTGTCTGTAGTTTGTACCATTTTTCCCAAGCCCCACAGTGAGTGTATTAGTAAATGTAATCAGATTCCCTACAAACATTGTTGTGGGTTAGATTTTCTCAGAATGACTGGCTGGCTGACTCCCCAGCACTGCATGGACAAGCTAAACCGTCTCAGGTACATTTGAAACACACGCTTTAACGCCCAGTTGTTTTTGGTCCTGGATCTAAATGGAAGTGCCTGTCTGTCTGTGCACGCTGTGGCTGCTGTGGTCAGCAGATTCACTGCTGATTGCAGTCCATAGCTTCAGGGGTGAGGGCCAGGTATTTTCAGGGAGGGATCTTCAATGTTGGCATTCACTGCACTTGCTGGTCCTGCAGACGTTGAGTCACTGAGCAAGGCCCCGCTCTTTTCTCACACTTTATGTTTACCCCCACTTTATTCAGAGGATAGGTGGGGCAGAGTTCAGTTTTAATGGTATTTCTATGGTAGCCAGTTGATTGTCTGTGGTATTGAACAGCACAGACATGTGCCCAAAGGTGGTGTTTTAGGCTTATTTTATTGCAAAGAATTACATACTAGATTAGTAAAAAAGTGCCCCCCTAGGACCACCCAGAGGTGCTCACTCTAAATTCTCCAGGCCACAAAGTGTTTCCCAGACGTGGGGCTGAAGTGATGTGAAGAGTAGCTTGAGAGGTTGATGTCTCCACTCCTCACCTTTCCACTACGTTCCTGTGGCTCCCACGGATGCTGTGGGATAGGGATTCTGGCTGGCCACTCATGGTCTGTGAAGCATCATTGGATGTATGCAGACAAGTTCTACTGGATGTTTTAGGACATTGGTAACATAAACACCAAACATTTTACTCCTGCGGGGCCACAGCTTGTCCTTTCTTCCACCCGGCATCTCCTGAGCAACCAAAGGAAACAGGACAGTGACGTTATCCCCCACGCACCAGAGTTCAGCACCCTGCTCTGCCTTTGTCTGCTCCACACAAGCATTTCCAGGGTCTCTCAGAAACGGACAAGGCCCAAAGCCCTGTTCTGGGAGACGTACGTCAGCTCCACACTGTTTAGTTGGTGTGATAACGCACAAGGGGCTTTCACCAATGTTACTAGAGGCATCAGAGCAGCATCACAGCCTCTGTTTCTCGGATTCCCAGGTTAATTGTCAATCATTTAAACAAAATGCTGGAGAGGAACCTTGATGCTGTCAGCCAGTGACTGAAGATTGTCAGTTCCCCCCGCCCCTGCCACTATCTATGTGAGGTGCTGGTCACCCTTTCTGTGCCCCTGTGCAGCTGTGTGTGATGCGGTATCTCACTTGGTCACCCAGCACAGGAAGAAGAGATCAGTTGCTGTGGCTAGGGTGTTGCCAGGTGGCTCCTGCTGAGCATGGGGCACTTCAGTGGCGATAGGCAGTGGCCCTGCCAAATGTCGCAAATATAAATGGCTGGGGAACATTCCCAACTGGAGAGTCAGGTCTTTGTTTGAGTCCCCTCAGGAACAGCCTGGGGCCAGGGAAGGGATCTGAGAGTCTATCCTCAACTCATTTATATTGTTTTACAACAGGCTACATAAAAAGCACAAGCAAAGTCAGTACAAACTAAAATTTCATACAGACAAAATGAGAACGTCCGCAATGTTTCAGTACTAGTGTGGCTGTGACACTTTTGTATTTTTATGTCTGATTTTGTAAGCAAGTCATTTTTAAGTGAGGTGAAACTTGGGGTGTACAAGACAAATCAGACTCCTGAAAGGGGTACAGTAATCTGGAAAAGTTGAGCACCGCATGATTGTGTCCTGATGGTTCTTACACCTGATCTCAGGAAGCCTGACATTGGCCACTAGAGGGAACTCTTTGTTTACAAAGTGCTGAAAGTGGGAGAACAAACAAGCTTGGCAGAAGTTGGGGAAGTGCTGATCTGAAAAAAATCTCTACGTTTCAAAAATGTTGCCATTTTGTAATGCTCAGAATGGATCAGATTTCAAGTTTTGGTAAAGTTTTCTGCTATATTTTTTCACAGCCATTGCAGCTTAAATTTCTATCAGTGGTGTTTATGTTAGCACAAACAGGTTTTGGTAAGAAAATATGGATTTTTGGAAAAACGATAACCATTCTGAGCGTGATTCAATAAAAATGTCGCTAATAGTGCAGAAAATGTTAAAAACCAGAATAGTTAGATAATGCCAATAAGTTTTCACAAAAATGTTTTAAAAGCCTTTTTTTGTCAATGAGAAAACTTTTAGTACAAAATATGTTCACCAACCCTGCAGTGCATTTCTCCAGTCGGTAGAGTACTAGCTTACAACATTTGGGACTGAGAGGTTTCTGGGTATGATGGTCTTTTTATTCTACTACTAACTCTCACCTTAATACTGTGATTACTGCTGGAGCTCTGCAGGCACCAGACTTTCCAATGCATGGATAACCCTGCAATTTCAAAATGTGTTTTTGCTCTAAATGAGAATGGAACACTGAATTTTAAAATTTCCCCCCAAAAAATCATTTTGGGTCAATTGAAATATTTCGTTTCAATAAAATCAAAATAATATATTTTTATCTCAATGTTTGAGACTTACTATGCTAATATAAAATGAAGTTAGGAAAACGTCATTTTGAAACAAAAAAATCAAACCATCCCGTTAGGAAAATGTGGACTCAGAAGGTTTTGATATTTTTGAAATGTTTTGTTTTGATTCTTCTCCTACACAGAATTTCGGTGCAAAGCCACAGATTCCTGCGGAAAGTTTCCATTTTGATGAAAGAGCCTTTCGCAGTCGAAAAACAGCCCATTGGAAAATTTTCAGCCAGCTCTAATTATGTATTATTTGCATTGTGGTGGTGCCTAGAAGCTCCAGCACCCCAGGATGCTCAGTGCTGTTCAAACACAGAGTGAGAGACAGTCTCTGCTAAGAAGACCTTAGAATCTAAATAGACGAGACAGACGAAGAGGAAGCAGAGGCACCCAGAGGTGACGTGACCAACCCAAGCTGATGAAGCAGGTCAGTAGCAGAGCCAAGATTAGAACCCAGGTCTCCTGATTCCCAGTCTAGTGGGACAAAGCTGCTGCCACTCCCGAAAATATGAATAAACTACCCCAGGGGACATTATGCTGGGGAGTCCAGTTCCCTGTTCTCTACCTCCCCTCTCTGCAGACGAGGTTCTCAAAGAGAAATTGGGCTGGGGAATGGGGGTCGTGACAAAATAAACCAACCACTAAAGAGAGAGAAGGAGACACTCAGCTCCTTTCTACTCCTGCTGCTGTTGCCTATCCTGCACTGCACCTGCTCACACCTCCCTGCCTCCACCTGCACTGTTCTGTGCTACAGAGTAGCACCCAGGAAACGGTGGGAGCAGTGAGCTGGCTTGATCCACACACACACAGTTCTTCACCATCCTGAATGGGCTTTCTCCTGAGGAGAAGGGCCGGGGAAAGAGGAGAAGAAGCACCACTCCTACCCCCTGTGAGAGCAGCCCTGGTACCTCCTCTGCTCACCCACCCAGTCAGCCAAACCAACTCCCCCACCCAGCCAGCCTCAAACCACCCACCAAGCCCAGCAGTGCTCACCCCAGTGATCAACTCCCTCCACCAGCAGCTGGCTATTCCACGAGCCCCACCAGCAGCAGCCACTCCACAGATCCTCACCCGCCAACCAACCCTGGTTTGTGGTTGTGACCCCCAGAGGATTGTGGGATGTGACTGAAAAGGATTGTGGGTTGGGGTCATGGCAAGAACCAGCTAGTGTTGGGGGTCGGGTGCAGATACAGTGTGACTGCCCTATTCCAGGGGAGAGCACTCCGAGAAGGACCTGCCGGAGCAGCCTGTGCACATGGAGGGCACTTTGCCTCCAGGATACTTTTTATTTTCTCCCTGCAAATGGAAAACAAAAGAACCCTTTCCCACCCCAGTGAAGGGGTGTGACAGGCAGCAGCCGCCAATGAGCTGGGAGCAGATTTGCATGAAGGATCCATTCTCCAGCTCTGAGGTTTTAAGAGACAATTGTAGGGTCACAACCAAAGACCCATTTGTCTCAGAAAGCCGAGCTCGTCAGATTTCCACCATGGCCTGGGCCCCTCTGCTCCTCACGCTGCTCACTTACTGCTCAGGTGCGGCATGGGGGAGGGTTTATCTGTCTTAGTCAAATGGGTCTTTGCTTTCAGAGACTCTTCCCTGTGTGGTTCCAGGCTGCTGGCCAAGAGCTTTAAGTTCACAACAAATGACTAATTATTGATTTTACACCCCTCTGTTCTCTTCTCCTGTTGCAGGTTCTCTCGCCCAGTACGTGCTGACCCAGCCGTCTACAGTGTCTGTGTCTCCAGGGCAAAATGCTCAACTCACCTGCTCAGGGAGCAGCATTGGGAACTACTATGTGCAGTGGTTCCAGCAGAAACCGGGCCGCACGCCCCTACAGCTTATCTATCAAAATAACAAGAGACCCTCCGGAATCCCTGATCGATTCTCTGCGTCCAACTCCGGGAACATGGCCACGTTAACCATCACTGGAGTCCAGGCACAGGACGAGGCTGATTATCACTGTCAGGTGTGGCACAGCAGCAGTTCTTAGCCTCACAGTGACCCAGTCAGACAGGGAAGTGAGACACAAACCTCCCCTTATGAAAGAACATTTTATATCATCTTGTGATGGCGAGGGGATGTTTTGTTTTGGGGGGAGGTTGGAGGGCAGGGGGCGGGAAGGTATTTCCTCTTCACTCAACCCAGCACTGATTCCAGGCAGCCTGGGGTCAAAGTATGTTGCCTCAGTGACACCCTTTGTCACTCCAGGACACTGGGGGCTCCAGAGAAGAAGGACAATTCAGAGCAATTTCATTGCAACTAAAGGAATAAACTCGACTCATAAACTGGCCCACCAGCGATTCTGGTGCAATGGCTTTGTGTTCTCACCGCATCTGGTATCCCCCTCACAATGCTCAACTCAGTGGGATCTTAAGAGGGAGAGGGGCTACCCACCTGCTCCACCCCCCAGTAGTTTCCACAACAGCTGCAATTCTTCTTTCACAGTCAGACAGCCTGGGGAGTAGGGGAAATACTCCAGCAACCCCAAGGGTTACCAACATGTGTCCCCCGATTTGAAATGTGCAGTGAGGGGACAGAGCCCTCAGGGGCTGGGGGGCAATGTGCCCCAAAGAAGGTTTTGCTGACAGCCCCATTGTGCACAGACCAGGGTATGCAAAAGGCAAAAGCTGCTCTTGGGGAATATTTTTATGAATCTAAATATGCTGGTTTAGCTAGCAGGGGGAGCTGATCATCCACAAGCTGCAGCAGGGCGCGAAATAGGGTGTGCAGGTCACAGTGACCAGCTACCAGCTGCTGCAGTAGAGTCGTGTCTGGGCTCAGGGGCTTTTCATACCCTAACGGCTCTTAGACGTATGGTTCATATGAGGTCCCCTAAGGGTCTTCAGCTCTGGGGGCCGAGCTTCTCATCCAGCCCAGTCTACCCTCCCTACTCCATGATCTTTAAGGCAGGGGCTCTCCCCTCAGGGCACGATGAAATCCCCAAACCCTGAGGGCAGAGGGGGAGAAGCACTGGGGCTGCCTACGCCTGCAGCCCCTCCTTCTTCCTCCCTTCCCCTGTCACTCCGTGCTCTGCCCCAGGGACCTGTGTGCAAAGGAAGTGATCAGTTGGCCCCTGGCCACCTGCAGGCCCCACGACTCAGTGACTAACGGGCTCCTCACCACCTTCAAATGGTGCCACCCTGACCCAAAGAACAGGTGAAAAGGAAGCAGCTGGAAGCACCATCTTAGTCCTCTACCAGCATCTCAGCACCCCACTGCTCCTCACTCATCTGAGCCACTAGACCCAGCCAGCACCCCCTAAACCATGGCCCCGCCCCAGATTCCACTCCTCCCAACCCCCACCCCTCTCAGCATCATCCACTCCAGGCAGCATGCCACCAGTGATCACCCTGAACCTAGCCCTGTTTCTGGTTATGATCCAAAGAACTGTGGGATGTGACTGCAAGGGATTGTGGGTTGGGGCCATGACAACAAACCTCAGTTGGTTTGGTTGCCCCAAGTGCAGACAGTTAAAGATTCTCCCTTCCATGACCTAAATGGTGGGGCAGGTTGTGCAGACTGGGAGCTCCTCAGCTCCAGGATTCTCTCTATTGTCCCCTTGCAAATGGAAAAACAATTCTGTCCTACCTAAGTAACTATGGGTCTATATAGAGAGAAATTCTCACCCTGTCACTGTTCTTCCAAAGTGGATGGGGTATGTCTCTTGGCACTGGCAGCCAATGAGCAGGGAGCAGATTTGCATGAAGGGGCCATTCTCCAGCTGTGGGGATATAAGAGAGAATTGGAGGATTTCAGCCAGAGACCTCAGGAAGCGGAGCTCGTCTCAATTCCCACCATAGCCTGGGTCCCTCTGCTCCTCACGCTGCTCACTTACTGCTCAGGTGTGGCGAGGGGGCTGGGAAGGAATGGGGCTTATTTCGGTCTTTCAATCAAAAGGGACATTGATTTCAGTGACATTTCTCCCATTGGTTCCCCAGGCTTCTGGCCCAGAGCTTTAATCATCATGATTTTATCCCCATGTTTTCTCCTCCTCTTGCAGGTACTCTCGCCCAGTACGTGCTGACTCAGCCACCTTCAGTGTCTGTGTCTCTAGGACAAAATGCTCAACTCACCTGCACAGGAGAAAAGATTGACAAGCAGTATGTGCACTGGTACCAGCAGAAACCTGGCAGTGCCCCGGTACTCATTATATATAAAGATAGTGAGAGACCCTCTGGAATTCCTGAGCGATTCTCTGGGGCCAGCTCCGGGAACACGGCCACGTTAAGCATCACTGGAGTCCAGGCACAGGATGAGGCTGATTATTACTGTGAGCGGTGGCACAAAGACAGTAGTAACATTAATCACTACTCACAGTGACACAGCCAGATGGGGAAGTGAGACACAAACTGCCCGTTGACACGGGGGATCATTTGTTCTCATTCTTTCTGTGACAGCGTGAGGGGCCATTTCTGAGCTGGGAATGGAGGCTTCTTATTTCATCTGCCCACAAACCCTTCTTGGCAGCCGAGGTTCACAGTTTGTCTCTGTAGTAACCCCTGGGATGGGAATGGGCTGAGTCCTCCCTCCCCTGGCACAGGCTCCAGACTCTGTGTTCCAATGAGTTGAGAGGCCCATTCTGAGCACTGGAAAGTCCCCCAGCAGACAGCTCTCGCGTGGCTCCTGCCCTGGCCAAGCCGGCATGGCTACTGAGAATCCCAGGGGGTGCTGAGGAAAGGGAGAGGGGACACACCCCTGCCTCTCAGGAGGTGGCCAGGTTACTCTGTAGCCCACCAGCTGCTCTTCTTTGAATCGAATCCTCGGGGGAATGGGGTAAACACGGCAGTGATGCCATTAACGAGCGTCTGGAGGGTTGTTGATGGGCTCCTGCCGTACTGGAGTTGGGCAGAGCAGGGATCGAGCGCTCCAAGGGGGATCTCACCCCCAAAAGAGGGTTTGCTGAGGGTCCCCTGTGGGTGCAACCTGAGGCATCGAAAGCAAAGTGGGTTCCAAGTAACTAGAGCTGCTCCAAACGTTTCAGACAAATAATTTATTCAGCAAAAGGTGCAGTTTCCATCCAACCGAAGCGACGCACAAATTGGACCCGACTGGTTATGGCCAGTCACAAACTGGCCAGAGGTGGGGCTGGTACTGCTCTTACTGTTCCTGACACTGCTTCATTTACCCGGTGGGGATGGGGCTCACCTAGACCAGGGGCAGCCCACGTTCAGCTCCTCGCTCTGCACCTGTTCCAAGCCGGACTTTACAACACTCCAAAGCATGTAAAACATTTCAGATTCGATCTGAGCTGAACTGAAGATACGTCCAGTAACACCGGCTATTTAACCATAGCCGGGGCCCTGGCAGAGGATGAGGCTGATTATTACTGTACTGTGGTGCACAGCAGGGTCTGTTGCAGTGACTCAGTCAGATGGGGAAGTGAGACAAACTCCTCCCTCCCCTTCCTCCATCCAGGTTCTGTGGTGGGGGGAACAAAAACACACAAGCTGCAGTGTTTGGGTTTTGCCTGTAACACATCACACAACAGTTGTTCTTTGCAGCGGAGCTTATTTCCCCACTCTCAGCAGTTGCTCAGCATTTCCCTAGTCTTCCCTGTTCTCTCATCACACTCTCTCTGCTGGGGTCCAGGACAGAACAGAAGAACGGCCAGATTGGGCCAGACCAATGGTCCATCTAATCCAGTAGCCTGTCTTCCGACAGTGGCCGGTGCCAGACGGAATGAACAGAACAAAGTAACTACTGAGTGATCCGTCCCCTCTCGTCCAGTGCTAGCATCCAGCAGTCAGAGATTTAGGGACACCCAGCGCTTGGGGTTACATCCCCAACCATCCTGACTAATAGCCATTGAAGGACCTGTCCTCCATGAACTTATCTAGTTCTTTTTACAAACCCGGTTATTCTTTTGGCCTTCACAACATCCCCTGGCAACGAATTCCACAGGCTGACTGGGTGTTGTGTGAAGAAGTACGCACATAGGTTTCTTTTAAATCTGCTGCCTATTAATTTCATTGAGTGACCCCTGGTTCAATTGTTATGGGACAGGGCAAATAGCACTTCCTTATTGACATTCTCCACACCAGTCATGATTTTATGGACCTGTCATAAACAGATAGCTAAGGGTTAATGTCTCTTTCACCTGAAGCACCTGACCAGAGGACCAATCAGGAAACCGGATTTTTTCAACTTTGGGTGGAGGGAATTGTGTCTCTGTGTCTTTGTTTTCAGTCTGCCTGCCTTCTCTGAGCTTTGGAGAAGTAGCTCTACTTTCTAGTCTTCTGTTTCTAAGTGTAAGGACAAAGAGATCAGATAGTAAGTTCTATGGTTTTCTTTTCTTTGGTATTTGCATGAATATAAGTGCTGGAGTGCTTTGATTTGTATTCTTTTTAAATAAGGCTGTTTATTCAATATTCTTTTAAGCAATTGACCCTGTGTTGTATTATCTAATACAGAGAGAACATTTGTACTTATTTTTCTTTCTTTTTATATAAAGCTTTCTTTTAAGACCTGTTGGAGTTTTTCTTTACTGCAGGGAAATTGAGTCTGTACTCACCAGGGAATTGGTGGGAGGAAGAAATCAGGGGAGATCTGTGTGTGTTGAAGTGGCTAGCCTGATTTTGCATTCCCTCTGGGTGAAGAGGAAAGTACTTTTTGTTTCCAGGATTGGGAACAGAGAGGGAGATTCACTCTGTTTGGATTCACAGAGCTTGTGTCTGTGTATCTCTCCAGGAGCACCTGGAGGGGGGAAGGGAAAAAGGATTATTTCCCTTTGTTGTAAGACTCAAGGGATTTGGGTCTTGGGGTCCCCAGGGAAGGTTTTTCAGGGGGACCAGAGTGCCCCAAAACACTCTAATTTTTTGGGTGGTGGCAGCAGGTACCAGGTCCAAGCTGGTAACTAAGCTTGGAGGTTTTCATGCTAACCCCCATATTTTGGACGCTAAGGTCCAAATCTGGGACTAAGGTTATTACATGGTGGCAGCGGTGGGATTAGAATCCAGAAGCCAGTAGGAATGTTATATTTTTCTTTTCTCTGCTAAGGGCTTTTTAGCAGAGAGAAACAGTTGGTTTTAAAAGGGAACCAGAGAGAATTTTTTTTCTGCTCTCTCTCGCAGTTTGTGGCTTGCATGTTAAGCGAGAAGCCATTAAGAACCTGTTAAGGGTCTTTTGTCATGCAATAGCCCTCCCATTAGGAGGCAAGACCAGCACTTATAGGCATGCAAATAAAGTGGTTTTTCTGGTTTCCCTTCATTGAACATTAGCTAGAGAGAGAAAAGGACAAAAAACACTGTTGCTAGGCAGACTTCAGGAGGCAACAGAGAACCTGCAGTTCAGAAGATAAACACCGGAGGGCACCCCAACACAAGAAAACAGGAATCATGACTTCTAAGGCAAAAATTGAGGCCCAAGAGCAAGTCAGAGAAGCTGAACACAGGCGACAACTGGAAATAAAACAAACAGAGATGGAAATAAAAGAAAGAGAAAAAGAGGCGGCCCACCGCCGAAAAATGGAAAAACAACAAAAAGAAAATGAAGAGAAGGAAAAACAGAAAAAACATGAACTGGAGTTGGCAAAAGCTGGGCTGCATGTGCCAGCCAACCCTAACAACCCGGCGCCAAATATTGCTCCACAGCACAGGAAATTTCCCACCTACAAGGCAGGTGATGACACCGAGGCCTTCTTGGAAAATTTTGAAAGAGCCTGTCTTGGGTACAGCATCCCCGAAGACCAGTACATGGTAGAATTGAGGTCACACCTCAGTGGACCTTTAGCAGAGGTGGCAGCTGAAATGCCTAAGCAGCAAATGAATGACTATAAACTTTTTCAAACCAAGGCCAGATACAGGATGGGGATAACCCCAGATCATGCCCGTCGGCGCTTCAGAACCCAAAAGTGGAAACCAGAGGTGTCATTTCCCAAACACGCCTACTACATTGCAAAAAACTATAAGGCCTGGCTAACAGGAAACAACATTCAAACCTTGGAAGAACTGAACCTCCTCATACAAATGGAGCAGTTCTTGGATGGTGTTCCTGAAGACATCA
This sequence comes from Gopherus flavomarginatus, assembly GCF_025201925.1. NCBI lineage: Eukaryota > Metazoa > Chordata > Testudines > Testudinidae > Gopherus > Gopherus flavomarginatus. Next base: position 14,366,716 of record NC_066631.1, read on the forward strand.
CACGGTACATACAAAATGGAAACCCCAAGAATATCGCTGAGGCGGGGGAGATTGGAGCCAAATGGATGGAACTGGCAAAAAGCAAGAAAGCTACTGTCAAGGGGAACGATTACCCCAGGGGGCACACAGACCATAAACCCTACAACCGAGGACAGCCAAAGACCCCACATACCACCCAAGTAAAGCCACAGATACCCTACCCTTCAACCTCACCAGTCTCCAGTAACTCACCTCGGCCCAGTGACCCATCAGATGGAAGATGCTTTAAGTGTAATGAACTGGGACATATCAAGGCCAAGTGTCCCAAGAACACCATGCGAGTGCAATTCATTACACCACCATCACACCAAAGATCCCCAGGCCCGGATGCCTCTCAAATACCCTTGGAGCGAAGGAAAAATTTGAGAGTGGGCGGAAAGAAGGTTACTGCGTGGAGAGACACGGGGGCACAAGTGTCAGCTATCCACCAATCCTTCGTTGACCCCAAATTCATCAACCCAAAGGCCAAAGTTACAATTTACCCCTTCATGTCACAAGCTGTAGACTTGCCTACAGCTCAACTGCCTGTCCAGTACAAAGGCTGGTCAGGAATGTGGACTTTTGCAGTCTATGACAATTATCCTATCCCCATGCTACTGGGGGAAGACTTGGCCAACCAGGTGAGGCGGGCCAAGAGAGTGGGAATGGTTACACGTAGCCAAACCAGGCAAGCAACCAGGCAAGCAACCAGGCAAGCTTCCAGACCCATTCCTGTTCCTGAACCGTCCACAGAGGCCCCGTCTGTGTTACCAGAGACCCAGACAGAGGTAGTGGACCCGGATTCCATGCCTACCACTGAAACAGCCACAGCATCTCCAGTCCCAGGCCCGGAACTGGAACAGCAACCAGCACCAGCAAGTGAAACCCCCTCTTCAAACTCAACGCCAGTGGGCGCCAGCGAGCCACAACTGGCAGAAGCAACAGACAGCCATACCCAAAAGGCTCAGCCAGAGCCTGAAATACCCTCAGGTGCACCAGCAGAGAGCGGTTCACCAGCAACGAAAACAACCCCATCACCTACATCGCTTCCAGAGGGACCAAGCCCAAGTCCACAGTCTGAGGAAGAACTGGTGACCCCAGCCTCAAGGGAACAGTTCCAGACTGAGCAGGAAGCAGATGACAGCCTTCAAAAAGCTTGGGCGGCGGCACGGAGCACCCCACCGCCTCTCAGCTCTTCTAATCGATCCCGGTTTGTTATAGACCAAGGACTTTTATACAAGGAAATTCTTTCTGGTGGACACCGGGAAGAATGGCAGCCGCAAAAACAGTTGGTGGTTCCAACTAAGTACCGGGGGAAGCTCTTAAGCTTAGCCCATGATCATCCCAGTGGCCATGCTGGGGTGAACAGAACCAAGGACCGGTTGGGGAAGTCCTTCCACTGGGAGGGGATGGGCAAGGACGTTGCCAAGTATGTCCGGTCTTGTGAGGTATGCCAAAGAGTGGGAAAGCCTCAAGACCAGGTCAAGGCCCCTCTCCAGCCACTCCCCATAATTGAGGTCCCATTTCAGCGAGTAGCTGTGGATATTCTGGGCCCTTTCCCAAAAAAGACGCCCAGAGGAAAGCAGTACGTACTGACTTTAGTGGACTTTGCTACCCGATGGCCAGAAGCAGTCGCTCTAGGCAACACCAGGGCTAACACTGTGTGCCTGGCCCTAACAGACATCTTTGCCAGGGTAGGTTGGCCCTGCGACATCCTTACAGATTCAGGGTCTAATTTCCTGGCAGGGACCATGGAAAAACTGTGGGAAACTCATGGGGTGAATCACTTGGTTGCCACCCCATACCACCATCAAACCAATGGCCTGGTGGAAAGGTTCAATGGAACTTTGGGGGCCATGATACGAAAATTCATCAACGAATTCTCCAATAATTGGGACCTAGTGTTGCAGCAGTTGCTGTTTGCCTACAGGGCTGTACCACATCCCAGTTTAGGGTTTTCACCATTTGAACTTGTGTATGGTCACAAGGTTAAGGGGCCATTACAGTTGGTGAAGCAGCAATGGGAGGGGTTTACGCCTTCTCCAGGAACTAACATTCTGGACTTTGTAAGCAACCTACAAAGCACCCTCCGACACTCTTTAGCCCTTGCTAGAGAGAACCTAAAGGATGCTCAAGAAGAGCAAAAGGCCTGGTATGACAGACATGCCAGAGATCGGTCCTTCAAGGTAGGAGACCAGGTTATGGTCTTGAAGGCGCAACAGGCCCATAAGATGGAAGCATCATGGGAAGGGCCATTCACGGTCCAAGAGCGCCTGGGAGCTGTAAACTACCTCATAGCATTTCCCAATTCCTCACTAAAGCCTAAAGTGTACCATGTTAATTCTCTCAAGCCTTTCTATTCCAGAGACTTACAGGTTTGTCAGTTTACAGTCCAGGGAGAGGATGCTGAGTGGCCTGACGGTGTCTACTACGACGGGAAAAAAGACGGTGGCGTGGAAGAGGTCAACCTCTCAACCACCCTGGAACGTCTGCAGCGGCAACAAATCAAGGAGCTGTGCACTAGCTTCGCCCCACTGTTCTCAGCCACCCCAGGACGGACTGAACGGGCATACCACTCCATTGATACAGGTAATGCTCACCCAATCAGAACCCCACCCTACCGAGTGTCTCCTCATGCCCAAGCCGCTATAGAACGGGAGATCCAGAACATGCTACAGATGGGTATAATCCGCTCATCTACCAGTGCATGGGCATCTCCAGTGGTTCTGGTACCCAAACCAGATGGGGAAATACGCTTTTGCGTGGACTACCGTAAGCTAAATGCTGTAACTCGTCCGGACAACTATCCAATGCCACGTACCGATGAGCTATTGGAGAAGTTGGGACGTGCCCAGTTCATCTCTACAATAGACTTAACCAAGGGGTACTGGCAAGTACCGCTAGATGAACCTGCCAAGGAGAGGTCAGCATTCGTCACCCATGCGGGGGTGTATGAATTCAATGTCCTTCCTTTCGGCCTTCGAAATGCACCCGCAACCTTCCAGAGGCTGGTAGATGGTCTACTAGCTGGACTGGGAGAATTTGCAGTTGCCTACCTCGATGATGTGGCCATTTTTTCAGACTCCTGGCCCGAACACCTACTACACCTGGAAAAGGTCTTTGAGCGCATCAGGCAGGCAGGACTAACTGTTAAGGCCAAAAAGTGTCAAATAGGCCAAAACAGAGTGACTTACCTGGGGCACCAGGTGGGTCGAGGAACCATAAACCCCCTACAGGCCAAGGTGGATGCTATCCAAAAGTGGCCTGTCCCACGGTCCAAGAAGCAGGTCCAATCCTTCTTAGGCTTGGCCGGATACTACAGGCGATTTGTACCACACTACAGCCAAATCGCTGCCCCACTGACCGACCTGACCAAAAAGACCCAGCCAAATGCAGTTAAGTGGACTGATGAGTGTCAAAAGGCCTTTACCCAACTTAAGGCAACGCTCATGTCTGACCCTGTGCTCAGGGCCCCGGATTTTGACAAGCCATTCCTAGTAACCACGGATGCATCTGAGCGTGGTATAGGAGCAGTGCTCATGCAGGAAGCAACAGATCACAACTTCCATCCTGTCGTGTTTCTCAGCAAGAAACTGTCTGAGAGGGAAAGTCACTGGTCAGTCAGTGAAAAGGAATGCTATGCCATTGTGTACGCCCTGGAAAAGCTACGCCCATATGTTTGGGGACGGCGGTTCCAACTACAAACTGACCATGCTGCACTAAAGTGGCTTCATACTGCCAAGGGGAACAACAAGAAACTTCTTCGTTGGAGTTTAGCTCTCCAAGATTTTGATTTTGAAATTCAACACATCACAGGAGCTTCTAATAAAGTTGCTGATGCACTCTCCCGTGAGAGTTTCCCAGAATTCAGTAGTTAAAAAAGTGTTCTTAAAATGTAGAAGTCTGTTAGTTATATACTTAGGAGTATATGTAAAGGTGTATGTGTTGTATTAATCTGTTTATTTTCAAGTTCTAGAAGGAAATCGCCGCCAGTGAGATTCCCCACTGTCTGCAATTTGGGGGGCGTGTCATAAACAGATAGCTAAGGGTTAATGTCTCTTTCACCTGAAGCACCTGACCAGAGGACCAATCAGGAAACCGGATTTTTTCAACTTTGGGTGGAGGGAATTGTGTCTCTGTGTCTTTGTTTTCAGTCTGCCTGCCTTCTCTGAGCTTTGGAGAAGTAGCTCTACTTTCTAGTCTTCTGTTTCTAAGTGTAAGGACAAAGAGATCAGATAGTAAGTTCTATGGTTTTCTTTTCTTTGGTATTTGCATGAATATAAGTGCTGGAGTGCTTTGATTTGTATTCTTTTTAAATAAGGCTGTTTATTCAATATTCTTTTAAGCAATTGACCCTGTGTTGTATTATCTAATACAGAGAGAACATTTGTACTTATTTTTCTTTCTTTTTATATAAAGCTTTCTTTTAAGACCTGTTGGAGTTTTTCTTTACTGCAGGGAAATTGAGTCTGTACTCACCAGGGAATTGGTGGGAGGAAGAAATCAGGGGAGATCTGTGTGTGTTGAAGTGGCTAGCCTGATTTTGCATTCCCTCTGGGTGAAGAGGAAAGTACTTTTTGTTTCCAGGATTGGGAACAGAGAGGGAGATTCACTCTGTTTGGATTCACAGAGCTTGTGTCTGTGTATCTCTCCAGGAGCACCTGGAGGGGGGAAGGGAAAAAGGATTATTTCCCTTTGTTGTAAGACTCAAGGGATTTGGGTCTTGGGGTCCCCAGGGAAGGTTTTTCAGGGGGACCAGAGTGCCCCAAAACACTCTAATTTTTTGGGTGGTGGCAGCAGGTACCAGGTACAAGCTGGTAACTAAGCTTGGAGGTTTTCATGCTAACCCCCATATTTTGGACGCTAAGGTCCAAATCTGGGACTAAGGTTATTACAGGACCTATATCATACTCCCATCTCTTTTCCAAGATAAACAATCCCAGTCTTTTTAATCTCTCCTCAGATGGAAGCTGATCCATAACTCAAACCATTTTTGTTGCTCCTCTTTATACCTGATTCATATCGGGATACAGCTCCCAGGTATCAAGAAAGAAGCGGTGGAGCTTCCGAAAGGCTAGCCAGGTAAAATACCGGACAGCACTAGAGAAGAGAGTGGTGACAACACCAGCCCAGCATCACTTGATATATGAGACCTACCGTTGCTTCTGTGGTGCTATCTACAAAGCAGCCTGCAGAGCCATCCCGCGCGGTTGCCGCCCGGTCTATATCCCCTGTCTCGACGAGGAGAGCGCTGCCGTGCTCGAGCAGTGTGAGGCATCTGATGACCCAGATGTCGCTGACCATCTGATCGAATCGTTGGACACTGCTCGCTGTGCCAGATGGGAGGAGACGACCGAGAGGATGAGCTTTATCTGCTCCAGCTGCAGGTATTGAAGTTAGCGTTGATGCCTTGGAACAGTGCGGCAGCCACCTGCACTCTGCCGACCCTCAGTGACACCCAACCAGATATCCAGACACCTACTGAAAGTGGCCAGAGCACCTTTGGAGAAACAGGTGTGAAGACAAGTGAGGAACGAATGGCATATGTTTAAATGTGTACACCAGATCAGAAGCTGTCCAGAACCATTCACCGTAACAGAGCTGGAACAGACACTGGGTAGCATCAAGTGTGGAACAGTTCCGGGCTACGACACCATATCTCCAGAATTCCTGAAAAACCTTGTACCCCACATGCGGCTTTGAGTTGTGAAATTCGTCACCAGAGTCATCTGTGAAGGGAGGCCACCAAAGATATGGCAAACCGCAAGAAACATTGGCTTCCTAAAGCCTGGAAAGGACCCAAGTCAAGCATCAAGCTATTGTCTCATATCATTACTGTCCATGTGCTTCAAGGCACTGGAGCGATTGGTCCTACAGTGCATATTACCTGATGTAGAGAGAATTTTGTGCCCTGGTGAAGCCGGCTTTCGCTGAGCCGTAACACATGAGACCAAGTACTCACACTGATCGCATTTGTTGAAAATGGCTTCCACGGAAACTTGAAAACAGGCGCTGTTTTCATCTATCTAACACGAGCGTACGATATCTGCCTCTCCGCACTCTGAAAACTGACCATTTTTTCCTACTCTTTTGTTTCCTATCTTTTAAGCAGTTACTGATTCAGGCAAGGACCTTCCCTCCTATCCCATGGCTTACTTTGTTTAATAGCCTTTGCAGTAAGAACTTATCAAAGACTTTCTGAAAGTCCAAGTACATTATATCCACTGGATCATCCTTGTCCATGTGCTTCTTGACACTCTCAGAGAATTGTAATCGATTGGTGAATTCTAAGAGCTCTGCCCTTCCCCCTCCACATTCTCTCTCTTTACTTGGGGAAGAGGGGACGACAACTTCTCCCAGCTCACTCCATGGACCATGTGAACTGCTCAGTCCAGTCTCTCTCCTCCATTTCCTTGTGCAGGACAGGCACTCTCTGTTGACTAAGGGTCTCCATCCCCTTCAGCCTCAGAACAGGCAGAGGAAGCTGCCACTCTGGCTACACCCCTGAGACATCCCCATTCAGGGTCCCATAGATCTTGCCAAAGGCCTGCAGCAAAGAGGGGGAAGGTAGATGCTGAGATTTCCAATGTAAGACAGGCTCTTCGGCCGGATGATGAAGCAGGGCTGTTTGTGTAAATATTCACCGGGAAGCATCAGCCTACCCAGGAATGAATTCTGACTGATGTACGTGGGAATGACAGATATTCCACTGAGAATCTACCTGGTAGGGCTACTAACCCTCCAGGAGTTTCCTAATTTCTCAAGGAGCTAAAGATTAATCTTTAATAAAGATTATATCATGGGATGAAACCTCCACGAATACGGCCAACCAAAATTGGCAACCCGAATATCCAGAATGCACGTCATTGATCGACCCTCCACTGGACAGCTGGCCTGCATGGCCCCAGCATCCGCTACCGCTCACACCGGGTGCCCCTGGGGTCAGAACAGGTCATTAGTGTCACAGAAAGAGGCAACAACCACAATGCAGCTAGGAGGAGGCGCCTTCCCTAACTTGGGTTGCATTAGTCTTAATCTAGGCAGGGGCAATTTCTGGGTAATCCCTTCCAAAGGTGTGAGCAGGCTGATGACCTGATCAGTCCAGCCAGCACAGAGAACACCCTGGAAAGGAACAACATAAATGCTGGAAACAACTGTACAGTGATGTTCCCTGCAGCTGTGAAAGATAGTGAGCAGGGGCCCACTTTGTGCTGAGCTCAGCATGGAGGGTTTCTAGCTTTTGTGAAAGCCCGTCAGAATAATCTTAGGAACAGCAGCACTGACCACCAGGGGGTGCTCTTCACCCTCACAGTACTGGAGCACAGAGTCTGTACAAGGGCATAGTTACAGGTGTCAGGCTACACACTGCTGGGCTAGAGAGATCTCTGGGCTTTGGGGATTTTTATTCCCCAAAAGCGCTAACATGATCTGGAAAAGGGACCCTAGAGAACCCTGTTTGGATCCCAGCTTCCCAGCGGCCCCCTCTCTGCTCCCTGGTCTCTGGGGCAGGAAGAGGGTCAAAGCTGGAAGGGACTGGCAGGTGATGTTACCTACAGCCCTGGAAAGTCAGGGATGTGATCATGGCAAGTGCGACACTGGTCAATGGGGGGGCGATATTAATCTGTGCGAGCCGACCCCACTGCTGGAAGTGGCTGTGAGTGCTGGTGTGCACCAGCCCTGGGTGTTGGATGGGGTGCATGTGCCACACGCTCAGAGTCAGGGGCTGTCAGCGCCCACAACCAGACCCCTCCGGCTCGAGTCCACAAACACTCACACTGTGTGACATAACAAAGGACGCTATGCGAGGGCTGCCAGGAATAAATGGGGCAATCACACTTGGCACAATGGCTGAAAGGTACAAAGAAAAGATGAACCAGCAGCTCCTCACTCATTCCCGTGGGGCAGGCGGGGCAGACCTGAGCAGGGCTATGACCCACTCACTAGGATCCAGGCCCAGTCAGCCCAGTGGAATAGGGAGTTTGTGCATCAAATTGGGACAGTTCTGTGCCCCAGGAGATTGATGTAGGATCTGCAAATATCAACTGCTCTCATTCATTCCTCACTCCGTACCCAGCCCCAACACCAGTCCCCGTGCAACAGCACTAGGATGACCAGATGTCCAGACTTTATAGGGACAGTCCTGATTTTGGGGTCTTTTTCTTATATAGGCTCCTATTACCTGGCCACCCCCATCCCAATTTTTCACATTTGCTGTCTGCTCACCCTAAACAGCACCCACTCCATCCAGCCCCCACTCTGTAACCAGCCCCAACACCAGACCCCATAGAACAGCACCCACCCATCCAGCACCCCAGAAATGATCACCCCAAAACTGGACAGGATTTCTTCCTGCAATGACTGAAAATGGTGGTATGACTGAAAACAACTGTGCCTGGAGGCATGAAAAGAAACCACAGTTTTCTTTGTCGTCTCAGGCAGATAAAATTGGAAACTTCAGGGGAGAGAGATATGCACTTGACTTTCTGAGCAGACCAACCCCACTGGGAGCTCCTCACCTCTGGGATGACCTAGACCAGGGGTAGGCAACCTATGGCTTTCGTGCCAAAGGCGGCACGTGAGCTGATTTTCAGTGGCACTCACACTGCCCAGGTCCTGGCCACTGGTCCGAGGGGGCTCTGCATTTTAATTTAGTTTTAAATAAAGCTTCTTAAACATTTAAAAAACCTTATTTACTTTACATACAACAATAGATTAGTTATATATTATTGACTTATAGAAAGAGACCTTCCAAAAAATTACTGGCACGCAAACCCTTAAATTAGAGTGAATAAATGAAGACTCGGCACACCACTTCTGAAAGGTTGCCGACCCCTGACCTAGACTTTCTCCTTGCCAATGAAAAGAAAAGCAGTCCTTTCCTACACAGGTATCTGAGGGGATTTATACAGAGAGGCTCTCCCCTGGGTCCCTGTGCTCTTGGGGAGTGAAAGGCAGCAGCAGTCACTGAGCAGGGAGCAGATTTGCATGAAGGGGCCATTCTCCAGCTCTGGGGCTTTAAGAGAGAGAATCGGAGGGTCCCAGCCAGAGACCCGTTTGCCTCAGGAAGCCGAGCTCATCTGGATTCCCACCATGGCCTGGGCCCCTCTGCTCCTCGTGCTGCTCACTTACTGCTCAGGTATTATAAGCAGGAGAGTTTTTCTCCATCTCTTTATTCAGGGGTTTTTGTCTTCCTCAGGTTCCTGCACGGCCTGAGGTCTGTTATCTCTTGAGAGATTGATTTTATCCCCATGTTTTCTCCTCCTGTCTCAGGTTCTCTTGCTCAGTACTGCTGACCCAGCCGCCCTCAGTATCTGTGTCTCCAGGGCAAAAGGCTCAACTGACCTGCTCGGAGAACAACATTGGGGGCAAGAGTGTATACTGGTTCCAATAGAAACCTGGCAGTGCCCCACTACTTGTTATATATTGTAGTAGCAGCAGACCGTCCGGAATCTCTGATCGATTCTCTGGTGCCAACTCCAGTAACACGGCCACATTAACCATCACTGGAGTCCAGGTGCAGGACGAGGCTGATCATTACTGTCAGGTGTGGGATAGGGACAGCAACGCTGCTCACAGTGACACAGCCAGATGGGGAAGTTAGACACAAACCTCTTGTCATCAAAGGGGAATGTTTAATAGCAGTCATCCTGTGACAGCGTGAGGGGCCATTTCAGAGGTGGGGGAGCAGGTATCATATTTAATCTGCCCACAAATCCCTCCAGGCAGAGCCTGGGACCACACTGTGTCTCCCTCATAACCCGTGTGAACTATCTCACCCAGTGCACAGAGCTCTAAAGGACAATTCAGAAAGCGAGGGGATCTCATCCCCATTCCTGTTAAAGGGACAAACTGGACTCGCACCCAGTCCCTGGCTCCGTGTCAGTTCTCTCATCTCACCTCTTCTCTGATACCCCCGGGAATGAGGACGCCCCTCACCTGGTAACAGTCCAAGGCTGGACACTGTTCTCCAAACTTCTGTTGCCAAAGTCTGACATGTTCTTTTCTCCTCACACCTTTGTCTTGACAGCGACTCACACACACACACACACACACACACACACACACACACACACACACACACTTCCCTGCATTGGGAATGGGGGATGGACCCTGGCACTGGAGAAGATCACCTGAGTGTCAGGATCCTGGAGCCAGCAGCCAGAGCTCAATTTTCCCCTCTCCAACTCCATGGGCCTTGGGGACACCTGTGCCCTGCACCCAGGAGAACTCTGAGACCCCTCCCAGCCTCCTGAGATCCTGCACAACAGCCTGCCCGCGAGCAGGGCTGAGGCCTGTGACAAGCCCCCATGTGGCACCAGCAGGAAGGAGAAGAGCCTCAGTCTCTGAGTAACAGGAACGTTAAAGGGCTGATTTCTGAGGTGAAACACACAGGAGCAGGAGGGCTCTGACTGCACAGAGCTGCACCAAACACTCAGAGCCATGAGCGAGGGCAAAGGTCAGTTAGCACAGCCCTGACACCAGGGTGAAGGAGGCAGTGTGAATGCACTGGGCTGGGTTCACTGCTCCCGGCTTAAAACAAGAAGTCCCAGAATGCATTTCTGCTGCTTCCATCACTGTCCAGTCAGTGCAGGAGCTGGGACTAGAACTGCAGAGTTCCCAGCTCCAAGTCCTGTCCCCTGAGTGCTGCCTCTCACCCCTCCTGCTGGGGCAGGCTCAGTGCTGCTGCTGGTGGGTACCTGCCCATCTCTGCTCCCTGGTGGGGCCATTCTGGGATGGAGATCAAACGTGATTAACAACAACTTCACCATAACTTATACAAACCTCTTTATTCAGCCTCAAACTGAAGGGTTCTGCTTTCCTGCACGACATACACCCCACGGCAACCACTGACATCCCACAGACCTTCCCATCCCGCTCAGCAATGCAGATAGCAAAGAACTGAGCCAGAAGATCAGCAGAGACTGAAACCAGGCCGAAATGACCACTTGATGTGAACTATTAAGTAACTCCCATCTGTCTCAAGGCACAGATCAGTATTCAGGACAGCCAAGGATCATTTGCGGTGGTGTCTGTGCAGGTTTCACATGAAGCATCATCAGCCCTATACATTTATTGCCTTTACTGTGTAGCCGTTTCAGAGGAGAAGGCCTCTGGGGTGTTCTGAAGTGTCAGTGACATCAGCCCATTGTGACTTCCCTGCCCTGTCTGGGACAGTGCCACTCACACCACCTCCAAGCTGTGCTGTCTGTAAAACCCTGTCTGCAGGACACTGACCCACGCTGGGGGAACTGACTGAACAGGGCCTGCGATGGCTGAAGTCCCTCATCACAGGATGCCCCCCCCTTCACACAGGGCACTTTCCCTGTGATCTCGAGGACCAATGAGACAGGATCAGATTAGCATAAAGGTGGAGCTTGTGCTTGCCTCCCCCAGGAGGATCAATGTAAGGGGTAGGTACTGTCAGGCAGTCTCAGTGGATCTGGCTGCGTTTCTCCCGAGGGCCTGAAATTCCCTCACCATGCTCTGGGCTCCCCTCATCATCCTGCTGGGGACGTGGTGCACTGGTGAGAACGGAGGGGGGAGTGGGGTCAATACACATTGAAGTTGCTGCTGGAGTCAATGCACAAAGTGTGTCACTAGCGGCCGGGGACAGACACCATGGGGTTCCAGGCTTCTCCATTATTTTCCCAGGTTCCAGCTCAGAGCCTATGGTGACTCAGCTACCTTCAGTGTCCCGCAGGGGCCTGCGCAGGCTGCTAGATCTGGTCTCTGCCTATAGCATATCACACAAATATGTGTATTTCACAGTAAGTACCAGCTCCTCACGCCCTGTTATGGGATGAGAGAGAAGTACTGTCTATATGCCCAGGCCCAGGGTTCTGACTCTTGGGATGAGATCAGAATCTCAGCCTTCATTACAAGAAATTATAGCCAGTCCTCATGGGTTGTTAAGAAAACCTTGAAGTGTGACTGCAGTGTCCCTGATACCTGCTTGAGTCTGCAGAGAGCCTGAAACAATAGCTCCAAGAGCTGTGACCCACCCAATCATCTTAACCCTGAGAATCTGCTGCTTGTTGTATATTCTCACCACCAGAGCACTCTGGGTATTGGGGACCTGGCTGATGCCATCTCAGGATAGCTCTTCTGCGGTGCTGGCCACATACAGAGTCCTGGGGTGGCTGGGGTGGGTTAGGGCTGAATCTTCCCTCCCCAGACACAGACTCCACTGTTATGCAGACAGGGCTCCGCACTCCCGTGAGTTGAGAGGCCCATTTTGTTCGTTGCTACCACAGGAGCATCGGAAAGTCCTCCAACAGACAGCTGTCGTGTCTCCTCCCCAGCCAAGCAGACATTGTTACTGCGAACCACAGGGGGTCCTGAGGAAAGGGAGAGGGGACACATCCCTGCCCTGCCTCTCAGGAGGGTGGCCTGGTTCCTCAGCAGCCCATCAGTTTCTCTACTTCTGAATCAAATCCTCAGGGGAGTGGGGTGAACACAGCAGTGATGCCATTGCCAACTCTCCTGAGGGTTCTCACCATGCACCTGCTGTGCTGCAGTAGAGCAGAGCAGAGATCGAGCACTACAGAGGTAATCTGACCCCTGAAAAAGGATTTGTTGGGAGTCCCCATTGGTTCAGCCTGGCGCATCGAAAGGCAGAGATGCTCTTCCAGGATATTGTTATTACATCTGAACTCTGTGGAGATTTACGGTTCCTCGGCACTCTCGGTGTTGGGGCTCTAAGGTGATGATGGTCAGTTTCTACTGTCTGGCAAGGTTCAAAACCACAGGGTAAAGTGCCGTGCAGGAGCCCGGGGTGGTTCTGCCTCCCTGCCTCTTGCCCTGGGGACGGGTCTGTCTGGGTCTGACAGAGTTAGATCCATGTAGCCACAGCCCGATGGCTGCTCAGCTCTAGAATGTCTTAATCTTCATCCACGAGGCTGCAGCTGCCTGAATAACAAACTGATCCCTGCCTGATGTGACTAAGCCGAGGGCCTGGTCAGCCTGGTTAGTGTGGAGAAAAACATCCTTAAAGCAAGAGGGTGAATGCTGGAAGGGACTGGCAGGCGATGTTACCTTCAGCCCTGGAGAGTCAGGGACGGGACCATGGCAAGTGTGGCACTGGCCACTAGGGGGCGATATTAATCTGTGGGAGCCGACCCCACTGCAGGGAGGGGCTGTGAGGGCTGGTGTGCACCAGTCCTGGGTGCTGGGTGAGGTGCGTGTGCCACACGCTCAGAGTCAGGGGCTGTCAGCGCCCAGCACCAGACCCCTCTGGCTCAAGCCCACAAACACTCACACTCTGCTCAGTAACAAAGGACGCTGTGTGAGGGCTGCCAGGAGTAAACGGGGCCATCACACTTGGCACGACAGCTGAACGGTACAAAGAAAAGATGAACCAGCAGCTCCTCACTCATTCCTGGGGGGAGTGTGGCCAGGCCAGACCTGATCAGGGCTGTGACCCGCTCACTAGGGGCCAGGTTCCAGTCCCCAGAGTGAGACGCCAGGTCCAGCCAGCCCCATGGAATAGGGAGTTTGTGTGTCAAATCAAGACAGGCCTGCGCACCAGGGGATTGATGTAAGGTCTGTCAGTATCAACTGCCCTCATGATCATCCAGCCCCAACTCCGTAACCAGCCCCAACACCCATCCAACAGCACCGACACCATCCAGCACCCACCCCCTAACCTGCCCCAACCTCAGGCCATGTCTACATCTACAATTTTGCAGCGCTGGTTGTTACAGCTGTATTAGTACAGCTGTATAGGGCCAGCGCTGCAGAGTGGCCACACTTACAGCAACCAGCGCTGCAAGTGGTGTTAGATGTGGCCACACTGCAGCGCTGTTCGGCGGCTTCAAGGGGGGTTCGGGGAATGCGAGAGCAAACCGCAGGGAAGGAGACCTGCTTGCACGGGGGTTCAGGGAACAGGAGAGAAAACCGGGGAAGGAGACCTGCTTCCCCGCAGTTTGCTCTCACGTTCCCCGAACCCCCCTGCAAACCGCAGGGAAGGAGACCTGCTTGCACGGGGGTTCGGGGAACGCAAGAGCAAACCGCAGGGAAGCAGACCTGCTTGCACGGGGGTTCGGGGAACGCGAGAGCAAACCGGGGAAGGAGACCTGCTTCCCCGCGGTTTGTTCTCACGTTCCCCGAACCCCCCTGCAAACCGCAGGGAAGGAGACCTGCTTGCTCGAGGGTTCGGGGAACGCGAGAGCAAACCGGGGAAGGAGACCTGCTTCCCCGCGGTTTGCTCTCGCGTTCCCCGAACCCCCCTGCAAACCGCAGGGAAGGAGACCTGCTTGCACGGGGGTTCGGGGAACGCGAGAGCAAACCGGGGAAGGAGACCTGCTTGATTACCAGAGAGGCTTCCTCAGGTATGCTGGGATACCTGCTTATTCCACGGAGGTCAAGAAAAGCGCTGGTAAGTGTCTACACTTGATTACCAGCGCTGGATCACCAGCGCTGGATCTTCTACACCCGAGACAAAACGGGAGTACGGCCAGCGCTGCAAACAGGGAGTTGCAGCGCTGGTGATGCCCTGCAGATGTGTACACCTCCTAAGTTGCAGCGCTGTAACCCCCTCACCAGCGCTGCAACTTTGTGATGTAGACAAGCCCTCAGTCCCCATCCAACAGCACCCACACCATCCAGTACCCACTCCCTAAACTGCCCCTATACCAGAGCCCACCCAACAGCCCCCAAAACCCTGACAAGGAACAGTGTGAATGCTGGAAACAACTGTACACCAGTGTTCCCTGCATCTGTGAGACAGTCAGTAGGGCCAGCGTTCCCATGAGCTCAGCATGCAGGGCCTGAGCTCTTGTGAAACGCTGGAAGAACTGATCATAGTAATAGCTACATTGACCAGCAGGGGGAGCTCGTCACCTATCCAGTGCTGGAGCTGGGAGTCTGGATTACTGCAGCAGTGCACAGGTGTCAGGCTACAAACTGCTGGGATAGAGACATCTCTGGGCATGGGGCTTTTCATACCCCAGCAACTTTCCCCTTTCTAATGTGACCCTGGAGGACACTGTGCTTTAGCCTCTCACTCCCAGCCATCCCACTCCCCTCTCTGCTCCCAGCTCCCTGGAGCAGGGTGCTCAGACTGGCAGTCTATTTGGAATGGCTGGAGGGTCATGACAAGATCACCACAACCCAGTGGCTGCTCTAACCCAGGAGGAGGAAGCTAAGGGGAGAGAAGCAGAAGTTATCTCCCTCTTCGGCTGCCACATTTCTGTCCTGCTGCCCACACCACGTCCTTCTGCAGGGAAAGCCACTAAAAGCCGTCAGGAGCCAGCTGCCTCGCTCACCATGAGTCCCACTGCTCACAGCATCCTTAGCTGGTTCCTCACCATCTTTCAGTGAGCGTCTCTTGAGCAGGGTGCAGCGCAGAAGGGTTTCAGCCCCTCCTCCATCCCTTTCCAGCAATACATCCCTCAGCAGCATCTTCCAAGAGCACCAAAACCACCCAGACGCACGTCCACCACTCAGCAGCAGCCATATTGTCCACTGCCAAACCCCATGACAACACCACACCCCAGGCAGCAGCAGCTAATCCCAGACGCCATCAGTTCACACCAGCCACACCTCTCAGAGACTCCTGCACAACCTGCACCACCAGCAAGTCCCAGCAACCGTCCCACCAAGGACACACAACCCCAAACAAGCCAGGGTTTCTTGCTGCCACAAAAGACTGTGGGTCAGGATCATGACAAAAAACCCAGCTAGCTTTGCAATGCCCAGCAGACAACACTGGAGACACCTCGCTCCAGAGGGAGTGCTCTGAACCATAACGGTCTGAGCAAACACAGCACTTCAGGAGCCCCTCACTCCCAAGATTAGCTTCATTTTGCCTTGCAAATAGAAAACAAGACAATTCTTGGGGCTGTCAGTAGCTATCTCTGAGGGGAGGGAGGTGAGCAGGGAACAGATTTGCATGAAGGGGCTGTTCTCCAGCGCTGGGGGTTTAAAAGAGAATCGGAGGATCCCAGCCACCTACCTGTTTGCCTCAGGGAGCCGAGCTCGTCTGGATTCCCACCATGGCCTGGGCCCCTCTGCTCCTCGTGCTGCTCACGTATTGCTCAGGTGTGAGGAGTCTGGGGGCGGGAGAGGGGCTTATCTCTGTCTTTCAATCAAAGGGGTCTTTGATTTTAGAGCCATTTCTCCCATTGGTCACCCAGGCTGCTCTCCCAAAGCTTTAATCATTATTATTTTATTCCCATGTTTTCTCCTCCTCTTGCAGGTTCTCTCGCCCAGTACGGGCTGACCCAGCCACCTTCAGTGTCTGTGTCTCCAGGGCAAAATGCTCAACTCACCTGCACAGGAGAAAAAGTTGACAACCAGTATGTGAGCTGGTACCAGCAGAAACCGGGCCGTGCCCCCGTACTTGTTATATATAAGGATAGTGAGAGACCCTCCGGAATCCCTGAGCGATTCTCTGGGGCCAGCTCTGGTAAAACAGCCACATTAACCATCACTGGAGTCCAAGCACAGGATGAGGCTGATTATTACTGTCAGATATGGGACAGTGATAGTAGCACTCCTTACAGTGACACAGCCAGATGGGGAAGTGAGGCAAAAACTGCCTGTTGACATCATTTGTTCTCATTCTTTCTGTGACAGCGTGAGGGGCCATTTCCAAGCTGGGAATGGAGGCTTCTTATTTCATCTGCCCACAAACCCTTCTTGGCAGCCAAGGTTCACAGTTTGTCTCTGTAGTAACCCCTGGGATGGGAATGGGCTGAGTTCTCCCTCCCCTGGCACAGGCTCCAGACTCTGTGTTCCAGTGAGTTGAGAGGCCCATTCTGAGCACTGGAAAGTCCCCCAGCAGACAGCTCTCACGTGGCTCCTGCCCTGGCCAAGCCGGCATGGCTACTGAGAATCCCAGGGGGTGCTGAGGAAAGGGAGAGGGGACACACCCCTGCCTCTCAGGAGGTGGCCAGGTTACTCAGTAGCCACCAGCTGCTCTTCTTTGAATCGAATCCTCGGGGGCGCGGGGTAAACACGGCAGTGATGCCATTAACGAGCGTCTGGAGGGTTGTTGATGGGCTCCTGCCATAGTGGAGTTGGGCAGAGCAGAGATCGAGCACTCCAGGGGGGATCTCACCCCCAAAGGAGGGTTTGCTGAGGGTCCCCTCTGGGTGCAGCCTTAGGCATCGAAAGCAAAGTGGGTTCCACGTAACTAGAGCTGCTCCAAACGTTTCAGACAAATAATTTATTCAGCAAAAGGTGCAGTTTCCGTCCAACCGAAGCAACACACAAATGGACCCGGCTGGTTATGGGCAGTCACAGACTGGCCAGAGGTGGGGCTGCTGCTCCTCTTACTGTTCCTGACATTCCCCCCCTCCCCCACGCTTCGTTTACCCGGTGGGGATGGGGCTCACCTAGACCAGGGGCAGCCCACGTTCAGCTCCTCGCTCTGCACCCGTTCCAAGCTGGACTTTACAACACTCCAAAGCATGTAAAACATTTCAGATTCGATCTGAGCTGAACTGAAGACATGTCCAGTAACACCGGCTATTTAACCATAGCCGGGGCCCTGGCAGAAGATGAAGCTGATTATTACTGTGCTGTGGTGCACAGCGGTGTCTGTTACAGTGACTCAGTCAGATGGGGAAGTGAGACAAACTCCTCCCTCCCCTTCCTCCATCCAGGTTCTGTGGTGGGGGGAACAAAAACACACAAGCTGCAGTGTTTGGGTTTTGCCTGTAACACATCACACAACAGTTGTTCTTTGCAGCGGAGCTCATTTCCCCACTCTCAGCAGTTGCTCAGCACTTCCCTAGTCTTCCCTGTTCTCTCATCACACTCTCTCTGCTGGGGTCCAGGACAGAACAGAAGAACGGCCAGATTGGGTCAGACCAATGGTCCATCTAATCCAGTAGCCTGTCTTCCGACAGTGGCCGGTGCCAGAAGTGTCAGACAGAATGAACAGAACAAAGCAATTACTGAGTGATCGGTCCCCTCTCGTCAGTGCTGGCATCCGGCAGTTACAGATTTAGGGATGTGAAAGTAGAATGAATTAAATTATAAAAATAAGAATGGATTAAAGAAATGCTGTATGTACCTTTAAGCAGAAATAAGAAATGTTGAAATACAGGTGCCAGGAAACGAAACATTAGGCATAAACAAGGGTGCTAATGGCAAAACATTAACAGAAGATCGGTAATAGTTAGTAAGAAAGGAAATAAGATATGCATGCCTAGCCCAGGTAAACTTATCAGATTCTGCTTCCTTTGTTATCTTGTTAAGTGCTTGCCCTTTTATCTGTATAAATAAGATAGTTTGTGTCTTGCATGGTGCTCACATATTCTGAATGTTATTGGCGAAGCCCTGCACTAATAAACAGAGTGGTCTGACAAATTGTGAGTCTTGATTCTAACTTTGACAATTTGGAGGTCCCACCGAGATGGCAACCGTCTTCACTGGGGCTGTGTGATTCCTGACTGTTTTTGTGGGATGACCGTGGCAGCCGGCACCTGGGCGTTTGGCCCAAGTGGTCCCCCACTAGAGCGGAAAGGCGCACAGCCACAGTGAGGTCTACGCCATGGAACCTGTTGGTTCCCACTCTGTTCTGGTAGGGATCCCGGGATCTGACATCAGGAATCTGGTCAGGTAATTATTTCTGTGTTTTGTCCAGACTGAGGACTGTCCTGTCTCTGTGTCTATCTGTCCTCTTGTGGAGTGTTTGAGTCTGGGTGCCGTCTCTGTCTGGGGATCAGCCGACCAAGGGGTTCCTGTCCCCGCGGTCTGAGTGAGTGAAATCTGCACGATTGCAGCCGCACCACACCTTGGGTAAAACCCTTAGTGTGAAAGCAAGGGCAATTGAGGCAGTAGCCTGTGGGCTCCTTTTGTGTGTTGCAGCAGGCATCGCTCTGACGAACCTGAATTTCCTTCTTGTGTGATTGGTGTGTGAAAGTCCTCCTTACTGGTAACCAGACGTCTGAGGGCTTGTCTACATCACAAAGTTGCAGCGCTGGTGAGGGGGTTACAGCGCTGCAACTTAGGAGGTGTACACATCTGCAGGGCATCACCAGCGCTGCAACTCCCTGTTTGCAGCGCTGGCCGTACTCCCGTTTTGTCTCGGGTGTAGAGGATCCAGCGCTGGTGATCCAGCGCTGGTAATCAAGTGTAGACACTTACCAGCGCTTTTCTTGACCTCGTGGAATAAGCAGGTATCCCAGCATACCTGAGGAAGCCTCTCTGGTAATCAAGCAGGTCTCCTTCCACGCGGTTTGCTCCGGTGTTCTCCGAATCCCCCCCCAAGTGGTTCTCCTTCCCAGCGGTTTGCAGGGGGGTTCGGGGAACACGAGAGCAAACCGCGGGGAAGCAGGTCTCCTTCCCCGGTTTGCTCTCGCGTTCCCCGAACCCCCGTGCAAGCAGGTCTCCTTCCCCGCACTCCCGAGCAAGCAGGTCTCCTTCCCCGCCATTTGCAGGGGGGTTCGGGGAACGCGAGAGCAAACCGCGGGGAAGGAGATCTGCTTGCTCGGGGGTTCGGGGAACGCGAGAGCAAACCGCGGGGAAGGAGATCTGCTTGCTCGGGGGTTCAGGAAACGCGAGAGCAAACCGCTGGGAAGGAGACCTGCTTGCACGGGGGTTCGGGGAACGCGAGAGCAAACCGCGGGGAAGCAGGTCTCCTTCCACGGTTTGCTCTCGCGTTCCCCGAAACCCAGTGCAAGCAGGTCTCCTTCCCCGCACCCCCGAGCAAGCAGGTCTCCTTCCCCGCCGTTTGCAGGGGGGTTCGGGGAACGCGAGAGCAAACCGCGGGGAAGGAGATCTGCTTGCTCGGGGGTTCGGGGAACACTGGAGCAAACTGGGGAAGGAGACCTGCTTTCCCGCGGTTTGCTCTCGCGTTCCCCGAACCCCCCTTGAAGCCGCCCAACAGCGCTGCAGTGTGGCCACATCTAACATCACTTGCAGCGCTGGTTGCTGTAAGTGTGGCCACTCTGCAGCGCTGGCCCTATACAGCTGTACTAATACAGCTGTAACAACCAGCGCTGCAAAATTGTAGATGTAGACATACCCTAAGTCGGGACAGTTCCCTAAATGAACGCCGGCTCATTTTATGTATTTAGGATGGGTCCAGACTCCTGTAAAAAGGGTCCAGACTCCTGTAAATTTCTGGGAAAATGGTCTAGGCTAACTCAGGGGGATCCCAAAACTCAGTGGCCACTGTTAAAATCTTGGAACAAAGACTGAGTGGACGTCTTAAAAGACAAACTCGGCCAACCTAAAACTAAATTTGCTAAAGGAGAGGTTAATTGTTTCATGCAGTGGTGGCAAGAGGCAAATCATAGGTGGACAAAATCAAAACTGGCCTCTCTCACTTATTCAAATAAGTTAAAAGCTTTATTAAACGCCTCCTCTCCCACCACTAGACCGAGCGCTCCCCTTTACCCCGTTCTCCAAACCCCGGATCGATCCAAACCCCTTCATACTCCCATCTCGTAAAAAAAGAAGGACAAAAAGCCCCTTGTTCTGTTCCCCTTTGTTGTCTGCCTCAGAAACTGATTCTTTATAGTGTCCCACTACCAATTCAGCAAGGCTAGGGGCAGGGGGAGCTCCTCAACTAGCCCCCACCCTTCCTGGTCCCTTTCCTTGAACATTTCTTTCAAAATTGTGAAATGACCACAATATCACTCACAAATGGTTCATTGAAAAAAAAGCAGGATCGGGCCCAGAAAAGCAGGCAAGCAACAGATAAAGAAACTGAAAAACAGGTTGGAAGCCCTAAGGGCATAGTGTCAGAAGTAAAAAAAAGCAATAAGTGCAGGCATAAATCCCTGGAACAATACTTAAAATGGTGAAATCTGAGGTGATAAAGGTGTCATTTTGGGACATAAACAAGTGATTTAAGGAAAGAGAGTAAAAAGTTAACTCTATAGAGGCTGGAAAGAATTAAGCAGTTAAACTTTGTGGAAAATGTTAAAAAGGACCATGTTAAAGAGAGAATTCTTGGTTTCTTTGTAGCCATTCTGAAGGGAAAATGGGCCCTTTTCCAGAAGAATGCCTGTAAATAATCCATATATATATATACAGCTCTGCAAAAACAAAGTAGTGTAAAAAAAATGTTAAGGAACAGAAAATGTGTATGTATCTATTTGTCTGTGAAAATATGTAAAGTTCTAAGAATCTAAACCAACACATCTGGTTTGTAAAACTCCTGTTTTGTAGGTGTAAGATAAATTGATTTTGTTTTTAATCATAGAAATGTAGAACTGGAAGGGACCTTGAAAGGTCATCAAGTCCAGCCACCTGCCTTTACAGCAAGACCAAGCACTGTCCCTCACAGATTATTTTGCCCCAGATCCCTAAACGGTCCCCTCACAGATTGAACTCACAACCCTGGGTTTAGCAGGCCAAAGGTCAAACCACTGAGCTATCCCTCCCTTCCCTGTAGTATCCTGGGTTTCCCTTTGGGGGATAGGAAAAGAGGATGGTTTCCCTATCCAAGTGTGGCCTAGTTCCAGCTTCACTTTTCTCTCCATCTTACCCTTCCCCATGCCCTCCCAGAAGGCATTTTGATAGCTTCCACCTCGCACCCTATGCTATCGTCACTCACATTCATGAGCAATTGATCACCCAGAATAAAAATGTTAAAAGATAAGAGGACTGAGGAAATGTGCTAAACACACTGAGAGGATGGGAGTAATAAAAATTAGGTGCAGTTGGAGTTTTAGCCAGAAAGAAAACCTCACAAGAGCAAAGGTGGGGAACACTGGCTCAATTCCTTGCAGGCAGCCCGACAAAACTGCATAATCTGCAAACCTTCAATGGTAACAAAGAAGGAAATATCAAATTCTTGACTTGTAGCTGCACAATACCCAGAGCTTATTTCTGGCATTCTGTATGCCCTGGGCCCCCACAAACTAAGCCACTATTTTATCCCAAAGAATTTCCAAAATCAGATTCGCAAAACACTGTGCATATCATAAAAAAAGTCATTCATGAAACAGGTATGAAGTATAAATACAAAACAAAACTCCAGATAGAAACCCGCTGCAGCAGCAGCATCATAGTTTGGGGGTCTCAGAATTTACCAGCTGGTGAGACTAGATTAACTATTTGACTTTCACCTCTTATTTATAGAGCCCTGCGCAGATACCAAAACTTGGATCCTCATCTGATTTGCAAACATGCAGATATCCACGGATTTGCAGGGCTCTACTTACTTAGACAATTCTAGGTTGATAAAATGCTGCCATCTGAAGGCTTTTCTACAGCCCTTGTAAGAGGTGGGATCAGCATATCTGAGTGTTCAGATGTCTATATATTAAGATTTAATCCCCTTGTCAGAAATCCATGTACAGAAGCCAGCAATTAGGCAAGACAACTGAACTGTCTTCTCACAGCTTAGAAACAGCACTTCCAGACAGGTGGTGAAGGAACAGTGGGCAGAGGTCATGTTGCTATGACAAACTGCCCCGTCCATTATTCGTCCTGTAGGAAGCTTTTACAATTCAACAAGTTTATTAAGAGCTCTAATACAGTTAATGGTTATTAGCATCCTTTTTTAATGGGAATTGGCAAGGACAAGGAAGCCATGTCTATATTATTGCTAACCCAATAAATACTGTCAATATATAACACCCTGTAAGTATCAGAAACACTCTAAGCAACTGTCGTAGTATAATTCCAAAATCTGGACCTTAGCGTCCAAAATATGGGTACTAGCATGAATTCCCCTAAGATTAATTACCAGCTTAGATCTAATATGCTGCCACCATTCAGGAATTTTCCAGGGCCTGATACTCTCTGGTCCCCCCAAAACATTGCCAGGGGACCCCAAGACCCAGATTCCTTGAGTCTCACAACAAAGGGAAATAAACTATTCCCTTCCCCTCCCTTCTTCCTCCCAGCTCCTTCCCGCCCTAAGAACACTAGGACATCGCCTGATATCAATTCCTTGAAACACAACGCAGAGAGATCAAGTTTCTCTCTCCCCCTCACCCAGAGGCAATATAAATTTACCTTTCCCTCCTTGCTTCCCACCTCGTGAGTACACAGACTCAAGTCCTTTGAGCCTTAACTAGGAGAAAACTCAAACAGGTCTTAAAGCAAAGCTTTTAATAAAAAAAAGAAAAAAAGTAAAAGGTTTATCTCTGCACTTTAGATGGTAAACAGTTACAGGGTTCATTTGACTCTAATTCAAAGTTGCAAAACTGACAGACCTTTTTGCAAGACACAGGTAATTAGTGTTGTTTGGCTTTGGGATTTAGCATTTAACCCTTAAGGGGTAACTTGATTCTTTACAAAAATTAAAATATTTTTAAATAAATGGCTGCAATAGGGCAGTCAAAATCAGGAGAATAGGTAGAGATTCTGGAGTCTGTTTGGTTTGTTTTTTTGTAACAATAGCAGATAAGAGCTGTAGTGAAAGAATAAGAAATTAACAGTGACCATCTGAAGCAACAGCAGAGGTGAGGTGCACAAAACAAAAAGAAGCAATGTTAAAAACACTGAGCCTTAAAATGGCTCTGTGGAATCAGACTGTCACTTTAATAAGGATACATAAAAACTCTGTAAAAACAAAAGAAACAGTTATACCTTATGTAAAAATTAATATAGCTAATGTTTTTAAAAAGTTATAGTATAGAAAGAATGTACATTTTCCCTAGGACATGTGCAGTGTATATTGTAAAAAAAAATGTAAAAAAAATGCAAATAAAACATGCTGCTGAATTAAAATCCTATTAGGGCTCCAAAAAGAGCCGCAATAGGCTGTGTTTTCTTTTTCAGATCCCTGTGTGTTAAGACAGAGGCCACGTCCAGACTAGGAATTAAAATCGATTTTAGATACGCAACTTCAGCTACGTGAATAACGTAGCTGAAGTCGAATTTCTAAAATCGAGGTACTCACCAGTCTGGACGGCGCGGCATCGATGTCCGCGGCTCTCCGCGTCGATTCCGGAACTCCGTTCGGATTGATGGAGTTCCGGAATCGATGTAAGCGCGCTCGGGGATCGATACACCGCGTCCAGACTAGACGCGATATATCGATCCCCGAGCAATCGATTTTAACCCGCCGATGCCGCGGGTTAGTCTGGACGAGGGCAGAGTCTCTGAGCTCTGCTGATGGCTTTAAATCCAAAAGCCTAGCCTGTGTTGATGCAAATTACCTAACTGATAAAGAAAGGTGAAAACTGCCAGCACAAAAGAAGCTGCAAATAAAGAACATACCTGGTCAGCAAACAAACTGCCTACATAAAAGGCATGGTATCACAAGATACCTTTAATAGATTTGATGCTAATGTTACTGTTAATATTAAACATTAAAATAACTTTAATGTTAGTAAGTACCCCTGTAACAACTTGTAGTGTGTATGATTTTTGGAAAAATCCTTTAAAGTAATATGGTAATAATGCTTCTCAGCTATTACCTGTGAATAAACTTAAAGCTTAACATAGCAGGGAAAACACTACAAACTTGGTCTGCTATATAAGAGAAAAAACTTAAGGTACATCACCTCATAAATTTAATAACTAAACAGTGGAATAATTTTTGCATAACCCTTAAAATGTAGAAGCCATTAAAACCTGGCCTGCCTATAAAACAAAAAAAAAAAAACCACAGGAAAATATGGGGTAATTCCTCTGTTTTGCCTGCAGTCAGGAAGGGTATTTGTAAAAGAATGAAATCTTTAAGCAATAATCAATGCCACCCCAAAAGGGGTAGAAAAATGTTTTTTGTCTTTCAGATAATCCAAAGTACTGTATAATGGACTATGTGTATGTGTTAATTCATGGGAAAAAGTGTTTAAAAAGTGTTAGCAACCCACCAGAAGACAAATGTAAATGTAATGTAAGTACTGTGTTTACCAATAATCACATTTACTATTTGCCACAACAACAACAACAAAAAAGTCTCAGCTTACTGTAAGCACTAATTTAGCTGAGTTCTCTATCAATCTTGGCATTAAATGTCAAACAGTTACCAATCATCTGTTAAAAGGTAAAAAGGTAACATGGTTCCTAAAAAAAAAAAAAAAAAAAAAAAAAAATGTGGAAAACTGGGCTATTCATATTATACACGCAAATGGGGACATGTTAAAAATTGCCACTGCAAAAAAGCATAACAGCTTACCATTGGTATAACATATTTTCTGGATGGTCTCCCACAACTACTGGCATACTAATGTTACTACCCCTAATTGTTTTTAGTTTTAAATTGTATGTGTTTAATTAAAATGTTTAAAATGTGCTGGTGGATAAAACAAATGTATGTAAAGCTAAAGCCAC
Source organism: Gopherus flavomarginatus (assembly GCF_025201925.1). Lineage (NCBI taxonomy): Eukaryota > Metazoa > Chordata > Testudines > Testudinidae > Gopherus > Gopherus flavomarginatus. The sequence continues at coordinate 14,391,928 of NC_066631.1, forward strand.
AGGCCCAAATCACCTCCCAGTATTTTCTATTACGTGGACTAGATAAGAAGTGACACTGGCAATTAATAATCTTAGTGTCAAAAGGGGGATATGTAGGAGCAGGATTTTATAATGTCCCATAAGAATTAAAGTGTAATTTGATTTCATCCTGCTAGCCACTTTTTTTTTAAATGGCAGAAAGAACTGACCCCCTGGGACTATAAGATTCTGTTTTCCCATATGCATTACAAATTGGGCCCTCTCTAACTCTTTGGGCTTGTCTACATCAGAAAGTTGCAGCGCTGGTGAGGGAGTTACAGCGCTGCAACTTAGGAGGTGTACACATCTGCAGGGCACCACCAGCGCTGCAACTCCCTGTTTGCAGCGCTGGCCGTACTCCCGTTTTGTCTCGGGTGTAGAGGATCCAGCGCTGGTGATCCAGCGCTGGTAATCAAGTATAGTCACTTACCAGCGCTTTTCTTGACCTCCGTGGAATAAGCAGGTATCCCAGCATACCTGAGGAAGCCTCTGGTAATCAAGCTGGTCTCCTTCCCCGGCTTGCTCTCGCGTTCCCGGAACCCCGAGCAAGCAGGTCTCCTTCCCTGAGGTTTGCTGGGTGGTTCCGGGAAGGCGAGAGCAAACCGGGAAAGGAGACCAGCTTCGCCGCGGTTTGCTCTCGCGTTCCGCGAACCACCCTGCAAACCGCAGGGAAGGAGACCTGCTTGTTCGGGGAACGCGAGAGCAAACCGCGGCGAAGCTGGTCTCCTTCCCCGGTTTGCTCTCGCGTTCGCCGAACCCCCGAGCAAGCAGGTCTCCTTCCCTGCGGTTTGCAGGGTGGTTCGCGGAACGCGAGAGCAAACCGCGGCGAAGCTGGTCTCCTTCCCCGGTTTGCTCTCGCGTTCGCCGAACCCCCGAGCAAGCAGGTCTCCTTCCCTGCGGTTTGCAGGGTGGTTCGCGGAACGCGAGAGCAAACCGCGGCGAAGCTGGTCTCCTTCCCCGGTTTGCTCTCGCCTTCCCCAAAACCCCTTGAAGCCGCCCAACAGCGCTGCAGTGTGGCCACATCTAACACCACTTGCAGCGCTGGTTGCTGTAAGTGTGGCCGCTCTGCAGCGCTGGCCCTATACAGCTGTACTAATACAGCTGTAACAACCAGCGCTGCAAAATTTTAGATGTAGACATGGCCTTTGTTTTAAGATTTAAGTAGTAAGAGACAGGATTCTCTATTGTGTCTATGTTAAGTAAATTAGAAAAACATTGAAGGCCTGGGTCTCAATGTAAATTGTCTTAGTTATCAATTGTAAAACTTAGCAAGGTTTAATTTGCAATGACCTTTTATTCTATATAAAATACTACTGTTTGTATTCTCAATCTATTTGTGTGAATGAGGAATGTATGCATCAGGAAAAGACAAGGTGTGAAGGCAATTGTTACAGCCAGAGTCAAGGGACAGCTGTTAAATTGTCTGGCATCTCAGAGTGGATACATGCTTCGCAGTGTAAAAATGCACCACCCCCAGTAAACCAACCACCACCTCAGGACCACGCAGAGTCAATTTTTTTGACTCCAGAAGAAGACGTAGAAGAACAGCCTGCAATAACTTACAATCTACGCTCTTGTAAGGGTTGCCAGAAGCAGATGACTACATAAAGCAAGGCCCAAGAAGAAGCAGTAGTGAGCTTAGCGCCTGCTGCCTGGTGGACATAAAACTGTAACTGCAGTTCCCTCAGTTGAGGTTGTCAGAACCAGAAGGGCCCTGCCTCCAACATGCGCCTCTGGTGGTGCCTGTTCTTCGGCTGCTGGTGTCTTAAGGTCTGGGGAGTCCACAATGACAATTCTTTTATCCAGCAGCAAGTGTGAATAGCTCAGACCCTTATTATTTCTAAATGCTGGGTCTGCAGCCACATCCCAGCCCACTCTCAAACTGGTGTTCCTGTCCTGGCTATCCCACTCAATTCCCCAGACCTCACTGGAGGACCTTGTCCATTTAACACAATATAAAACAGTAATAACCTGGAAAGAGGCTATTGGCAGTTCCTTTATCCCACTTGGGGGAGCAATACACCAGGCAACAAGGCTCCTAAGGTTACAATCAGTAGTTAAAATAATGGCAAATAAAACCAGAGAAAGTTTAAAAGCCCTGGCCAATGAAACAGGGGCGATCGGACAGGTGGCCCTCCAGAACCGTCAGGCATTGGACATAGTGCTGGCGGCCAAAGGAGGGACCTGTGCTCTCACTGGAAAACAATGTTGTGTGTTTATACAATACCAATGAGGTAATAGATCGCTACTTAGAACAAATCGCATATCTTCCTCATGAAGAGCTGAGTTCTTTATGAAAGTGGCTAAGTAACCTGTTCAATTTCTCTGGCATAGAAAACTGGTTGTTTCAGGGAGTCCTAACTATCCTGTTTGGAATCTTAGTAATTTTTGTATGCTTTCAGTTAATCTCCTGTTGTATCCAGAATTGTGTCACCCAGATGACTGCCCCAAAACCAGAGTGCTAATATGATAATTTTAAATATCACTGATGAAGAAATAAAGAATGATTGATTTGTGGAACCAGTAAAATTTTGGTCATGGCGTGAGCTTGACCAAAAGGAGGGATTGTGAAAGTAGAATGAATTAAATTATAAAAATAAGAATGGATTAAAGAAATGTTATATGTACCTTTAAGCAGAAATAAGAAATGTTGAAATACAGGTGCCAGGAAAAGAAACATTAGGCATAAACAAGGGTGCTAATGGCAAAACATTAACAGAAGATCGGTAATAGTTAGTAAGAAAGGAAATAAGATATGCATGCCTAGCCCAGGTAAACTTATCAGATTCTGCTTCCTTTGTTATCTTGTTAAGTGCTTGCCCTTTTATCTGTATAAATAAGATAGTTTGTGTCTTGCATGGTGTTCACATATTCTGAATGTTATTGGCGAAGCCCTGCACTAATAAACAGAGTGGTCTGACAAATTGTGAGTCTTGATTCTAACTTTGACAGGGACACCCAGCGCATGGGGTTACATCCCCGACCATCCTGAGTAATAGCCATTGAAGGACCTGTCCTCCATGAACTTACCTAGTTCTTTTTCCAAACCTGGTTATTCTTTTGGCCTTCACAACATCCCCTGGCAACGAATTCCACAGGCTGACTGGGCATTGTGTGAAGAAGTACTCGCTTAGGTTTTTTTAAAACCTGCTGCCTATTAATTTCATCGGGTAACCCCTGGTTCTATTGTTATGGGACAGGGTAAATAACACTTCTTTAAAATGCGGTGTGCATGTCTCTGATTGACCCTCTGCCGGAGAGCTGGCCTGCATGGCCCCAGCAACCTCTACCGCTCACACCAGGTGCCCCTGGGGTCAGAACAGGCCATTAGTGTCACAGGAAGAGGCAATAATATCAAACCAGCTAGGAGGAGGCGCCTTCCCTAGCTTGGCCTGCATTCGTCTTAATCTAGGCAGGGGCAACTTCTGAAATCCCTGGGTAATCCCTTCCAAAGATGTGACCAAGCTGGTGACCTGATCAGTGCAGCCAGCACAGAGAACACCCTAAAAAGGAACAACATAAATGCAGGAAACAACTGTAGGTGACGTTCCCTGCAGCTGTGAGAGACAATGAGTAGGGGCCTGCTTTGTGATGAGCTCAGCATAGAGGATCTCTAGCTTTTGTGAAACCCGCCAGAATAATCTTAGTAATAGCAGCACTGACCACCAGGGGTGCTCTTCACCCTCACAGTACTGGAGCACAGAGTCTGTACAAGGGCATAGTAACATGTGTCAGGCTATACACTGCTGGGCTAGAAAGATCTCTGAGCTTTGGGGCTTTTTATTCCCCATCAGCGCTCATATTACTGAGCTGGACAAGGGACCCTAGACAACGCAGTTTGGATTCCAACTTCCCAGCTGCCCTCTCTCTGCTCTCTGGGGCAGGAAGAGGGTGAATGCTGGAAGGGTCTGGCTAGTGATGTTACCTACAGCCCTGGAGAGTCAGAGATGTGATAGTGGCAAGTGTGACGCTGGCCACAAGGGGCGATATTAATCAGTGGGAGCTGACCCCACTGCAGGGAGTGGCTGTGAGGGCTGGTGTGCACCAGTCCTGGGTGTTGGGTGACGTGCGTGTGCCACACGCTGAGAGTCAGGGGTTGACAGCGCCCAGCACCAGACCCCCTCCAGCTTAAGCCCGCAAACACTCACAGTCTGTGGATTAACAAAGAACGCTTTGCAAGGGCTGCCAGGTATAAATGGGGCAATCACACTTGGCACAATGGCTGAAAGGTACAAAGAAAAGATGAACCAGCAGCTCCTCACTCATTCCCATGGGGCAGGCGGGTCAGACCTGAGTAGGGCTGTGACCCACTCACTAGGATCGAGGCCCCATGGAACAGGGAGTTTGTGCGTCTAATTTATTGATGTATGGTCTCCATATATCAACTGTTCTCATCCAGTCCCAACTCCAAAACTAGCCCAATTCCAGTGCCCCTCCTACAGCCTCCCACCCATTCAGCACCCCAGAAATGATCACCTCAAAATGGGCAAGGATTTCTTCCTGCAATGACCAAAAATGGTGGCATGACTTTGAAAATAATTGTGGCCTGGGGTCATGAGAAGAAACCACAGTTTACTCTGAGGTCCCAGGCAGATAAAATTGGAGACTTCTGGGGTTTTCACTTGACTTCCAAAGCAGACCAAACTCATTGGGAGCTCCTCACCTCTGGAGCTAGTTAGACGTTCTCATTGCCAATGAAAAACAAAGCAGTCCTTCCCTACATAGGTATCTGAGGGGATTTATGCAGAGAGACTCTCTCCTGGGTCCCTTTGCTCTTGGGTAGTGAAAAGCAGCAGCAGCCAGTGAGCAGGGAGCTGATTTGCATGAGGGGGCCATTCTCCCGCTCTGGGGGTTTAAGAGAGAATTGGAGGGTCCCAGCCACAGACCCATTTGCCTCAGGAAGCCGAGCTCGTCTGGATTCCTCACCATGGCCTGGGCCCCTCTGCTCCTCACATTGCTCACTTACTGCTCAGGTATTATAAGCAGGAGAGTTTTTCCTCCATCTCTTTGTTCAGGGGGATTTTTCTCTTCGTCTGGTTCATGCATGGCCTGTGGGGTGTTAGCTCTTGAAAGATTGATTTTATCCCCATATTTTCTCCTCCTGGCGCAGGTTCTCGTGCACAGTACGTGCTGACTCAGCTTCCTTCAGTGTCTGTGTCTCTAGGGCAAAAGGCTCAACTGATGTGTTCAGGAAACAACACTGGTAGCAAGAGTGTGCAGTGGTACCAACAGAAACCTGGCAGTGCCCTGCTACTTGTTATATATGGTGATAGCAGCAGATCCTCCGGAATCCCTGATCAATTCTCTGGAGCCAACTCCAGTAACACAGCCACGTTGACCATCACTGGAGTCCAGGTACAGGACGAGGCTGATTATTACTGTCAGGTGTGGAACAGCAGCAGTGCTCAGAATCACAGAGACACAGTCAGATGAGGAAGTGAGACACAAACCTCTCATCATTAAAGGGGAACATTTAATAGCATTTGTCCTGTGACAGCGTGAGGGGCCATTTCAAAAGTGAGGAAGCAGGTTATATATTTAAACTGCCCAAAAATCCTTTCAGGCAGAGCCTGGGACTACACTGCGTCTCCATAATAACCCTTGTGAACAATCTCACCCAATGCACAGAGCTCTAAAGCAGAAGGACAATTCAGAGAGCGAAGGGATCTCGTCCCCATTCCTGTTAAAGGGACAAACTGAACTCACCATCACTGCCAGGAGCAGATGAGCAATTGCAAGATCTGTTACTCAGTCCTGAGCCTCCCAGGGATGAGTGGAATGAGGATTTTCTCTTTAATGATCACAAAACAACGAGCTTTAAACTCAATACTGGGGCACAGACCAATGTGATATCTGTAAGGTCCATACAACACGTTAAGGTCCAACCCACTTTGTACTTTCAGTATCCAGCTGAGAAGCTACTCAGGGGACCAACTGCAAGTAAGTGGTAAATGCAGTTTGGACTGTGAGCATCGGGGTAAGAAAGCGTTGCTGGAATTTCACTCGCAAGCCATACTGTTACTGTTACAGACTGTGACAAGTGCAAAGAGTCAATGTGATAACGGAAGAACCAGAAGGTGACTGGAATATATTTAGAGAATACGAGGATGGATGTACAGGGTTGGGGTGCGTCCCAGGTAAGCACACCAGAAAGGTGAATTCACAAGTACAATTCATGCACCTGGTAAAGTTCCAGTGGAGTGAAAGATCTGCGGCATATGGAACAGTTGTGAGTAATAACAAGAGTTGCAAGAACCTATAAAATGGGTCAATTCTATAGTAAGTGTAGCCTAATCAGGTTGACATGAAATAAGAAAGTGCTTGGATCCGAGAGATCTGAATAAAGCAATACAAGGAGAACACTTTCAATTGCCTGCAGTGGAGGCAATTACTAGCAAGTTCACAAGAACTGCCATTTCCCCTGATTTGGACCCAGGAGTAGATCTTGGCAAGTACAGCTGGATGACAAAAGTTCTAGACTGTGTACGTTCAGCGCAGCATTTGGCAGATGCAGGTTCACTGGACTTCCTGTGGGCATCTGTTCAGTTCTTGAAGGGTACCAGATAGTGATCTAACAGACATTTGAAGGTCTGGAACATGTAGAATATTATAAGGATGACATACTGGATGGGGAAATACCACACAGGAATATGATGAAAGGCTCAAGGGAGCTCTAGACACCTGCCATGAAAGGAACCTGTGACTGAACTAGATCTGAGAGATGAAATATTTGGGGTGTTTTGCAAATGAAGGTCTAAGACCTGACAACTCAAAAATTGCTGCAAATACTGAAATGGCCACACTGACCTGCAAGGCTGAATTGCCATGATTCTAACGGTTAATTACCTTGGGAAATTCATGCTGAACATGTCAACAGAAGTTACTCCTTTAAGGCAACATTGGGGAAAGACGTCATGTTTGCTGGGATGTCAGTACATGGAGGTGGCAGATGAACTCTTGAAAGGATTGCTCACAAGGAAACCGGTGCTGAAATACTTTCTGTCAAAGAACCAGTTGCTCTGCCGGTGGGTGCAAGCTCTCCCAGTTAGGGGTTGTATTGCTGCAAAGCAGGACTCCTGCTTGTGTCGCTAAAACTCTAAACTTCCACACCACAGAACAATGCCCAGATGAAAAAAGAAATGTTGGAAGCAGTATTTTGCTGTACTTGATTTCATCAGTTTACCTACGGGGGGCGGGGGTGGAGGGGGAAGGAAGTAGTTGTGAAAACTTACTTTTAGGCCATTTTCAGAAAACCTTTGTAGTGCTCCACCAAGGTTCCCTAGATGGTTGTTAACACTCCCAAAATATTAGCTGGATGTGAGACACAGACCAGTGAAAGAAGTAGCACTTGCTGATTCTTTATCAAGAGCAGACGTGTTTCATGCTGAAGGAGTAAGTTCGGAGGAAGCTAGTTTTGCAATACATCTTATGATGGCTTATTTGCCTATTTCAGAACAGAAATTGAAGGAATTCCAAGGAGCTACTGCAAATGATGTTGTCCTGCAGACCATAAAACAAACTATTTTGCAAGAATGGCTGGATAAGAGACCAGACGATATCTGTGCTTATTCGTTATATAATGAGGAACTAAGTGTACAAAAAGGATTTGTCTTTCAGAGTGATGGAATCATAGCACCGGCAAATCTCAGCGAAGAGATCTTGGCTATTACTCAAGACAGTGATCTGGGAGCAGAGCTATGTAAAAGGAGAGCTCCAGATGCCATCTATTGGCCAAGCAAGTGCTGTCAAATTGAAGACATGGTACAGTCTTTGCATCACATGTCAAACTTTCAGAAACAAAAATCCAAAGCAACCAGTGCTACCACATGAGGCCCCAAACAGATCTTAGCAGAAACTTGGCATGGACCTGTTGAGTTTCAAGGTGCAAATTATCTTATTCTGCCTGATTAATATTCAAATACTTAGAAGTCTGCTTGCTTCAGGACACCACAAGTGTGTCTGTTATCAGACATCACAAGTCTATATTTGCAAGACATGAATTCTCACCATAGCTCTGAGAGGCAAATAACTGAGTGTTAAAATCCCCACTTCTCAAATGGGAAGAGAGGCCTCATTGGCCAAACTCACCCTGCTCTAGAACCCTGTAACTAGGTGCAGTTACATGAGAGATAAACACGGCCCAGGGAGATCATATGACGTGCCCAAGGGTGCGCAGTCAGTGCAGGAGCTGGGACTAGAGCGATGGAGTTCCTGGCTCCCAGTCCTATCCCCACAGCACCAGCTCTCACTCCCTATTTTATTCCTTCCCCTGGGGCAGAGTAAGTGCTGCGGAAGGTGGATACCTGCCCGTCTCTCTAGTCTGGATATGCTGGGAATGAGGCTCTGAAACTGACAAACATTTACTGTAACTTCCTAGCCCTCTTCAGCCACGGACTTGGGGGCTCTTCACACACCCCACAGCAGCTAGAGACCCCTGCAGACTCCACCTGCCTGCCCAGGCACTCAGCGAACCACACAGCAGAAGAACCAAATGGTGGACACAGACTGAGAGCAGGCCTAGGAGACCACTCAGGCAAAAGTGAGTTATGCATTACTAGAGCTAGGAAAATGTTTCTGGCAAATAATTTATTCAGCTAAAGATGCAGTTTTGGTCGACACAAAACTGTTCACAGATTAGACACAAATAGTCAAATCTCATCTGGGATGTGGAGGCTTTATCTTATAGGGCTGTAGCTTGTCCCTCCTCCTGCACAGCTCCTCCCTGTGATCGTCACGGCCAATCAGATGAGAGCAGATGAACATAAAGGAGGAACTTAACAGCTGCTCCCCCCGGAGGGTCAATATAAGAAGTAGACACTGTCAGGCATTGTGAGCAGCTCTCGCACGGTTCCTCCCAAGGGCCTGAACTCTCCTCACCATGCTCTGGGTTCCCCTCATTGTCCTACTGGGGACGTGGTGCACAGGTGAGAAAGGGAGAGCAGGTTAAATACACAATAAAGTTACTGCTGAAGACAATTGCACAACCCGTGTTACTAGCGGCTGGGGATGGACAGGAAGGGTTTGACAGGTTTTTACCATATTTTTTCCAGGTTCCAGCTCACAGCCTGTGGTGACTCAGCCACCCTCAGTGTCAGTGTCCCCAGGAAACACCGTGAAACTCTCCTGCACCATGAGCAGTGGGACCAGCATCAGTGGCTATGCTGTGTCCTGGTACCAGCAGAAACCTGGGAATTCTCCACGATACCTGCTGTATTACTATTCGGATTCCAGCAAGGGCCAGGGCTCTGGGGTCCCTGCTCATTTCTCTGGTTCCAAAGACACTTCCAGTAACACCGGCTATCTGACCATCTCCGGGGCCCTGGCAGAGGATGAGGCTGACTATTACTGTGTGGTGTGGAGTGGGAGTGCTCCTCACTGTGACACAGTCAAATGGGGAAGTGAGACAAAAACCTCCCCTCCCCCAGCCTGGGCTTGTGGTGGGGGGGCGGGGGGACAGAACCACACAGGCTGCAGTGTTTGGTCTCTGCCTATAACACAACACACAACAGTTGTTCTTCGCAGTGAATAGTTGTTCCCTCTGCAGGGGGTCGGGTGAAACATCTCGGCCCTTCTCCTTCTCTCTCTTTTTGAGGGGAGGAGAACTCTTCCCAGCTCCCCCTATGCACTGTGTGAATGGCCCTTCCCCGTCTCCCTCCTCCATCTCCCGGTGCAGGACGGGAACTCTCTGCTCAGACTGGCTAGAAGTCATCACACACACCCTCTACATGAGCAGGTGGAGCTACAGCTCAGTTTACATCCTCATGAGACATCCCTATTCAGGGCCCTAGAGATCTTGCCAAGAGAACATAAGAAAGGCCATGCTGGGTCAGAGCAAAGGTCCATCTAGCCCAGTGTCCTGTCTCCCTACAGTGGCTAATGCCAGGTGCCCCAGAGTCAATGAACAGAAAAGGTAATGATCATGTGATCCATCCCCTGTCTCCTATTCCCCACTTCTAGCAAACAGAGGCTAGGGACACCAGGACACTGTATGCAGGGCCGGCGTTTCCATTTAGGCAGCCTAGGCAATCGCCTAGGGCGCCAGGATTATTGGTGGGTGGCATTTTGCAGGTGAGGGGCGGCAGGCGGTTTCGGTGGACCTGCCGCAGTCATGCCTGCGGAGGGTCCCCTGGTCTCGCGGCTCCGGTGGAGCTGCCGCAGGCATTCCTGCAGATGGTCCACTGCTCCCGCGGCTGCGGTGGACCTCCCGCAGGCACGACTGTGGCAGCTCCACCGGAGCCGCAGACCAGCGTGCGGGGTGGCGAAATGGCCGTGCACCTAGGGTGCTAAAAACACTAGTGCCGGTCCTGGGGATTATATTTTGCCATGTGCATTACTTTGCATTTAGCAACATTGAATTTCATCAGCCATTTTCTTGCCCAGTCACACAGTTTTGTGAGAGCCCTTTGTAACTGTTCACAATCAGCTTTGGACTCAGTTATGTTGACTAGTTTTGTGTCATGTGCAAACTTTGACACCTCACTGATCACACCTTTTACAGATCAATTATGAATATGTTGAACAGCACTGGTCCTACCCAGATCCTTATGGACTCTGCTATTTTCCTCTCTCCACTCTGAAAACGGACCATTTCTTCCTCCTCTTTTTTTCCTATCTTTTAAGCAGTTACTGATCCATGCAAGGACCTTCCCTCTTATCCCATGATTTGCTTTGCTTAAGAGCCTTTGGGGTGAGACCTTATCAAAGGCTTTCAGAAAGTCCAAGTACATTATGTCCACTGAGTCACCCTTGTCCACGTGCTTGTTGACACTCTCAGAGAATTGTAATCGATTGGTGAATTCTAAGAGCTCTGCCCTTCCCCCTCCACATTCTCTCTCTTTACTTGGGGAAGAGGGGATAATATCTTGTCCCAGCTCACTCCATGGACCATGTGAACTGCTCAGTCCAGTCTCTCGCCTCCATTTTCTTGTGCAGGACAGGCACTCTCTGCTGACTAAGGATCTCCATCCCCTTCAGCCTCAGAACGGGCAGAGGAAGCTGCCACTCTGGCTACACCCTCATGAGACATCCCTCTTCAGGGCCCCACAGATCTTGCCAAGGCCCTGCAGCAAAGAGGGAGAAGGGAGATCCTGAGATTTCCAATGTATGACAGGCCCCTGGGCCAGATGATGAAGCAGAGCTGTTTGTTTAAATATTCACCGGGAAGCATCAGCCTACCCAGGAATGACATTCTGACTGATGTACGTGGGAATGACAGAAATTCCTCTCAGAACGTACCTGGTAGGGCTGCTAACCCTCCACGATTGTCCTGGAGTCTCCAGGAATTAAAGATTGATCTTTAATAAAGATTATATCATGGGATTAAACCTCCAGGAATACAGCCAACCAAGGTTGGCAACCCAAATACCCGAAGTGCACGTCACTGATCGACACTCCACTGGACAGCTGGCCTGCACGGCCCCAGCATCCGCTACCGCTCACTCCGGGTGCCCCTGGAGTCAGAACAGGCCATTAGTGTCATGGGAAGAGGCAACAATATCAAACCAGCTAGGAAGAGGTGACTTCCTTAGTTTGGGTTGCATTAGTCTTAATCTAGGCAGGGGCAACTTCTGAAATCCCTGGGTAATCCCTTCCAAAGATGCAACCAGGCTGATGACCTGATCAGTGCAGCCAGCACAGAGAACACCCTGAAAAGGAACAACATAAATGCTGGAAACAACTGTACATGATGTTCCCTGCAGCTGTGAGAGACAGAGAGTATGGGCCTGTTTTGTGATGAGCTCAGCATGGAGGGTCCCTAGCTTTTGTGAAACCCCAGTCAGAATAATCTTAGAAACAGCAGCTTTGAGCACCAGGGGGTGCCCTTCACCCTCACAGTACTGGAGCTCAGAGTCTGTACTAGGGCAGTGTAATGCGAGTCAGGCTACACACTGCTGGGCTAGAGAGATCTCTGGGCTTTGGAGCTTTTTATTCCCCACCAGCGCCCACATGATCTGGACAAGGGACCCTAGAGAACCTTGTTTGGATTCCAACTTCCCAGCCGCCCCCTCTGCTCCCTGATCTCTGGGGCACAGGTTCTCCAACTGGCAGTTTTGCTTGGAGTGCTGGGAGGGTCACGACAAGATCACTAAAACCCAGAGGCTGCTGTAACCCGGGGGAGTAAGCGTTCCCCTCGCCCTGCCCACACTGTCCTGCTGCAGGGAAGTACCACTGAAAGGAGAGCAGTCAGGAGCCAGTTGCCTTGATCCCCATGGGCCCCATTGTTCACCGTGGTCGTTGGCTGGTTCCTCGCCGTCTTTCAGTGGGGATCCCCTCCAGGAGTGTGAAGCGCAGAAGGGCCTCAGCCTCACCCTGTCCAGCAGGGCCTCACCAAGCACCATGCTCCAATAGCCCTCAACAGCCACCCAGCAGCACCATCCTGGTCAGTCCCAGCCCCAATCAAGCACAACCCAGAGCCCAGGCAGTAGCCACTCACTCCACAAGCCATCAGTCTGCAGCAGCCACACCTGTCAGTGACACCTAAACAGCCAGCAGCCGACACATCCAACACACAGCCCCAAACCAGCCAGAGTTTCTTGCAGCCATAAACATTGTGGGTCATGGTCATGGCAAGAAACCCAGCTAGGTTTGCAATGCCCACTGGGGAATGTTGGAGACTTCTCGCTCCAGGGGGAGTGCTCTGAACAGTAACAGTCTGAGCAGACATAGCACTTTGGGATCCCCTCACCCCCAAGATAAGCTTCATTTTTCCTTGCAAATGGAAACCAAAACAATTCTTGGGGCTGTCAGTTGCTGTCTCTGAGGGGACGGAGGTGCCAGCAGCAGCCAGTGAGCAGGGAACAAATTTGCATGAAGGGGCTGTTCTTCAGCTCTGGGGGTTTAAGAAAGAATCGGAGGGTCCCAGCTGCTGATCCGTTTGCCTCAGGAAGCCAAGCTCGTCTGGATTCCCACCATGGCCTGGGCCCCTCTGCTCCTCACGCTGCTCACTTACTGCTCAGGTGCGGCGAGCGGGGGAAGAGGGGCTTATCTCAGTCTTTCAGTCAAAGGGGACTTTGATTTTAGAGCCATTTCTCTCATTGGTTCCCCAGGCTGCTGGCCAAGAGCTTTAATCATTATGATTTTATCCTCATGTTTTCTCCTCCTCTTGCAGGTTCTCTTGCCCAATACGTGCTGACTCAGCCACCGGCGGTATCTGTGTCTCCAGGGCAAAGTGCTCAACTCACCTGCACAGGAGAAAAGATTGACAAACAGTATGTGCACTGGTACCAGCAGAAACCTGGCCATGCCCCCGTACTCGTTATATATGCTGATAGTGAGAGACCCTCCGAAATCCCTGATCGATTCTCTGGGGCCAGCTCCGGTAACACGGCCACGTTAACCATCACTGGAGTCCAGGCACAGGACGAGGCTGATTATTACTGTCAGAGGTGGGACAGTGACAGCAGCTCTTCTCACAGTGACACAGTCAGATGGGGAAGTGAGACACAAATCTCTGTTGTCTAAGGGACACAATTATTCTCATTCTTTCTGTGACAGCGTGAGGGGCCATTTCCAAGCTGGGGATGAAGGCTTATTTCATCTGCCCACAAACACTCCTTGGCAGTCTGGGCTCTCAGTTTGTCTCCTTAGTAAGATTTCACCCAGGGCATCCAAAGCAGGGAGCAATGGGGTCTCCTCTTCAATCTTGTTACAGGGAGAAACTGGAATTAGACCCACCCCTGGCTCTTTACAGCTCTGAACTCTGCCCTCTCTTCTGTTGTGCCATGGAATGAGGACACCCCTCACCCGATAACAGGCCAAGTCTGGACACCCATCTCCAAACTTCCAACATTAGACAAGTTCTCTTCTCCTCCCACTGTTATCTAGAAACCAACAGACAACACTTCCCCATAATGGTGAGAGCTGCTCAGTGAGAACAGGGAGATTGACCTGCCCTGGAGATGGCAGGGAGCCAGACACAGGAGGTCACTCTTGACCGCTCTGCCTTCTCCAGGACACGCTGGGTTTGGGAGCAGCTGCCTCCTCCAAATAAGAGCCACTCCTCACGCAGGCTCCGAGCATTCCCAGCCATCCGAGCACCAGCACAATGGCTCTGGGGGAGCTGCGCTGCAGCCTGTGCAAAGCCACCACCTGGCTCCACAGCAAAGGTACAAGCCTCTCGCCACTGAGCACAGCTTTAAAGAGGTGATTTCTGACAGAACTAACGAGACCAGGAGCAGTCACTGAGCGTGCAGAGCTGGGCCAGGCTCTCACACAGGGAGAGAAACAGAGGGTGTTAGTCAGCGTTACCAAGATCCCATGTAGAGATGGGCACTTGTCAGATCACGTTAGCAGAGCTTCTCTGCTGCGGAGGAGCCAGAGCACCTGGGAGTGAACGGGAAGGGACTCTGTGCCCCTGCTATTGGCTAACAGAGTAAGGCTGTTACCCAAACCCACCCTCTCCCTGAGCTGTTCCAGTAAGTGACAGGACCCTCTGTCTCAGTGGAGTTACTGCTGAGAGGAACAGGAACCAGGATGATCATGTAGCCTGGCCTAGGCCCCGCAAGGAGCCAGTGCAGGAACTGAAACTAGAACACCAGAGTTCCCGGCTCCGAGTCCTGACCCCTGAGCACTAGCTCTTGCCCCTCCTCTGGGGCAGGTCAGTGCTGCTGAGGAGGATACCTGCCAGGCTCTGCTCCCTGGCGTGGCTGTTCTGGGAAGTGAGATTGAATATTAACAAAGTTACCATAACATCTGCAAACTTCATTCAGCCCTAAACTGGAGACTGCCCGGTGCAGCTTTAGTGCACTACGTGCACCAGACAGCAACCACTGACACCCACAGAGCTTATCTGCCTGCCCAGGAATGCAAATATCACAGAGCAGAGCCATATGATCAGCCTCCATGGGAAACAGGCTGAAATGACCGTTCCAAAGACGTGTAAGGGGCTTATACCACGGGACAGTAATAGACAGCACATTGGAGGACCATTTGGGATGGTCTCTATGCAAGTTTCACATGAAGCATCATCAGTCCAATATATTGATTGCCTTAACTATGTATCCATGTAATAAGAGAAGCCTTATTGGGTGTTCTGAATCTTCAGTGACTTCTCTTCCCTCCCATGGCGGAGACAGATCAGCTCATACCAGCATCAGGATAAAATGCTCTGTGCGTGAAATTGGTCACATTCAGAGTGCAACTGAAATAGGAACCTTATGAGGCAAGAGACTCTCACCAAAGGTGGGTTATTCTCACACATGACTCTTTCCCTGTGATCATTATGACCAATCAGACCAGAGCAGATTAGCATGAAGGTGGAGCTTGGATGCTTCTCACCAAAGAGGCTCAATATAAGGGGACGATGGTGTTGGACATTCTCAGTGGATCTGGCTTTTTATCCTCAAAGGGCCTGAAATCTCCTCACCATGCTCTGGGCTCCCCTCATCGTCCTGCTGGGAACGTGGTGCACAGGTGAGAACGGGGGGAGCAGGGTCAATACACATTAAAGTTGCTGCTGGAGTCAATGCACAAACTGTGTCACTAGCGGCCGGGGACGGACACCGTGGGGTTCACAGGCTTCTCCATTATTTTTCCAGGTTCCAGCTCAGAGCCTGTGCTGACTCAGCCACCCTCAGTGTCAGTGTCCCCAGGAAACACTGTGAAACTCTCCTGCACCATGAGCAGTGGGACCAGCATCAGTGGCTATGCTGTGTCCTGGTACCAGAAGAAACCTGGGAATTCTCCACGATACCTGCTGAGATACAAGTCAGACTCCGACAAGCACCAGGGCTCTGGGGTCCTTGCTCGTTTCTCTGGTTCCAAAGACACATCCAGTAATGCCGGCTATTTAACCGTCTTCAGGGTCCTGGCAGAGGATGATGCTGATTATTATTGTGTTGTGTGGAGGGGTGGCAGTGCTCCACACGGTGACACAGACAGATGGGGAAGTGAGACAAAATCCTCCTCTGTCTTCCCGCCCTCATACTGTGTTCCACAGGGGCCTGTGCAGGCTGCTAGGTTTGGTCTCTGTATATCACAAAAATACTTGTTCTTCACTCTACATATCAGCTCCTCATAACCTGTAATGGGAAGAGAGCTGGATTTCAACTCAGGCACAGTCTATATGCCCAGGCCCAGGGTCCTGACTCTTGGGATGAGATCAGAATCTCAGCCTTCTTTACAAGAATTTATAGCCAATCCTCATAGGTTGTTAAGAAAAGCTTGAAGTGTAACTGAAGTGTCCCTGATACCTGCCTGAGTCTGCAGAGAGCCTGAAACAATAGCTCCAAGAGCTGTGACCCACCCAATTATCTTAACCCTGAGAACCTGCTGCTTGGTGTATGTTCTCACCACAAGAGCATTTTTGGGCCCCTGGCTGATTCTATCTCAGCATAGCTCTGCTCAGGTGCTGGCCACACACAGAGTTCTGTGCTGGGCTGGGTAAGGGCTGAGTATTCCCTCCCCTGGCACAGACTCTACCACTATGCAGACAGGGCTCTGCGCTCCCATGAGCTGAGAGTCCCATTCTCCTCCCAGAGGAGCCTTGGAAAATCCTGCAGCAGACAGCTCTCACATAGGTGAGCCAAGGAGGCATTGTTACTGAGAACCCCAGGAGGTCCTGAGGAAAGGGAGAGGAGACACACCCCTGCCTCTCTGGAGGGTGGCCAGGTTCCTCAGCAGCCCATCAGTTGTTCTACTTCTGAATCGATTCCTCAGGCGAATGGGGTGAATATGGCAGTGATGCCATTACCAACTCTCCTGAGGGTTGTCACCATGCACCTGCCATACTGCAGTTATGCAGAGCAGGGATCGAGCACTCCAGGGGGATCTCATCTCTGAAAGAGGGTTTGTTGGGAGTCCCCACTTGGTGCAGCCCGGAGCATCGAAAGACACAGACACTCTCCCAGGATATTGTTATTACATCTGTGGAGATTTATGGTTCTTGGCGCTCTCAGTGTAGGGGCTCTAAGATGGTGACAGTCAATTTCTACTCTGTCTGGCAATGTTCAAAACCACAGGGTAAAGCGCCGTGCAGGAGCCTGGGGTGGTTCTGCATCCCTGCCCCTTTCCCTGGGGATGGGTCTGTCTGTGTCTGACAGAGCTAGATCTATGTAGCCGCAGCCGACGGCTGTCCAGCTCTAGAATGTCTTAATCTTCATCCAGGGGGCTGCAAGTGCCTGAATAACTGATTGATCTCTGCCCAACGTGACTAAGCTGAGGGCCTGATCAGCCTGGTTAGTGTGGAGAAGGACATCCTTAGAGGAAGAGGGTGAATGCTGGAAGAGACTGGCAGGCGATGTTACCTACAGCCCTGGAGAGTCAGGGATGGGATCATGGCAAGTGTGATGCTGGCCCTAGGGGGCGATATTAATCTATGGGAGCCGACCCCACCGCAGGGAGGGGCTGTGAGGGCTGGTGTGCACCAGTCCTGGGTGTTGGGTGATGTGCGTGTGCCACACGCTCAGAGTCAGGGGCTGTCAGTGCCCAGCACCAGACCCCTCCGGCTCGAGCCCACAAGCACTCACATTCTGCTCAGTAACAAAGGACTCTGTGCGAGGGCTGCCAGGAGTAAACGGGGCCATTACACTTGGCACGACAGCTGAACGGTACAAAGAAAAGACGAACCACCGGCTCCTCTCTCATTCCCATGGGGCAGCTGGGCCAGACCTGAGCAGGGCTGTGACCCACTCACTAGGGGCCAGGTTCCAGTTCCCAGATGTCCCATTTTTATAGGAACAGTCCAGATTTTGGGTCTTTTTCTTATATAGGCTCCTATTACACCCCCCCACTCGCATCCTAATTGCCCTCATCCAGTTCCGGCTCCAAAACTAGCCCCAACACTAGACCGCATCCAACAGCACCCACCCATCCAGCACCCACTTCATAACCAGCCCCAACACCAGTCCCCATCCAACAGCACCCACCCATCCAGCACCCACTTCATAACCAGCCCCAACACCAGTCCCCATCCAACATGGCACCCATCCAGCACCCCAGAAATGATCACCCCAAAACTGGCCAGCATTTCTTCCTGGAACGACCGAAAATGGTGGCATGACTCTGAAAACAATTGTGGCCTGGGGACATGAGAACAAACCACAGTTTACTTTGAGGTCCCAAGCAGATAAAATTGGAGACTTCTGGGGAGAGGGGGCTGGAATTGACTTTCTGAGCAGACCAACCCCATTGGGAGCGCCTCACCTCTGGGATGAGCTAGACATTCTCCTTGCCAATGAAAAGCAAAGCAGTCCTTCTCTACATAGGTGTCTGAGGGGATTTATGCAGAGAGACTCTCCCCTGGGTCTCTTTGCTCTTGGGGAGTGAAAGGCAGCAGCAGCCATTGAGCAGGAAGCTGATTTGCATGAAGGAGCCGTTCTCCAGCTCTGGGGGTTTAAGAGAGAATCGGAGGGTCCCAGCGACAGACCCGTTTGCCTCAGGAAGCCGAGATTGTCTGGATTCCCACCATGGCCTGTGCCCCTCTGCTCCTCACGCTGCTCACTTACTGCTCAGGTATTATAAGTGGGAGACTTTTTCTCCATCTCTTTCCTCAGGGAATTGTCTCTTAGGTTCCTGCATGGCCTGTGGTGTGTTAGCTCCTGAAAGATTGATTTTATCCTCATGTTTTCTCCTCCTGTCTCAGGTTCTCTGGCCCAGTACGTGCTGACTCAGCCGCCTTCAGTGTCTGTGTCTCCAGGGCAAAAGGCTCAACTGACCTGTTCAGAAAACAACATTGGGGACAATTATGTGCACTGGTACCAACAGAAACCTGGCAGTGCCCCGCTACTCATTATATATAGGGATAGCAGCAGACCCTCCGGAATCCCTGATCGATTCTCTGGTGCCAACTCTGGTAACACGGCCACGTTAACCATCACTGGAGTCCAGGCACAGGACGAGGCTGATTATTACTATCAGGTGTGGGATAGTGATGTTAGGTAATAAAGCAAGTCCTTACTCACCTCTTCAGCACCCGAGTTCGTGCGGATTTGGTATGGGGCACACAATTTTGTCAGAGACCAGACACCAATGCGTTGATCAACGGGCTCACACTATCCTTAGCTCTAAAAAGCTTTAGATTAAGTGTGGCCCCTTTATTAGGGGTGAGCATCAATATTTATACACAGAAGTAAACAAAGTGATTAACAAAAGATAATGGTCATGCATAATCAATCAAGATTTTACAGGAAAAGCAAGTTAACAAGTAAATGCATAGAGATAAAGGCTAATGGCTACCAGGGAAAGGGGGTGTCATGAGTAGTTTGCAGGTCAGTGCTTTGTTCAAAAGGGTTCAGGAAGGATTATGCAGAGACAGTCAGTCTGGGTGTGTTTTGGCTCCCCAAAGTTCACCAAAAGTTTAGACCCAACATTCCTCCATTTGTAGCTTTGAGATAACTATTAATCAAAAAGCTACACCCTATTTCAAGATCTCAAGGGCCGCTTGGCAATTTCAGCCTGGGCCAATTCGAAGAGAGTAAGGCTTTTAGCTGAAGTGGGAAAAGAATAAACTGACTTACATGAGTTTATGAGGGAGGGCACACACTGAATACAGCAACACAGTATTATAAGGACTACTATGGCCCCAACAACACCCACCAAGAGTTTTTTTAACCCACCCAAATCCGGGCAGCCAATTCCATAAGGCTCCCCACCAATTATAAGGTGGCTGGCCAGAGGAGTAGTTTTTAGCCATTTCCCTTAGGTGTTTGGTACGTTGAAAAGTGTCAGAGTAGGTGTCATTTACAAAAACACAGCATTCTTCATAAGCAGAAAATAAACTAAAAAAGCATAAAAAAACATACAGTTGTCAGAATAAAGGGTCCTCTCATTTTTTTCGAGTCAATTTAAGTCTAATGTCTGAGAGAGGTAAGCTGGTCCACTGGTCGAAGGCAGTGTCCTCAGTGGTGACAAGAGCTGCTGGTCCGTCACTGTGGTCCACTACGGCTGGCTTGACGTGGGAGTGGTGGATCCAAGATTTGCGTCCTTCCAGGAACACTGCAGTCTGGGTTGTCAAAAGAACCTGGTGGGGTCCAGTAAACCTTGGCTGGAGGGTGTCGTCACGAACGAACTTTTTGGCCCAGACGAAGTCCCCTGGTTGGAACGGGTGGATCTGTTCCTCCAGCGGCACGGTCTGGGAAAACTGCGAGGCTTTCCAAAGGGTACGGAGGCGAGCCTGTAGGGAGAGAAACTGACACGCGGTCATATGATCCCCTCCCAATAGTGAAACATCAGCACGTGGTAGCGCCCCGCCTTTGAAAGGGGGGTGTCCATAGAGCAGTTCAAAGGGGGATAATGCCAATGCGCGGGTTGGGCGAGTACGAAGGTGAAACAGGACCAAGGGAAGTACCTGAGGCCACTTTAATCCTGTTTCCTGACAGTATTTAGCCAATGTAAACTTAAGTTTTCTATTCATACGCTTAACTTTCCCGCTAGACTAGGGGTGGTAGGGTGTATGAAAGGAGTGTGAAATGCCCAGTCCTTGTTCTAAACGGCCAAGGACATGACCAGTAAAGTGAGGTCCGTTTTGAATAGTCTTTATGCGGGCTGGGTCCATCTGTCTTTCCTTTGGGGTTAACAGGAAGCCCAGATATCGGACCTTTTGTGAGACCCACTGAATTTTTTTAGGGTCTACCTTGTGGCCTCTGGTGTGTAGGTATAATAAAAGTGCCTTACCATCGATGCGGAGGGCAGCTTCTTCGCGATTACCTAATAGGATGTTATCTACGTATAGGACCAATGTGGATCCCTGCGGACTGGTGAAACCTTCCAAGTCGTGGCGGAGGCACTGGCTGAAAATCGTGGGGCTGTCTCTGTAGCCTTGAGGAAGTTGTTGCCAGACATAACTTTGTCCCTTCCAGGTGAAACCAAAGAGATACTGAGAGTCTGGGTGCACAGGAATGCTGAAAAAAGCTGATTTTAAGTCAATAACAGTGAACCACTCAGCATCCCAGGGGATTTGGCTGATGATAGTAGCTGGGTCAGGAACTACTGCATGAAGAGGGACCACATACTGATTAACAACTCGTAGATTCTGTACAAAGCGCCAACGAACAGGGTCTCCGTCCTTTTTAGGAGGCTTTTTGACAGGCAGTATAGGGGTGTTACAGGGAGTGCGCTGAGGGCGGACTAGCTTTTGTGCAATGAATTCCTCGATAATGGGGCGGATGCCCTCCCGGGCTTCCAGCGACAGGGGGTATTGAGGGACTGACGGGGGGGTTAAGGAAGGCTTCACCTGAATCCTTACGGGCTCTGCCGAAAGGAGCAGGCCAACATCAGTGTCAGAAATTCCCCAGAGGGTTGAAGGCAAGTCAGTGAGGTCAGGGGAGAGAGAGGGGGGTGTTTTCCAATTACCCTGAGTAGGGGCCGAATCTCCTAACACTGTCATCAATAATCCTACCCCTTCAGGAGTGCAGGTTAAAGTAGCCTCAAGCTTACAGAGTAAATCCCGGCCCATCAAAGGGATCGGACAAGCTGGGGAAAAAAGAAAACGGTGAGGAAAACATTTATCAGCATAAATAACATTCAAAGGCAAAGTGAGTCCCAGAGACTGTGGGTTGCCCTCCACCCCAGTCGCAGTTTTAACCTCAGAGGATAGCCAGGGAGAGGGGGCATGATTTAAAAGAGAGAAAGTAGCCCCAGTATCAATGAGGAAAGAGACAGGCAGTCCCTGGACTGAAAGGGTTAAACGAGGCTCTTTGCTGGGAGGGGAGAAAGTGAGAAAGGAGCCGGCTAAAGACATTAAGGAAATAAGACCATCACATTGTTTGTCTTCGCCCCCGGGGTACCGTCATTGAGGAGGCTGAGTTTGCTGCGGCTGCTGCTGTTTCCCGTAGTTGATCCAGGCCTGGGGAATGGGCTGAGCTGGTGGTGCAGGGGTGTATTCCTTACTTGTGTAAGCATCTGCGGATGCAACCAGACCCTCTGGGCGTCCCCAGGGGCATTCACGTTTAAAGTGACCGGGCTGTCCGCACTGAAAACAATTTCCTGATGGCTGGGGTCGCCAGGACCCTCTTCCCCGAGCACCCTGGAATCCCCTGCCACGGCCACGGCCTTTGTCTCGAACACCACCGTGAAAAGCTAAAGCCATCAGCTTATATTCTTCCTTTTTCTCTTTCTTTTTACTACTTTTCCTTTCTTTCTCCCAGGCAAAATCAGCTACGTCCAACACTGAAGTGACTGACTCACCTCCCCAACCAGGGCGAAACTTTAAGAAGTAATCCCTTACAGGGGGCACCGACTGATTCACAAAAAACGAAATAAGAGTAGGGTGGTCTGCTTCTCTCTCAGGATCCATCTGA
Organism: Gopherus flavomarginatus; assembly: GCF_025201925.1. Lineage (NCBI taxonomy): Eukaryota > Metazoa > Chordata > Testudines > Testudinidae > Gopherus > Gopherus flavomarginatus. The sequence goes on from NC_066631.1 coordinate 14,414,181, forward strand.
GTGAACATTCGGGCCCCCTCCAATAGCCTCGACCAGAACTTTCTGGGCGGCTCATCAGATTCCTGCCGAATCTGCATGAACTTAGCCTGATTAGGCGAGCGGCGAGCCATTTCCTTGAGTCTCTCTAACAATCGCTCTCAATCTGTTCGCAGCTGAGTCAGCCTTGGCTGAGTCCAGTCTAGGGGATTCCAGCCAGCGGCCAGATCCCACCTATCCATCCAAGTAAGATTAACTGCATTGCTATCTCCCCATGTCCTTTCTGCCATTCACAATCTACTACGTTCCTCTCCGGTCAAAACTCTATTTAACAACTGATCCACATCCGTATAAGTAGGATTATAACTTAAAAACAATCTTTCTAGAAGTTCTATGATCTTTCGGGGAGTCTCCCCAAAAGACCCTGACAACCGTCCCCACTCTTTTAAATCCCATTCTAGCCATCCTTTATATTCCACAATATTAGCATGTTGTAACCGTCCATCATTGCTCATATAAGGTTGATCGTGCACCTGTAAAGGCATCTCTCTAACTATACTTTTATTACTTGCAAGAGATTTGACGGGGACATCCTCTGGGCTATCCTCAGGGGGGGGGCATGCACCCTGCTGTATCTGTTTGGACATTAGCCTAGTAACTACTCCTCCCGAGGTTTGCCCCTCCATTTCCTCCTCATCCTTCTGCAGAAATTCCAATCTGGGATTCTGCAGATTCCCCTCTGCTACATGGAGAGAGTCCCCCTGCGGAGGAATAGGGGCAGGTGCAGAGGGGACCAGCTGACGAGTCAAAACACGCCGTGGTCTACACCCTTCATCGAAATAACCTGGAGGGGGTTCACTCTCGGGAGAGTACCTGACTGCCATAATTTTTAAAGATTTCCACAGCTCTGCTGCTGTGTCCCAACAAAACCAGTAACATAACTGTCCCGGATGGTCTTTTTCGATCTGGCTCTTTACTCCTCTTAAGGCAGCCTGTTCGAAAGAGCCATACGAAGGCCACCTCATCTCCGGGTCGGCCAATACCGCGGTATACCCAGTCCAATTCCTTACACATAGTGTGTACAACTTCTTCCTAGACATTCCTGTCTGTACTGGGAGTTTCCCTTCGTTCCATAACTTATTTACAATCCCCAATGGACTCTCAAGAGGCACGCTAGTCCCTTGACCCATGGTGTCTGACAGGAGCCCTCCAACTGGCGTTTACCCTGCTGTCCAATACACGACCCCTCAATATTGAATTGGCTGGGAGAAATCTCCTGTGGCGCCTTGCCAATTCATATATGAGTGGTCTGACCACTGGACAGAGGTACCGCACCAGAAGGAATCCCAGACGAGCCCCCAAATTGTTAGGTAATAAAGCAAGTCCTTACTCACCTCTTCAGCACCCGAGTTCGTGCGGAGTTGGTATGGGGCACACAATTTTGTCAGAGACCAGACACCAATGCGTTGATCAACGGGCTCACACTATCCTTAGCTCTAAAAAGCTTTAGATTAAGTGTGGCCCCTTTATTAGGGGTGAGCATCAATATTTATACACAGAAGTAAACAAAGTGATTAACAAAAGATAATGGTCATGCATAATCAATCAAGATTTTACAGGAAAAGCAAGTTAACAAGTAAATGCATAGAGATAAAGGCTAATGGCTACCAGGGAAAGGGGGTGTCATGAGTAGTTTGCAGGTCAGTGCTTTGTTCAAAAGGGTTCAGGAAGGATTATGCAGAGACAGTCAGTCTGGGTGTGTTTTGGCTCCCCAAAGTTCACCAAAAGTTTAGACCCAACAGTGACAGTAGCACTGCTCACAGTGACACAGCCAGATGGGGAAGTGAGACACAAACCTCGTCATCAAAGGGGAACGTTTAATAGCATTCGTCCTGTGGCAGCATGAGGGGCCATTTCAGAGGTGAGGGAGCAGGTATCATATTTAATCCGCCCACAAATGCCTCCAGGCAGAGCCTGGGACCACGCTGCGTCTCCCTCATAACGCTTGTGAACAATCTCACCCAGTGCACAGAGCTCTAAAGGACAATTCGGAGAGCGAGGGGATCTCGTCCCCGTTCCTGTTAAAGGGACAAACTGGACTTGCACCCAGTCCCTGGCCCCGTGTCAGTTCTCTCATCTCTCCTCTTCTCTGATACCCCCGGGAATGAGAACATCCCTCACCTGGTAACATTCCAAGGCTGGACACTGTTCTCCAAACTTCTACGGCCTAAGTCAGACAAGTTCTCTTCTCCTCACACCTTTGTCTAGACAGAGAGAGACACACACACACACACTTGGGAACGAGGGATGGACTCTGGCACTGGACAAGATCAATTGAGTGTCAGGCTCCTGGAACCAGCAGCCAGAGCTTACTTTCCCCCACTCTCCATCCCCATGGGACTTGGGGGCATCTGTAGCCTGCACCCAGGAGAACTCAAACCCCTCCCAGCCTCCTGAGATCCTGCACAACAGCCTGCCCGCGAGCAGGGCTGAGGCCTGTGACAAGCCCCCATGTGGCACCAGCAGGAAGGAGAAGAGCCTCAGTCTCTGAGTAACGGAAACGTTAAAGGGCTGATTTCTGAGGTGAAACACACAGGAGCAGGCGGGCTCTGACTGCACAGAGCTGCGCCAAACTCTCAGAGCCATGAGCGAGTGCAAAGGTTAGTTAGCACAGCCCTGACACCAGGGTGAGGGAGGCAGTGTGAATGCACTGGGCTGGGTTCACTGCTCCCGGCTTAAAACAAGAAGTCCCAGAATGCACTTCTGCTGCTTCCATCACTGTCCAATTGGTGCAGGAGCTGAGACTAGAACTACAGAGTTCCCGGCTCCAAGTCCTGTCCCCTGAGCGCTGCCTCTCACCCCTCCTGCTGGGGCAGGCTTAGTGCTGCTGCTGGTGGGTACCTGCCCATCTCTGCTCCCTGGTGGGGCCATTCCGGGATGGAGATCAAACATGATTAATAACAACTGCACAATAACTTATGCAAACCTCTGTATTCAGCCCCAGACTGAAGGGTTCTGGTTTCCTGCACAACACACACCCCACGGCAACCACTGACACCCCACAGACCTGCCCTGCCTGCCCAGCAATGCAGATAGCAAAGAGCTGAGCCAGAGGATCAGCAGAGATTGAAACCAGGCTGAAATGACCACTTGAGACAGATGCGAGTTACTTAATAGTTTGCCTCAAGGCACAGATCGGTATTCAGAACAGCCAAGGGTCATTTGCCGTGGTGTCTGTGGAGGTTTCACATGAAGCTGGGCTGCTGGCCACACGCAGTCCTGTGCTGGGGTGGGTAAGGGATGAGTCTTCCCTCCCCTGGCACAGATTCCGCTGCTGTGCAGACAGGGCTCTGTGCTCCCGTGAGTTGAGAGGCCCATTCTGAGCATTGGAAAGTCCCCCAGCAGATAGCTCTCATGCGGGCTTGTGTCCTGGCCAAACCGGCATGGCTACCGCGAACCCCAAGGGGTACTGAGGAAAGGGAGAGGGGACACACCCCTGCCTCTCAGGAGGTGGCCAGGTTCCTCAGTGGCCCATCAGTTGCTCTTCTTCAGAATCAAATCCTTAGGCAAGTGGCTTGAATATGGCAGTGATGCCTTTACCAACTCTCCTGAGGGTTGTCACCATGCACCTGCTGTGCTGGTGTTGTGCAGAGCAGGGATCGAGCGCTCCAGGGGGATGTCACCCCCGAAAGAGGGTTTGTTGGGAGTCCCCATTGTTTCAGCCTGGGGCATTGAAAGGCAGAGACGCTCTTCCAGGATATTGCTATTACATCCAAACTCTGTGGAGATTTACGGTTCCTCGGCGCTCTCGGTGTAGGGGCACTGAGGTGGTGACAATCAATTTCTGCTCAGTCCGGCAAGGTTGAAAAGCACAGGGTAAAGCGCCATGCAGGAGCCCGGGGTGGTTCTGCCTCCCTGCCCCTTCCCCTGGGGATGGGTCTGTCTGTCTCTCACAGGAGTTAGATCCATGTAGCCGCAGCCCGATGGCTGCCCAGCTCTAGAATGTCTTAATCTTCATCCAGGGGCTGCAGCTGCCTGAATAACTGACTGATCCCTGCCTGATGTGACTAAGCCAGGGGCCTGATCATCCTGGTTAGTGTGGAGAAGAACATCCTTAAAGCAAGAGGGTGAATGCTGGAAGGGACTGGCTAGTGCTGTTACCTACAGCCCCGGAGAGTCAGGGATGAGATCGTGGCAAGTGCAGCGCTGGCCACTAGGGGGCGATATTAATCTATGGGAGCCGACCCCACTGCAGGGAGGGGCTGTGAGGGCTGGTGTGCACCAGCCCTGGGTGCTGGGTGAGGTGCGTGTGCCACACGCTCAGAGTCAGGGGCTGTCAGCGCCCAGCACCAGACCCTTCCAGCTCGAGCCCACAAACACTCACACTCTGCTCAGTAACAAAGGACGCTGTGCGAGGGCTGCCAGGAGTAAACGGGGCCATCACACTTGGCACGACAGCTGAACGGTACAAAGAAAAGACGAACCAGCAGCTCCTCACTCATTCCTGGTGGGGTGGGGGGCAGGCCAGACCTGAGTAGGGGTGTGACTCACTCACTAGTGGCCAGGTTCGAGTTCCCAGAGTGAGGAGCTAGGCCCAGCCAGCCCAGTAGAATAGGGAGTTTGTGTGTCAAATCAGGACAGACTTGTGAACCAGGGGATTAATGTAAGGTCTGCAAATATCAACTTCCCTCATCCAACCCTAGGATGACCAGCTGTCCCATTTTTATAGGGATAGTCCTGATTTTTTGGTCTTGTTCTTATATAGTTTCCTATTACCTCCCACCCTCTGTCCCAGTTTTTCACATTTGCTATCTGGTCACCCTATCCAGCCCCCACTCCGAAATTAGCCTCAAAACCAGTACCCCTCCAACAGCACCCACCCCACATCGAGCCCCAATAATCATCCCCATCCAACAGCGCCCACCCCATCCATACCCCAGAAATTATCAGTCCAAAACTGGCTAGCATTTCTTCCTGCAACAACCGAAAATGGTGGTATGACTCTGAAAACAATTGTGGCCTGGGGGCATGAGAAGAAACCAGAGTTTACTTTGAGGTCCCAGGCTGAGAAAGTTGGAGACTTCTGTGGAGATGGGTCTGCACTTGACTTTCTGAGCAGACCTAACCCATTGGGAGCTCCTCACCTCTGGGATGAGCTAGACGTTCTCCTTGCCAATGAAAAGCAAAGCAGTCCTTCCCTACATAGGTGTTTGAGGGGATTTATGCAGAGACTCTCCCCTGGGTCCCTTTGCTCTTGGGCAGTGAAAGGCAGCAGCAGCCAGTGAGCAGGGAACTGATGTGCATGAAGGGGCCATTCTCCAGCTCTGGGGGTTTAAGAGAGAATCGGAGGGTCCCAACCACAGACCCATTTGCCTCAGGAAGCCGAGCTCATCTGGATTCCTCACCATGGCCTGGGCCCCTCTGCTCCTCACACTGCTCACTTACTGCTCAGGTATTATAAGCAGGAGAGTTTTTCTCCATCTCTTTACTGAGGGGATTTTCTCTTCCTCAGGTTCCTGCACAGCCTGATGTCTGTTATCTCTTGAAAGATTGATTTTATCCCTATGTTTTCTCCTCCGGTCTCAGGTTCTCTCGCCCAGTATGTGCTGACTCAGCCGCCCTCAGTGTCTGTGACTCCAGGGCAAAAGGCTCAACTGACCTGTTCAGGAAACAACATTGGGAACAAGTATGTGCACTGGTACCAACAGAAACCTGGGAGCGCCCCGCTACTTGTTATATATCGTGATAGCAGCAGACCCTCCGGAATCTCCGATCGATTCTCTGGAGCCAACTCCGGTAACACGGCCACGTTAACCATCACTGGAGTCCAGGCGCAGGATGAGGCTGATTATTACTGCCAGGTGGAGGACAGTAACGCTGCTCACAGTGACACAGCCAGATGGGGAAGTGAGACACAAACCTCTTGTCAGCAAAGGGGAACATTTAATAGCATTCGTCATGTGACCGCGTGAGGAGCCATTTCAGAGGTGCAGGAGCATATTTAATCCGCCCACAAATCCTTCCAGGCAGAGCCTGGGACCACGCTGTGTCTCCCTAATAACCCTTGTGAACAATCTCACCCAATGCACAGAGCTCTAAAGGACACTTCAGAGAGCGATGGGATCTTGTCCCAATTCCTGTTAAAGGGACAAACTGGATTCACACCCATTGCCTGGCTCCATGACTCTTGGGATGAGATCAGAATCTCAGCCTTCATTGCAAGACATTATAGCCAGTTCTCATGGGTTGTTAAGAAAAGCTTTAAGTATGACTGCAGTGTCCCTGATACCTGCCTGAGTCTGCAGAGAGCCTGAAACAATAGCTCCAAAAGCTGTGACCCTCCCAATCAGCTTAACCCTGAGAACCTGCTGCTTGGTGTAGGTTCTCATCACCAGAGCACTCTGGGTATTGGGGCCCTAACCGATGTCATCTCAGCATAGCTCTGCTGGGGTGCTGGCCACACACCCCTGTGCTCTGGTGAATAAAGGCTGAGTCTTCCCTCCCGAGGCACAGGCTCCACCGCTATGCAGACAGGGCTCCGCACTCCTGTGAATCGAAAGCAGGGCCGGCTTTAGGCCGATTCAACCGATTCCCCTGAATTGGGCCCCACACCTAAGAAGGCCTCATGCCCAGCCCCAGTACAGCATGCCAGCAAGAGCCAGTGCGCCATACCAGGGTGGCCTGGCTTCCCTAGGGGGCAATTTAAAGGGCCTGGAGCTCCCAGCAGGGGCTGGAGCCCCAGGCCCTTTAAATTGCTCCCAGAGCCACCTTGCTGGAGCCCTAGGGTAGGGCTGTGGGGCTCTGGGGCCTATTTAAAAAGTCTGGGGCTCCCGCTGCCTCTACTGCCCTGCCCCTTTAAATAGCCCCTGGAGTCCTGCTGCTTTCCCAGGGCTCCCGCCGCTGCTTTCCCAGGGCTCCTGCCCTCCACAGGGGGCAACAGAAGCAGGGGAGCCCCGGGCCCTTTAAATAGCCCCCAGAGCCCTGGAATAGCGGGGGGCTCAGGGGCTTTTAAAGGGCTGGGGTTCCAACTGCCTCTGCTGCACCCCCTGCCTGCACCAGCTCTGCACCTCCTACCCTGCCCGCAGCCAGCCCCTGTCTCCAGCTAGCTCTGCACCCCCTGCCCGCCGCCAGCCCCTGCTGCACCTCCTCCCCTGCCTCCAACCCCGCTCCCCATGCCCGCACCAGCCCTGCACCCCTGCCCACAGCCAGCCCCTGCTGCACCCCCTGCCCTGTCTCCAGCCAAGCCCTACGGCCCTGCCCAAAGCCAGCCAACCACCCACACACACACCTTGCCCGCACCAGCCCTACACCCCCTGCCCTGCCCGCACCAGCCCCTGCCTCCAGCCAGCCCCATGTCCACTGATGCCCTGCAGTTCCCAGGGGAGTAACCCTGCACCCCTGCTTCAATGAGGGGGGCAGGGAGCAGCTGGGACCCACACATGTGCACACCACTAGAATGACCAGACAGCAAGTGTGAAAAATCAGGACAGCGTGGGGGGTAATATGAGTCTATATAAGAAAAAGATCCAAAAATCGGGACTGTCCCTATAAAATTGGGACATCTGGTCACCCTAGCACACCCCCAGGAAGTGGTGGGGAACCACACATGTGAAACGGAGCTCATTAATAACAGATCAACAGCATATATGATGCAATGTACATAATATATAACTTTATTATTTATATAGTTGTGGAAAGTAAATAATACATGGAAGAAATAAAAGACTTTTTTTTACTTTTTTTTTTTTAAAGTCATCCCTGCCAGGGCCCTGCTGAAAATGTTTGAATTGGGCCCCGCACTTCCTAATGCCGGCCTTGATCGAGAGTCCCATTCTGCTCCCAGATGAGCGCTGGAAAGTCCTCCAGCAGACAACATTCATGTGGGCTCCTGCCCCAGCCAAGCAGGCATTGTTACTGCAAACCCTAGGGTGGCCTGAAGAAAGGGAGAGGGGACACACCCCTGTCTCTCAGGAGGTGGCCAGGTTCCTCAGCAGCCCATCAGTTGCTCTTCTTCTGAATCGAATCCTCAGGTGAGTGGGGTGAATACGGCAGTGATGCCGATACCAACGCTCCTGAGGGTTGTCACCAGGCACCTGCCGTTGTGGACTGTGCAGAGCAGGGATCGAGGGCTCCAGGGGGATCTGACCTCAGAAAGAGGGTTTGCTGGGAGTCCCCACTGGGTGCAGCCCAGGGACTCAAAACACAGAGACGCTTTTCCAGGATATTGTTATTACATCCGAACTCTCGGTGTTCGGGCTCTAAGGTGGTGACGGTCAATTTCTACTCTGTCCGGCGAGGTTCACAAGTGCAGGGTAAAGCACCATGCAGGAGCCCGGGGTGGTTCTGCCTCCCTGCTCCTTCCCCTGGGGACGGGTCTGTCTGGGTCTGACAGAGTTAGATCCATGTAGCCGCAGCCCGAAGGCTGCCCAGCTCTAGAATGTCTTAATCTTCATCCAGGGGGCTGCAGCTGCCTGAATAACTGACTGAGCTCTGCCCAACGTGACTAAGTCGGGGGCCTGATCAGCCTGGTTAGTGTGGAGAAGAACATCCTTAAAGCAAGAGGGTGAATGCTGGAAGGGACTGGCTAGTGCTGTTACCTACAGCCCTGGAGAGTCAGGGACGTGATAATGGCAAGTGCAGCGCTGGCCACTAGGGGGCGATATTAATCTGTGGGAGCCAACCCCACTGCAGGGAGTGGCTGTGAGGGCTGGTGTGCACCAGCCCTGGGTGCTGGGTGAGGTGCGTGTGCCACACGCTCAGAGTCAGGGGCTGTCAGCGCCCAGCACCAGACCCTTCCAGCTCGAGCCCACAAACACTCACACTCTGCTCAGTAACAAAGGACGCTGTATGAGGGCTGCCAGGAATAAACGGGGCCATCACACTTGGCACGACAGCTGAACGGTACAAAGAAAAGACGAACCAGCAGCTCCTCCCTCATTCCCATGAGGCGGCCAGGCCAGATCTGAGCAGAGCTGTGACCCGCTCACTAGGGGCCAGGTTCGAGTTCCCAGAGTGAGGAGCCAGGCCCAGCCAGCCCCATGGAATAGGGATTTTGTGCATCAAATTGGGACAGTCCTGACAACCATGGGATTGATGTAAGGTCTGCGAATATCAACAGCCCTCACTGACTTTCTGAGCAGACCAAACCCATTGAGAGTGCCTCATCTCTGGGATGAGCTAGACGTTCTCCTTGCCAAAGCAAAGCAGTGCTTCCCTACATAGGTGTCTGAGGGGATTTATGAGAAAGACTCTACCCTGGGTCTCTTTGCTATTGGGGAGTGAAAGGCAGCAGCAGCCAGTGAGCAGGGAACTGATTTGCATGAAGGGGCCGTTCTCCAGCACTGGAGGTTAAAGAGAATCTGAGGGTCTCAGCCACAGACCCGTTTGCGTCAGGAAGCCGAGCTCATCTGGATTCCCACCATGGCCTGGGCCCCTCTGCTCCTCACGCTGCTCACTTACTGCTCAGGTATTATAAGCAGGAGAGTTTTTCTCCATCTCTTTCCTCAGGGGATTTTCTCTTCCTCACATTCCTCCATGGCCTATGGTGTGTTAGATCTTGAAAGATTGATTTTATCCCCATGTTTTCTCCTCCTGTCTCAGGGTCTCTCGCCCAGTACGTGCTGACCCAGCCGCCCTCAGTGTCTGTGTCTCTAGGGCAAAAGGCTCAACTGACCTGCTCTGGAAACAACATTGGGGGCAAGTATGTGCAGTGGTACCAACAGAAACCTGGCAGTGCCCCACTACCTGTTATATATAGCGATAGCAGCAGACCCTCCGGAATCCCTGATCGATTCTCTGGTGCCAACTCCGGTAACACGGCCACGTTAACCATCACTGGAGTCCAGGCGCAGGACGAGGCTGATTATTACTGTCAGGTGTGGGATAGTGACAGTAGCACGGCTCACAGTGACACAGCCAGATGGGGAAGTGAGACAAAAACCTCTTGTCATCAAAGGGGAATGTTTAATAGCAGTCATCCTGTGACAGCGTGAGGGGCCATTTCAGAGATGGGGAAGCAGGTATCATATTTACTCTGCCCACAAATTCCTCCAGGCAGAGTCTGGGACCACGCTGTGTCTCCTTCATAATCCTTGTGAACTATCTCACCCAGTGCACAGAGCTCTAAAGAACAATTCAGAGAGCGACGGGATCTCATCCACATTCCTGTTAAAGGGGCAAACTGGACTCGCACCCAGTCCCTGGCCCCGTGTCAGTTCTTTCATCTCACCTCTTCTCTGATACCCCCGGGAATGAGGACGCCCCTTACCTGGTAACAGTCCAAGGCTGGACACTGTTCTCCAAACTTCTACTGCTAAGTCAGACCAGTTCTCTTCTCCTCACACCTTTGTCTAGACAGAGAGACACACACACACACACACACACACACACTTCCCCACAATGGGAACGGGGGATGGACCCTGGCACTAGAGAAGATCACTTGAGTGTCAGGCTCCTGGAGCCGGCAGCCAGAGCTCACTTTCCCCCACTCCCTATCCCCATGGGACTTGGGGGCATCTGTGTCCTGCACCCAGGAGAACTCAAACCCCTCCCAGCCTCCTGAGATCCTGCACAACAGCCTGCCCGCGAGCAGGGCTGAGGCCTGTGACAAGCCCCCACGTGGCACCAGCAGGAAGGAGAAGAGCCTCAGTCTCTGAGTAACAGGAATGTTAAAGAGCTGATTTCTGAGGTGAAACGCACAGAAGCAGGAGGGCTTTGACTGCATAGAGCTGCGCCAAACACTCAGAGCCATGAGCGAGTGCAAAGGTTAATTAGCACAGCCCTGACACCAGGGTGAGGGAGGCAGTGTGAATGCACTGGGCTGGGTTCACTGCTCCTGGCTTAAAACAAGAAGTCCCAGAATGCACTTCTGCTGCTTCCATCTGCTACCATCACTGTCCAATCAGTGCAGGAGCTGGGACTAGAACTGCAGATTTCCCGGCTCCAAGTCCTGTCCCCTGAGCGCTGCCTCTCACCCCTCCTGCTGGGGCAGGCTCAGTGCTGCTGCTGGTGGGTACCTGCCCATCTCTGCTCCCTGGTGGGACCATTCTGGGATGGAGATCGAACATCATTAACAACAACTTCACAATAGCTTATGCAAACCTTTTTATTCAGCCCCAGACTGAAGGGTTCTGGTTTCCTGTATGACATACACCCCTCGGCAACCACTGACACCCCACAGACCTGCCCTGCCTGCCCAGCAATGCAGATAGCAAAGAGCTGAGCCAGAGGATCAGCAGAGATTGAAACCAGGCCGAAATGACCACTTGAGTTCGCCTCAAGGCACAGATCAGTATTCAGAACAGCCAAGGGTCATTTGCCGTGGTGTCTGTGCAGGTTTCACATGAAGCTGGGGTGCTGGCCACTCACAGTCCTGTGCTGGGGTGGGTAAGGGATGAGTCTTCCCTCCCCTGGCACAGATTCTGCTGCTGTGCAGACAGGGCTCTGTGCTCCCGTGAGTTGAGAGGCCCATTCTGAGCATTGGAAAGTCCCCCAGCAGACAGTTCTCATGTGGGATCCTCCCCAGCCAAGGCAGCATGGCTACCACAAACATCAGGGAGTGCTGAGGAAAGGGAGAGGGGACACACCCCTGCCTCTCAGGAGGTGGCCAGGTTCCTCAGCAGCCCTCAATTGCTCTACTTCTGAATCAAATCCTGAGGGCAGTGGGGTGAATATGGCAGTGATGTGGTTACCAACTCTCCTGAGGGTTGGCACCAGACACCTGCCGTACTGGACTGTGCAGATCAGGGATCATATGGCTCCATCCAAAGGAGATATGACCCTCGAAAGAGGACTTGTTGAGGTCGCCATTGGCTGCAGCCTGGGGCATCAAAAGACAGAGTTGCTCCCCCAGGATATTGTTATTACATCTGAACTCTGTGGAGATTTACGGTTCTTCGGCGCTCTCAGTGTAAAGGCTCTAAGGTGGTGATGATCTATTTCTACTCTGTCCGGCAAGGTTCAAAAGTTCAGGGTAAAGTGCCGTGCAGGAGCCCGGGGTGATTCTGCCCCCCAGACCTTCCCCTGGGGATGGGTCTGTCTGCGTCTCAAAGAATTAGATCCATGTAGCCGCAGCCCGACGGCTGTCCAGCTCTAGAATGTCTTAATCTTCATCCAGGGGCTGCAGCTGCCTGAATAACTGACTGATCCCTGCCCGACGTGACTAAGCCGAGGGCCTGACCAGCCTGGTTAGTGTGGAGAAGGACATCCTTAATGGAAAATCGTGAAAGGTGGAAGGGAGTGGCTAGCGATATTACCTACAGCCCTGAAAAGTCGGGGATGTGATCGTGGCAAGTGTGACGCTGGCCATTGGGGGGCGATATTAATCTGTGGGAGCTGACCCCACTGCAGGGAGGGGCTGTGAGGGCTGGTGTGCACCAGCCCTGAATGTTGGGTCAGATGCGTGTGCCATACGCTCAGAGTCAGGGGCTGTCAGCACCCAGCACCAGACCCCTCTGTCCCCAGCCCACAAACGCACACACTCTGTGGAATAACAAAGGATGCCATGCGAGGGCTGCCAGGAATAAACAAGGCCATCACACTTGGCACGACGGCTGAGAGGTACAAAGAAAAGACGAACCAGCAGCTCCTCACTCATTCCCGTGGGGTGGCCAGGCCAGACCCGGGCAGGGCTGTGACCCACTCACTAGAGGCCAGGTTCCAGTTCCCAGAGTGAGAAGCCAGGTCCAGCCAGCCCTATGGAATAGAGAGTGTGCGTGTCAAATCGGGACAGTCCTGCAAACCAGGGGATTGATATAAGGTCTGTGAATATCAACTGCCCTCATCCAACCCCCACTCCAAAACCAGCCCCTATCCAACAGCACCCACACCCCACTTAAGATCACCCCAAAATGGGCAAGGATTTCTTCCTGCAATGACCAAAAATGGTGGTATGACTCTGAAAACAATTCTGGCCCGGGGCATGAGAACAAACCACAGTTTAATTTGAGGTCCAAGGCAGATAAAATTGGAGTCTTCTAGGGAGAAGGGTCTGTACTTGACTTTCTGAGAAGACCAAACCCATTGGGAGCGCCTTACCTCAGGGACAAGCTAGATGTTCTCCTTGCCAATGAAAAGCAAAACAGTCCTTCCCTACATAGGTGTCTGAGGGGATTTATGCAGAGAGACTCTCCCTGGGTCCCTTTTGCTCTTAGGGAGTGAATGGCAGCAGCCAGTGAGGTGGGAGCTGATGTGCATGAAGGGGCCATTCTCCAGCTCTGGGGGTTTAAGCTGGAGGGTCCCTGCACAGACCCGTTTGCCTCAGGAAGCCGAGTTCGTCTGGATTCCCACCATGGCCTGGGCCCCTCTGCTCCTCACACTGCTCACTCACTGCTCAGCTATTATAAGCGGGAGAGTTTTTCTCCACCTCTTTATTCAGGGGATTTTCTCTTCCTCAGGTTCCTGCACGGCCTGAAGTCTGTTAGCTCTTGAAAGATTGATTTTATCCCCATGTTTTCTCCTACTGTCTCAGGTTCTCTCACCCAGTACGCGCTGACTCAGCCGCCTTCAGTGTCTGTGTCTCCAGGGCAAAATGCTCAACTGACATGTTCAGGAAACATCGGTAGCAAGAATGTGCAGTGGTGCTAACAGAAACCTGGCAGTGTCCCACTACTTGTTATATATGATGATAGTGACAGACCCTCCGGAATTCCTGATCGATTCTCTGGAGCCAACTCCGGTAACACAGCCACGTTGACCATCACTGGAGTCCAGGCACAGGACGAGGCTGATTATTACTGTCAGGTGTGGGACGATGACACTAGGACGGCTCACAGTGACACAGCCAGATGGGGAAGTGAGACACAAACTTCTTGTCATCAAAGGGGAACATTTAATAGCATTCGGCCTGTGACAGCGTGAGGGGCCATTTCAGAGATGGAGAAGCAGATATCATATTTAATCCACCCACAAATCCTTCCAGGCAGAGCCTGGGACCACGCTGCGTCTCCCTAATAATTCTTGTGAACAATCTCACCCAATGCACACAGCTCTAAAGTGGAAGGACAACCCAGAGAGCGATGGGATCTTGTCTCCATTCCTATTAAAGGGACAAACTGGACTCACACCCACTGCCACGAGCAGATGAGCAACTGTAAGATCTATTCCTCAGTCCGAGCCTCCCAAGGACGAGTGGAAAGAGGATTCTCTCTTTAATGATCACAAAACAACAAGCTTTAAACTTGATACTGGGGCACAGGCCAAGGTGATGTCTATAAAGGTCATAGAACACATTAAGGGCCAAACCACTTTGCACTTTTAGTATCCAGCTGATAAGCTACTCAGGGGACCAACTGCAAGTATGTGGTAAATGCAGTTTGGACTGTCAGCAGTGGGGTAAGAAAGTGTTGCTGGAATTTCACTCGCAAGCTATACTGGGCTTACAGACTGTGACAAGTGCAAAGCGTCAATGTGATAATGGAAGAACCAGAAGGTGACTGGAATATATTTAGAGAATACAAGGATGGATGTGCAGGGTTGGGGTGCTTCCCAGGTAAGCACACCAGAAAGGTGAATTCACAAGTTCCAGCTGCAATTCATTCCCCTGGTAAAGTTCCAGTGGAGTGAAAGATCTGCACCATATGGAACAGTTGCAAGTAATAACAAGAGTTGCAAGAACTTACAAAACTCAATTCTATAGTAAGTGTAGCCAAATCAGGTTGAGATTAAATAAGAAGGTGCTTGGATCTGAGAGATCTGAATAAAGCAATACAAGGAGAGCACTTTCAATTGCCTGCAGTGGAAGAAATTACCAGCAAGTTAGCAAAAACTGCCGTTCCCCAGATTTGAACCCAAGGAGTAGATCTTGGCTAGTACAGCTGGATGACAAAAGTTCTAGACTGCGTACATTCAGCACAGCATTTGGCAGGTTGAGGTTCACCAGACTTCCTGTAGGCACCTGTTCAGCTCTTGAAGGGTACCAGATAGTGATCCAACAGACAGTTGAAGGTCTGGAAGGTGTTGAATATTATAAGGATGACATACAGGGTGGGGAAATATCAGATGGGAATATGATGAAAGGCTCAAGGGAGCGCTAGACACTTGCCATGAAAGGAACCTGTGCCTGAACTAGATCTGAGAGATGAAATATTTGGGGTGTTTGCCAAATGAAGGTCTAAAACCTGACAACTCAAAAATTGCTGCAATTACTGAAATGGCCTTATCAACCTGCATGGCTGAATTGCCAAGATTCTAATGGTTACTTATCTTGGGAAATTCATGCTGAACATGTCAACGGGAGCTATTCCTTTAAGGCAACGTTGGGGAAAGACGTCATGTTTGCTGGGATGCCAGTACATGGAGGTGGCACATGAACTCTTGAAAGAATTACTTACAGGGACACTGGTGCTGAAATACTTTCTGTCAAAGAACCCTTTGCTCTGCCAGTGGGTGCAAACTCTCCCAATTAGGGGCTGTACTGCTGCAAAATGGGGCTCCTGCTTGTGTCGCTAAAACTCTAAACTTCCACACCACAGAACAATGCCCAGATGGAAAAAGAAATGTTGGAAGCAGTATTTCACTGTACTTGATTTCATCAGTTTACCTGTGGGGGAAAGCAGCTGTGAAAACCTTTGTAGTGCTCCACCAAGGTTCCCTAGATGGTTGTTAGCACTCCCAAAATATTAGCTGGACGTGAGACACAGATCAGTGAAAGAATTAGCACTTGCTGATTCTTTATCAAGAGCTGGAATCATAGCACCGGCAAATCTCAGAAAAGAGATCTTGGCTATTACTCAAGACAGTGATCTGGGAGCAGAGCTATGTAAAAGGAGAGCTCAAGATGCCATCTATTGGCCAAGCAAGTGCTGTCAAACTGAGGACATGGTACAGTCTTTGCAGCCCATGTCAAACTTTCAGAAACAAAAATCAAAAGCAACCCGTGCTACTACATGAGGCCCCAAACAGATCTTAGCAGAAACTTGGCATGGACCTGTTGAGTTCAAGGTTCAGATTACCTTATTCTGGCTGATTAATATTCAACTACTTAGAAGTTTACTTGCTTCAGGACACCACAAGTGCATCTGTCATCAGACATCGCAAGTCTATATTTGCAAGGCATGGCATGCCTGAAGAACTCATTAGTGACAATGGACTACAGTTTTATGCCAGAGATTTAAAAATTTTTGCAAAGCAATGGGACTTGATTTACGAAACTTGAAGTCCATTGTTCCCACAATCAATTGGAATGACAGACAGCAATTCCAACTGTAAAAAGGATTCTTAAAAAAATCTAGCCTGATTAACACAGATCCTTATCTTAGCCTAATGGACTATTGGAATACACCTGGAGGAGGTATGAGATCACCTGCTCAACTCCTCATGGGAAGATGTCTAAGTACCTGATTACTGACTTCATCAAAGTTGGTACAACCTAAGCTGATACAAGGAGACATACAAACTAGCCTAAAATTGAGCCAAGCAAAGCAGAAATATTTCTTTGACAAGGTGCAAACCTTTATCCTCACTGAAAAATGAAGAGACTGTATTTGTCAAACAGGAGTAAGGAAATCTGAATTGGTGATTGACCAACACCCTGCTTCAAAACCTTATCTTGCCGAGACAGAGGAAGGAGATGTCTAAGGAAGAAACAGACAGTATTTGATGAGCACTAACAGAATTGTGCAGGAGGAGAATGAAAATATGAGACAAATAGAAATTGTGCTAACATCCAGCTCAGAAATACAAGCTCTACTAAACCAGTCTACTGAATCCACTGATTCACAAGTGGTTGGCTCAACTACAGGGGAAAAATGGGGCACTGATGCCCCTGGTTCTACCTCTAAAGGCAGAGTACTAAGAAACCCTGCAAGATAAAGAGAGACTAGTTGTTCTAGACTTTTAAGGATTCAGATTAGAGTTGTGGGTGCTATATTAAGTCCATACAGTTAAATAAAAAATTGAAATTTAGTTACATTGTGTATTTTTAAAAAAAAGGAAATATAACAATCGTAGGAACTTTGGACTAAGAACAAGTTACCCGTAGTGCTGCCTGGAAGGAATCATGATGTCAGGAGCCTATCAGCAGGAGCACTTTGCTATAGCACTTGGAGCCAGGCAGGCAAGTCCGCAGTACGTATCCGTACAGTTCTCAGTAACAAGTTAATTAAAGTGTTTACTGTTATGTAAAGCCTCCCGGATCTTTTCGTATGTTATAATAACTGGTTGGCAAGAGCTATTACACCTTGCACTTGAGATAGTCACTTGGGTCCTGGAGCCAGCAGCAAGAGCTCACTTTTCCCACTCTCCATCCCAAGGGGCAGCTGGGAATCATGGGCATCTGTCTCCTGAATGCAGTAGAACTCTCTGAGCCCTCCCAGCATCCTGAGATCCCACACTCCAGCCCCAGTGCGAGCAGGGCCCGAGGCTTGTGAAAAATCCACCAACGGGAGAGAGAGACAATCTCTGAGTAACAGGATGTTAGGGAGCTGATTCCTGAGGTGAAACGTGCAGGAGCAGGAAGGCTCTGACTGCACAGAGCTGTGCCAGACTCTCAGAGCAATGAGAGCAAGGGTGAAAGCTAGCGAGCACAGCCCTGGCTTCGTGGCACGGGCGGCAGTATGAATATACTGGGCTGGGTTTGATTAGAGATGTCAACAGAACCTTCCCGTTGCTTTTCTCTTGAGGGCCATCTGGGTTTTTAATTGGTAAGACTGCCATTAAAGATGACACCCACACACCCAGCTGCTTAATATTTGCAATAACTGGGTTATGTCTGTCACTTCAAAGTAAGAGTTACCCCTTGAATGGCACCCCAAAGCCATGAACAAGAACTCATGAATTCTCCCCATGGCTCTGAGAGGCAAATAACTGAGTGTTAAAGTCGCCACTTCTCAAATGGGAAGAGAGGCCTCATTGGCCAAACCCACCCTGCTCTAGAACCCTGTAACTCGGTGCAGTTACATGAGAGATAAACACGGCCCAGGGAGATCATATGACGTGCCCAAGGGTGCGCAGTCAGTGCAGGAGCTGGAAGTAGAGCGATGGAGCTCCTGGCTCCCAGTCCTGTCCTCACAGCACCAGCTCTCACTCCCTATTTTATTCCTTCCCCTGGGGCAGAGTAAGTGCTGCGGAAGGTGGATACCTACCCGTCTCTCTGGTCTGGATATGCTGGGAATGAGGCTCTGAGACTGACAAACATTTACTGTGACTTCCTCAGCCCTCTTCAGCCACGGACTTGAGGGCTCTCCACACACCCCACAGCAGCTAGAGACCCCTGCAGTCTCCACCTGCCTGCCCAGCACTCAGAGAACCACACAGCAGAACCAAGCAGTGGACACAGGCCTACGGGACCACTCAGGCAAAAGTGAATTATGCATCACTGGAGCTAGAAAAATGTGTTTCTGACAAATAATTTATTCAGCTAAAGATGCAGTTTCGTTCAACCCCAAACTGTTCACAGATTAGACACAAGTATCAGAGGGGTAGCCGTGTTAGTCTGGATCTGTAAAAGCAGCAAAGAATCCTGTGGCACCTTATAGACTAACAGACGTTTTGGAGCATGAGCTTTCGTGGGTGAATACCCACTTCCTCAGATGCATGTGACACAAATAGTCAAATCTCATCTGGGATGTGGAGGCTTTATCTTACAGGGCTGTAGCTTCTTCCTCCTCCCACACAGCTCCTCCCTGTGATCGTCAGGGCCAATCAGATGAGAGCAGATGAACATAAAGAAGGGACTTATCAGCTCTTCTCCCAGGATGGTCAATATAAGGAACAGACACTGTCCGGCCTTGTCAGCAGCTCTCACTCGGTTCCTCCCAAGGGCCTGAAATCTCCTCACCATGCTCTGGGTTCCCCTCATTGTCCTACTGGGAACATGGTGCACAGGTGAGAAAGAGAGAGCAGGTTAAATACACAGTAAAGTCACTAGCGACTGGGGATGGACAGGGAGGGTTTGACAGGTTTCTACCATATTTTTTCCAGGTTCCAGCTCACAGCCTGTGGTGACTCAGCCGCCCTCGGCGTCAGTGTCCCCAGGAAACACCGTGAAACTCTCCTGCACCATGAGCAGTGGGACCAGCATCAGTGGCTATGCTGTGTCCTGGTACCAGCAGAAACCTGGGAATTCTCCACGATACCTGCTGTATTACTATACGGATTCCAGCAAGGGCCAAGGCTCTGGGGTCCCTGCTCATTTCTCTGGTTCCAAAGACACGTCCAGTAACACCGGCTATTTGACCATCTCCGGGGCCCTGGCAGAGGATGAGGCTGATTATTACTGTGCTGTGTGGCACAGCGGTGCTGCTCACAGTGACACAGACAGATGGGGAAGTGAGACAAAAACCTCCCCTCCCCCAGCCTGGGCTGTGTGCTGGTGTTGGGGGGACAGAACTGCACAGGCTGCAGTGTTTGGTCTCTGCCTATAACGCATCACACAACACTTGTTCTTCACAGTGAAGTCCATTTCCTCACTCAGCAGATGCACAGCGCTCCCCTGATTCCTTCTCATGTTCCCTCTGCAGAGGGTCGGGTGGAACATGTCTGCCCTTCTCCCTCCTCCTTCTCTCTCTTTTCGTGAGGAGGCGGGGAGGAGAACTCTTCCCAGCTCCCTCCATGCACTGTGTGAATGGCCCTTCCCCATCTCCCTCCTCCATCTCCTGGTGCAGGACAGGAACTCTTTGCTCAGACTGGCTATGGTTTATCACCCCCTCCAGCATGAGCAGGGGGAGATACAGCTGCAGTTACATCCTCAGGTGACATCCCTATTCAGAGACCTAGGGATCTTGCCAAGAGAACATAAGAACGGCCATACTGGGCCAGACCAGGGGTCCATCTAGCCCAGTATCCTGTCTTCTGACAGTGACCAAAGCCAAGTGCCCCAGAGGGAACGGACAGAAGAGGGAATCATCAAGTAATTCATTCCCTGTCTCCCATTCCCCACTTCTAGCAAACAGAGGCTAGAGACACCAGGACACTAGAGCCTGCAGCAAAGAGAGGTCCTGAGATTTTCAGCATAAAACAAGCCCATGGGCCGGGTGATGGAGCAGGGCTGTTTGCTTAAATATTCACAGGGAAGCATCAGCCTACCCAGGAATGCCATTTGGATTAGTGTGTGTGTGAATAAACAAGTTACACTCAGAACACACTCGGATTCCACGTCACTGACTGTGCCTCCCTGGGGCAACCGACCAGAACGGCTTTAACTTCTGCCACCGCTCAGCAAAGGGGTGACGCTGGGGTCAGAAAAGGGCCGTTGAGGTCACTAAAAGGGGAAATGATATAGAAACCTACTGGGCGAGGGTGGCTACTGTATCTTATTCTGGTGTGATTGTCCCAATACCTGGGCAATCTCTTCCAAAGCTGTGACCAGGCCCAGGACTTGGGGAGTTGGTCTCTGCACTCAGAGAGCCAGGGAGGAGCTGCTGGATGCTAGGCACCCTATTTCCTGCAAGATGCCCGGGTGGGAACTGAGCTCTTTCATCAGCCATCAGCAGGCAGAACCTGCTCCATTGGGCAGCTAGCCCTTGGAAACAGTCTCTGCCTTTGCCAGGAACGATGAAACCTGTTGAAAAAACAGGAGTACTTGTGGCACCTGAGAGACTAACAAATTTATTTGAGCATAAGCTTTCGTGGACTACAGCCCACTTCATTGAATGCATAGAATGGAACATACAGTGGGGAGATATATATGCATACAAAGAACATGAAAAGGTGGGAGTTGCCCAACCAACTCTAAGAGGCTAATTAATTAAGATGAACTGTTGTCAGCAGGAGAAAAAAAATAACCAAGATAGCCCATTCCAGACAGTTGACAAGAAGGTGTGAGGATACTTAACATGGGGAAATAGATTCAATGTGTGTAATGGCTCAGCCATTCCCAGTCTTTATTTAAGCCTAAATTGATTGTATCTAGTTTGCATATCAATTCAAGTTCAGCAGTTTCTAGTTGGAGTCTGTTTTTGAAGCTTTTCTGTTGCAAAATAGCCACCTTTAAATCTGTTACTGAATGGCCAGAGAGGCTGAAGTGTTCTCCTACTGGTTTTTGAGTGTTATGATTCCTGATGTCAGAGTTGTGTCCATTTATTCTTTTGCATAGAGATTGTCTGGTTTGGCCAATGTACATGGCAGAGGGGCATTGCTGGCACATGATGGCATATATCACATTGGTAGATGTGCAGGTGAATGAGCCCATGATGGTGTGACTGATGTGATTAGGTCCTATGATGGTGTCACTTGAATAGATATGTGGACAGAGTTGGCAATGGGATTTGTTGCAAGAATAGGTTCCTGGGTTAGGGTTTTTGTTCAGTGATGTATGGTTGCCGGTGAGTATTTGCTTCAGATTGGGGGGCTGTTTGTAAGCGAGGACAGGTTTGTCTCCCAAGATCTGTGAGAGTGAGGGATTATCTTTCAGGATAGGTTGTAGATCTTTGATGATGCCCTGGAGAGGTTTTAGTTGGGAGCTGAAGGTAACGGCTAGTGGCATTCTGTTATTTTCTTTGATAGGCCTGCCTTGTAGTAGGTGACTTCTGAGAACTCTTCTGGCTCTGCAATCTGTTTTTTCACTTCAGCAGATGAGTATTGTTGTTTTAAGAAAGCTTGATAGAGATCTTGTAGGTGTTTGCCTCTGTCTGAGGGATTCGAGCAAATGCGGTTGTATCTTAGAGCTTGGCTGTAGACAATGGATTGTGTGGTGTGTCCTGGATGGAAGCTGGAGGCATGTAAGTAAGTATAGCGGTCAGTAAGTCCAGTATAGGGTGGTGTTTATGCGACCATCGCTTAGTAGCACAGTAGTGTCAAGGAAATGGATCATTTGTGTGAATTGATCTAGGCTGAGGTGGATGGTGGGATGGAAATTGTTGAAATCATGGTGGAATTCCTCAAGGACTTCTTTTCTGTGGATCCAGATGATGAAGATGTAATCAATGTAGCGCAAGTAGAGTAGGGGCATTAGGGGACAAGAGTTGAGGAAGTGTTGTTCTAAGTCAGCCATAAAGATGTCGGCATACTGTGGGGCCATGTGAGTACCCGTAGCAGTGCCGCTGACTTGAAGGTATATATTGTCCACAAATGTATAATAATTGTGGGTGAGGATAAAGTCGCAAAGTTCAGCCACTAGGTTTGCCATGACATTATCAGGGAGTCTGTTCCTGACAGCTTGTAGTCCATCTTTGTGTGGAATGTTGGTGTAGAGTGCTTCTACATCCATAGTGCCAGGATGGTGTTTTCTGGGAGATCACCGATGGATTGTAGTTGCCTCAGGAAGTCAGTGGTGTCTCAAAGATAGCTGGGAATGCTGGTAGCATAGACCCTGAGTAGAGAGTCCACATAGCCAGACAATCCTGCCGTTAGGGTGCCAATGCCTGAGATGATGGGGCATCCAGGATTTCCAGGTTTATGGATCTTGGGTAGCAAATAGAATACACCTGGTCGGGGTTCTAGGCATGTATCTGTATGGATCTGTTCCTGTGCTCTTTCAGGGCGTTTCTTGAGCAAATGGTGTAGTTTCTTTTGATAATTCTCAGTGGGATCAGAGAATAATGGCCTGTAGAACATGGTGTTAGACAGCTGCCTAGTGGCCTCTTGTTCATATTCCAACTTATTTGTGATGATGACAGCAACTCCTTTGTTCATGCACATTGACCTCTGCTGGCCTGGCTTTATCTACCCCAGCCCCAGCTTGTCTGACATTACGGTCTGTGAGGTGAGTGTTGGATTCACATCAACTCCAATCTCTGTGGCTCTGCTGCCATCTTCAGGCTCATCCCAAGCAGGAAACGTCTCCAGCTGTAAGGGTCTGGTTGAAATATAGACATGGGAATCTTCGCATGGCACTGCTGCAAAAGGACACTAGATGGGGATGTGCACCAGGGAACAGGGTTAGTGCAGAGCTGGGGTGCGTGGGCAGAGTTGCACATTCCCACAGATACCCAGGAGTCATAATCTGCCTAAGATGTTCAAAAAGGACAGGGAGCCTCTGTTTCTATTTGCCCAACTAAAAACACGGGAAAGGGGCCTGATTTTCACAGGACAGATGCTTGGCCCCCTTTGGATACCCCCAAATCACTAGTAACCGTTGAAAATCTTGGCCAATCTCTTTTCTTTCCTCTGAATTGAGTTCCTGTTAGAGGTCTGAACCCAAGCCCTGGATCTAAGCAGATGCAAACTGTGTGTTTGTGAAAAAGTTGATGGGGCGGGGGAGAAGAAAGGACTGCAGGGGGAGTAGAGGGATCCAGATATGAATTTCCCAGCACTGTCAGGGACTTAGCAGAGGGAAACTCATTGCTTAGCTCTGGGAACTGGGCCTTTCCCATTATCGGAACTGTGTTGCACTGATTATTTGTCGGTGTCTGACATTTGCCCAATATCAATTTGCTTGCTGCATTTCAGGGCTTGGGTGGGTCCATCTCTTGTTCCTGTATTTGGCTAATTTAATCATTTTCCTTTGCATGGACTCAGACTTATGCATAACTTGATGGGAGGTGGCAGCTTGCTACAAAACATTTACCTGACCTCTTCTTTAGAGCACACGGCTCAGCATCTCTGTCTGAAATTGAGGCATTATGAACTGCTAAGACTGCACTCATTACGCAGCAATGAAGTTGAGTAACTGATCATATTCACGTCCCTAAGAGACTCGAGTACATGCTGGGACGAACAACTGACCTGGAGGAGCTGCTCGTGACCAGCTGCACAGCACATGTGCAGAGATGGCACGGTTAATACTAGGCAAGGCTGCTCAAGCAGAGCACAGTAATTGGTCCCACCTTGCATGCAAGACTGCCCAAGCGCACCGGAGCAAAACCAACAGTCTCTTGCCTTAAGAAAGCCTCTCTGATCCTGGGGGATTCCCAAAGCCCCTCTCAAAATGATATACAAATATCACCCATCACTGATCTGCAGCCACCTCTGGGGTGAAGAGAGACAGCTGATGTACAGCCAACACCACCACTACACACGAGTTTGGAGCAGGCAGCACAGAATAATAATACGGCTGATCCACCAAGAAATTGAGATGGGCAGAACTAGCTTTGTTACAACAGGCCAGGTCACTGGAGTTAACACCTGAAAGTGTGGTGGAGTCTCCTTAGATGGCTGCAAAGTGCTTTCAAAGCACTAGTATCATTTATTACAGATGCTCAATTTCACGTCTCCTCTAAGAGATATTTCTTCCAGAGATCGTGTCCCCTCACGCCATGCTGGTACACCGGCTTCCGTTCTGCCTCAGCACCTACCCAGTCTACAACACCCAACTTCCTGCAGCCCCTAGGGTGGTTCTTGGAAGTCTCCGCGTCCAGCTCAAGCAGTTGCAGTGGGAGAGGCCTGACATGGTCCCAACACGAGGCGCTCTGGCATGCTGGGCTGCCCAGCCACCCCACGCAAAGCTGCGCAGCTACTCACTGCAGCCGTGGCTGATCACTCAGCTGATGAGCCATCGGAGCTCAATTGGGCTTCGCTCCATGTGACAAGGGCAAGGCCATTGTGAAGCGACACGTGTAAATACCCCTGACTGCACAAGGTCAATGACCAATAACCCAAGAGAGCAGAAAGCTTGGCTCTGAGGTGAACTGTGCTAACAACAGGGTGAAAGGACACCCTGGCAGAGAACAACAAGCCCCAAGCCCCATGGCAGTTTCATTCAATCCTCCAAACAGGGGCTAGGTGTTGCGATGCTGCCCCGGCCCTGGCCTGTGGAGAGAACGGGGTGGGTTGGGCAAGGCAGGGCACTGCAACCAAAACAACTGAAAGGAGAGCTGATGATAATGGGAGTCTGATTAGCTTCAACTGGCCACCAGATGCCCTGAGCCAAGGACAAGAAGGGGTGTGGAATGCCGATGCTCGGTGGGCAGTGGGGCTACTGGCTGTGAAAGCCAGGCTGGTGCTCTCTGCTTTGGTTCGATTCTTTGCTGAGTCTCTGACCCTTACCTGTCAGATAAGCCAGGAAGGAGTAAAGCAAAGGGGATGGGATTGTCTATAAGACACCTTGTCACTCCTCCCCCCCCCCCACCCAGAGGTTTGGGTTTTGTTGGATTCAGAGTTTTTCTCAGGCTAAATGCGCCCAGTTGACCAGTCTGAACCCAGAGCAAAGCAGCCCCAAGCCGTGCGTGCTGGCTGGGCTGCCACATGCTAGGTAAGCAGGGAATAAGTTCTCTGGCCCAGTCGCTCCCCACCAGCCAGAACGAGCCGTTCCTGGGGGTAGTGAAAGGAATTAAGAGGTCTCTTCACCTGGCTCTGGTTTAATGCAAACCGGCAAGACGGTTGCTCTTACACATGAGGGATTGACAGCCCTGGCTAGACCCAGCCAGAGCACCAGCCACTTCTCCAGGCAGCTCCACCCAAGGCATCCTAGTCCTGACCCCCAGCACCATGGTCATTCCACTCCAAGCTGTCCAAGGGAGGAGACTGCCCGTGGGAACAGGGGCAAGGCAAAGACCAACTCAGCCTCTTTCCTGCCATAAAAAGGCTTTGAACCCAGATTCCCAGAGGTGAACAGTTACCAACTGAAGGACAGGAGACTTGCTTTCCTGAGAGCCTGGCTGCAGGGAACTATAAACAAAATGATTGCGACTTGCACTGAGAGACAGCTACATGCCCCAGAAACTACTCTGATTTCCTTTCAGGGTTTAACAGAGAAAGGAAGTGCTTTCCAGGAGCTGGACAGTTACACACCATCTGCCAGATGTGTGTGCAATCGCAGGACAGTTTAACCCCACTGTGTGTTTCCCCCATGACTAAAGTGTTTCAATGCATCAATGGAATTATGAAATCATGTAACCACAAGTCAACTTGTAACCACAGGAGCTGACCGCAAAGGGCACATACTGGTTACACATGGTAACTGCCCTGCCACATTACAGCACACAGCAGGTTTTCATCGGCTAAGTGTTGGGTACCAACCGGCACTTCCCAGCCTATGAGTCAGGTATACAAAACTGCCACTCAGGGTCAAGCAACCAGCTGTGAAACAGATAAATTTCATGAGTCTATTTGCCATCATCAGCTGATCCAGGGGGATTTTGTTCTGATAGATTAGGTGCAGTGCAGCATTTTCTTACCATTAGTACATCCATACAGTTCTCAGCTCTGGCTGCTCCAGACAAAGGACAGCAGAGTGGCGGCAGCCACTTTGACTGAAATAAAACCGTGAGTGTGACCCCCCATTCCCCAGGAAGCTACGAAAAGCTAGAGCCTTTCACTGCTTCGAATGGCTTTCTAGGGTCTCCTCATTGTTTCGCCCCTCAGAGCAGTAATAGAATGATCAGGATGAGGAATGTTACATGAGTGTCCTCATCTTCTCAGCTGAACACTAGGTATTTTCCCAGCCCCAACCAGCTGTGCAGATTTCTGCTACCCTCCCCCCAGCCCCAGGGACATGAAATCAGGTGTCTAAATATTTTGACGTTAACGCTAAAATCCTTCCATTTAAAATAGCACCTGCCAGTTGTGTGTGAAGGGAGGAGTTGCTCTGTCAGGACTGAATACTGCACCATTAGGGATTGGGGACTTTCAAAGGGGATGTTATTGAAGAAAGGCTTTAAAGAGCAAGAGGAAGCCCTACGAGCTTGGGAATCTGGGGTTGGCGGAGCAGGCTTCAATTTCAGTTTAAACCTGTCCCCAGGAACCTGCTATTGCAGATGTCTTCAGGCATCAGCAGTCACTGCCCAAACTGACTCTGTCTGAGTCAGCCCTCCCTGTCTTGCTATCAGCCCTTGGCTACTGGCCCCTCCCCTCCAAGCTCGCATCGCTAGCTGTACCTCTCACCCCATGCTTGTCTCGGTCTCTGGCCTGTACTGCGCACACCGAGCTCAGCTCGTCAGGTGTAACTGGCTGAGAATCCAGGGATTAAGAAGCAGCATTTCATTTCCCAGTCAGGTGGCAGAGCCGGAGCTGTGGGCTTCCTGAAGACGCCAATTGAGCAAGAGACTCTGTCCATGACTGAGATGGTGCCTGTCTGTCCTCTCCAGGGCAGATAAGGGAAGGACTTATTTTACTACTGCAGTGAATTATTAGATTGTAGGAACAGCATCTGTTGGGACCATTTTGCTTTGTGCCTTGGACATACAGAAAGATGGATCTCTATGGCTTTCGTGGGATCCAGGAGCTTGCACAGAAGATGTTTATGGTAGATGTCAGTTGTGTGAACATCCAGAGGGCCATACTCTGTGAGGGGCAGCCGGACCCTCCCTAACTCTAAGAGACACCACCAGGCTCAAAACTTGGAACAGGCCTGTGGGTTCCCCCTGCAGTGGATCACTCCATGGTTCCCAGCAAGGACCAAGCCCCAGGGCTAGGAGGGCCGTTCACAGAAAGAGTAACCCTTGCATTGCAACAAACACCAGGAGCCTTCCTACCTGCTGCTTCACAGGGATCTCTCTGAGCGGCTTTCTGGGGAAACCGATCTGCTTATATGTTCTAGAGACATCTTCAGAGCTGCTTTCACTGGGGGACTCAATGGAGGATGCTGCTGATACTTCAGTAGAAAGTGTTGTTTAGCCACTGCATTCTCCTTCTAGAACAGGATTCACTGACAGCATTGAGGTGGATTTCAGAGCAGAGACCCTTATTGTCCTGACCTTGTGTGTCAGTGGGACCCACCGGGAATCAAGCCACAGGGTCACTGGAAATCTAGAAATACAGAAGCAGGTAAACCAGGTTTAAAGTCAAAATATCGCCTGTTTCTTGATGTTTATTTGTCTTGACCTAAACTAAAACAAGGCTGCACTGGGGCTGGCTCTGGATTTCCACAGGACCTGGGCAAAGGGACCACTATGCTCTAGACATCTGTCTGTGACCCTCTTGCCTCCCCGAGCATTTCAGATCACACATTGGTTCAGACACATGGCCTGAGAAGCAGGGGAGTCTGCAGCCATGGAGTGGGGGGAAGTGCCATGGTCTGTGGGCTGGTTCATGCTAATCAGTGGAGTTATGGATACAGGAGGGGGCATAAGGTGCTGGCTTTGTAAAGGGAGAATCTAGGAACTGTAGCCCTTTGCTAGAACTGGCCCAGTGCAGCATTCTAGAGATTGGGAATAGTCATGTAGCCTCTTTCTCCGTTCCGTCTATCAACTCCAGTACAATGTATATTATTGATCCATACTCCAGTCCCCAGCTGTACATCCTGCCATCTTATCCACTCTGTGGTCAACTTCATAACCGGAAAGCCAGGCTCCCCTTCCTCACAGCCCCTATTGCTTAGCTCTCCACGTCTTGTTCTGCGGTTCCCTGGAGGCTCCGGGACTCCAGGCCGAAAGGTCCTTTGCCAAACGGGTGGGCGGAAATTCTGTTCATGTCTGCGATCTGTTTTGTTTTATGGGTTCTGTGCATTGCTGTGCACCAGCACCGCTAATGTGACATTAACTGCGTTTACATGTGTGCACGGTGCATGGTGCCATGTAGCAGGGCACCATAGAAATGGAAACACAGCTGGTCCCAATGACCCCATTCTGTCAAAATGAGAGGAAAAAAGATTCAGAAAGGACGAGCTGGTGAAGAAGACAGGCCAAGACGCTCAAAGACAAACGGATCTGAACAGAAAAGCTCTATGCTAGGACTCAAAGAGAATGAGAGTTCGTTCTTTGGGATTAGCAGCTGATTTAACTCAAGCCCTTGACCGGTGGCACAGTGGCTTATCCCTTGGGAGAGAAACTGATTCCACAATTACAATCCCCACTGAACTATTATCCATCTACCTGTATCACCCAAGTTTCTTCAGAGAGAAGAAATCTGGGTCCCTTCTCCCAAAGCTTAACATTCTGGCCAATCAGCCTCCTCATCTAACTCACCCCACCGATGGGACGCCCAGGCCACAAAGCAGAAGCAAGCAGCTGCCGGGATATTTTTGCACAGCTGTGTGTCACAGTGCATATATCTTCGGTGGCGGAACCCAGTTGACCGTCCTCGGTAAGTCATTCTAAAATTCATTTACAATTGTTTCCCAGTTGTTGCGGGTTTTGAATTTTTTTCCTTTGTCTCCCCTTCTCAACTTCTCTGTCTATTCCAGGCTGGGTGCTCTTCTACTCTGCCCTAATCACCAGGAAAATGTGTGCATGGGCGGAGGGGGGGTTGCTCTGTTGAATGACAAAACACAGGTCCTATGTTGTTACAGATTTTTCTGCTTGTAAAATGTTTTTGTCCTTTCGTTACTGGTGAGTCTCCATTGATCAAATCTTTGGTCACATAATGGGGCTTTGTTTTATTACAGGCAATAGCTTGGGCGGGGGAGACCTCCTAATTTCAAAGCCCAGCCAAATTGTATTTTAATTGTTTATCTAACAAAACTTTCTCTGTCAGTTTTCATTCTCTGATGGAAAAATACCCAGGTAAGGCTTTGGTAACAAGGAGAAAATATTCAAGAATTTGAGATATAAGGTTTTAGTTTCGTAGAAGACTGGTCAGTCCTGCAGCCAAAAAAGTGGGGGGAAAAGGGTCTCCATTTCAGAAATGGTCAAAAAAGACAGCTGCTTTTTTTCCCCCCCCCCCATGTCTAATGCTTTTTCTGAGGTTATGCTGGAAAAGTTAGAATGTTTTCGTGAGAATTTTCAACTCAGAGTAAGAAAGTGGGAGTGGTCAGTCAGCTGAGAGGGAGCTAGAAACGTCTCTTGAAAATATAGGAGGATGTTTTAGGTCAATCCCCAGGGGAAGAAGCAATTAAAAAGATACTTTGAATTCTCAGTTGCAATTAAAAGGGATACAGAGCAAATTCTGATGACTTCTTAAAACATGAGACACCCTCTGTTGCAAATAGTCCATTCGGTTTTAAGCATCTGGCTGGCTGCCTAGTCACTGTTGAATCAGGGTTTGCAGAGATTGAAAAGATCCAGAGGAGGATCTCTCCTTGTCATGCAGATACTTAGATATTACCATGATGGGCGCTAGGAATACCCGCAGTAGCTAGATAGGAGACAAAGATGGTCTTAAATAGCGAGACTCACGTATGGATGAGGAACTAACTGCTCCAAGTAGGACTCTGTAGCCTGGAACAGAGACATGCAAGAGAGGATTCAGCTGAAGTGTTTAAGATTATGAATGAATTATTGTGATTGTTAGCAAGCGAACACGGCTCACTCCTCTCTTCTCACTGTCCATTGAGCCGAGGCGTCTCTAGATGGAAGGATTGGCAGTATGTATTTGCTAAGTAAAAGAGTGTATCATCCCCAGGGGAGATGACAGAGTAAAACACTATATCTTGAGTTAACAAGAAGCTGAATTATTTTATGACCAGTTAACGCCACTGTTCTGTGTCTTGTACATGCAAAGGCAAGGGAATTGATATCTTGTGCTTCGGGACATAGGCTGATCATTGCGACAGGACAGAAGAATGTTCCTGCCTAGCATTGCACAGCTGCATTGAAATGGGCCAGATTATGAATTCAATGGGAATTGTGGTGGCACAGTGCCTCTGAGAATCAGATCAATAGGAATTGCTGTACAGTGTCCAGGGTCGGCTTTAGGACGTGCGGGGCCAGATTCAAACAGTTTTGACAGGGCCCCGGCAAGGATGACTTAAAAAAAAACACACGTGGGGCTTGTACTCACCGAGTGGCGCTCCTAGTCTTCGGCGGTGGGTCCTTCACTCGCTTCGGGTCTTCAGTGGCACCGAAGGACCTGCCACCGAAGTGCCGCTGAAGATCTGGAGCGCCGCCGGGTGAGTAAAAAATTACAAAGAAGTCTCTAGCCAAGGAAGGGATTCTCAGCCACTTTCTGCCTCCCCCTCCCCGTGGCCCTGCCACTGGGCGCGGGGCCCTCTTAGGCGTGGGGCCCGATTCGGGGAATTGGTGGAATTGGCCTAAAGCCGGCCCTGACAGCGTCAGACCACTGAGCTGGCAATTACCACACATGCTTAAGAGGTGCTAATTTTCAGAGGTGCTGTGCACCCATAGCTCCCAATAGCAGTGCTGGGTGCTCAGCATCTCTGAGAATCAAGCCGTGTGTGCAGGTCTGAACATGTCTGTGGAACCAGAATATGCAGGACTAAGTCAAAGGATGATTTCCTTTGAGAGTTTATCCGTAGATATTTATTCCTCTCTACTAGCGAGAGGAAAACCAGCGGCAGACAGGGTCACACCAGCACCATTAGAATTTTTTTATTTTATTTTTTTTAGAAAGCGTCTCGTGAAACTTCTAGGACAGTGGTATTCAATCCTGGGGGGCCACAGACTATGACTAAGGTTGCCAAAGGGGTCCGCACCTCTATTCAAAATCTTTTAAGGGTCCGCAAATGAAAAAGGCTGAAAGCCATTGAACTAAGAGGTTTTGAGATTCTGATGGAACTAAAGTATTGTCATTTAAGAGAAAATGAACCCCGATCTAGAAAGGATGGGCCAAATTCTGCTCTCGGTTACATTGGTGTAAATCTGGAGTAACTGGATTCGCTTTGTCCTGGAAGATATTAAAATGATGGGTTCTCCTTCCAACAGCGTGTGTGTGTGTGTGTGTGTGTGTGTGTGTGTGTGTGTGTGTGTGTGTGTGTGTGTGTGTGTAAAAATTAACCTCTCTCAATCAAAGCCGTGAATGTGCAATAGCTGAGAATCTGACCACAACCTTCAGTGACTATCAATGACCACTGAATCCAGTGGGCTTCTGTGTTAGCACATGGGTCTCCTTGGGGGAACTCATTGCAGGATGAGGGCATAAGTCTCTGAAGGATCTCTTTTCCTTCAGGAGGAGGGAATCTCCCTATTTAATCAGTTGCAACATTAACTGCACCATAGCACTGAACAATCAATGAATAATACATTGATGAAACACGGGAAACTCTAGATTGCTCTCTGATGCTCTTGTTTGTTCTGCAATCAGTGCTGGGAATGTTAGCAGCTCTGGCAGTTGTTAGCAAGGAGGTTTCTTTAAACATGAGCTGAAATTGGCTTCTGAAAATATTGGGCCATATTCTTCTCGGTTACTGTGGTAAAAGTGCATTGATTACACCGGATTTACACAGCGTAGATGAGAGGAGAGTTTGCTCTAGAGAATTTGGTTCACTATAGCTATCTCTTTGAATTGCCAGATGCTGTACAATTGAACACAGGAGAATGAGCCCTTCTGGCTCTCTACTCAGATAAAATATTGCCCCACTCCTACCATTGGATCCACACAGGCATACTCAGAGAGCATCTTTGAAACCAATAGGAATCCGGCCCGGGCCGGTGGTATGGATCTGATTGCAGGATCAAGGCCTAAGAGGCTAAATTTCTCCAACTTGAACTCACAGAAATAATCGGACGTATCAATGCCTGGGTGTGATTGTGAACTCTGCAGTAACGGAACTATGGGATTAAATGTTGGCTTGTGCCAGGTCAGCCTTCAGCTGAGCATTTCTCAGTAAAGGGCCATTCATTCCCACTAATGTGGTGTTCAGCTGTTATAGCCGTAGAGCCAGCGAGGTCGTAATGGACAAGATTATTAATGCTAGGACCGAAGGCCTAATTCCAGGCAAGCAGGAAATCTGCAGCGGGAGAACTGTACCGACAGGAAGTAGCAATGTAGGGTGCCGTGACAGATTCTGAACTTGCAGAAACTCTGATGCTGCCTGTGGGCCAAAATCTACCCTAAATCTTTGCACAAAAAATCTAATCCAGCAGAGCAGTTAAGCACATGCTTAACTTTAAGCACCTGAGTAGTCAGTCTATTGACTTCCAGGGGATTGCTGATGCATTTAAAGTTCAGCATGCGTTTAAGTGCTCAACTGAATTAGGGCCCTTATTCTCATTTTAAGGGCTCAAATTTTGCTTTTGGTGTCTCTGATGCAGTCAAATTGATGGCAGTGGTTTAACATTTCCCTCAGTACCTGCCTAATGCAGCCCTAAAGTATTAAGAAAACTGTAAGAATAAAAACTTGAAAGACGCTATGCAAGTTCTCTGCCATGTGTGGAGTATCCTGCAGGAGGAGATACTGAAGGGGCACAAATTTCTATAATACCACCCAGTAAAAACAAACCAATTTAAATAGCTCTCAGGTTAGGCAGGATTCCATATCAGAGCTAAACCTGGAGACCTCCGAAACATCCACATTTCCTACAGCCAGCAGCTGGGCACAGGATGCTAGCTGGCAGTTTTAAAGATAGACACCCAAGAGCCAGAGCACAGCAGCCCAGCGGTAGCGGGCGCCATTTTGTGTACGAAAGCAACAGCTGCTTTCCATGTTCTGCTGGCAGCTCGCAGCAGATCAAACATAGTTCGCTCAGAATAATCCTGCTGCATTCCTCAGCCTTGAATTCCTGGGCAATCTTGCAAATCCAGTGGCAGTGTCACATGGCTCCTTAGCTGGTGGGAGAGGGAAGATGGTGGGAGAGATGCTGGGGAATATTTAACACTGGAGATTATTATAGAGTATTGCCAAATTTTGGTGCAAGATTTCTCTGAGAGGATGATCTGTATCCATAGAATAGTCCTTTCAGTGGAAAAACATTATCAGGGAAATACCTGGTAAGTCATTTGAAAAGAATAGAGTCACTGTTGTAGTATTGTGTTAGCACAGGGGTTTAGCTGAACTTAGCTTTTCCTGTTCTACTCCACTCTATCTTTGCCGGATAGAATCCGGGGATGTAGATGAGATTTGATTTGATTTTTAATGGTAAGACTTTGTAGTTACAAAGCAGCATTGGTTTAGATTTCAGGCAGTTTCTCCCTCAGGCACCACAGATTTTATTTTAAAAAAATAAAGCTTTATAGACCCAAAGAGCCAGATCCTCCACTGGTGTCATGGAACTACGTTGATTTATAGTGGGTGAGGATCTAGCTCAAAATATCTAGTACCTTGCATTCTGCACTGGAAGCATCTGAATTTGATGTTCCATTGTGTGTCTGAATTGTCTTTGGCTTTGTTCCTAATCTGACTCTGAACCACATTGTCTTGTAGGTCAGCCAAAGGCATCTCCCACCGTGCACCTCTTCGCTCCATCCTCGGAAGAGATAAATACAAAGAGCAAAGCCACACTGGTGTGTCTGCTGGGCAGCTTTTACCCAGGGTCAGTCCAAGTCACCTGGAAAGCTGATGGCCAGCAGATCTCCACTGGAGTGGAGACGACCAAACCCTCCAAACAGAGTGACAACAAGTACATGGCCAGCAGTTACCTGTCTCTGGATGCATCAAAGTGGAAGACCCATGAGAGCTACACCTGCCAGGTGACACACGATGGGAAGAACTTCGAGAAGTCTTTGCAGCGCTCACAGTGTTCTTAAACCTCTGACCCTCAGAGGGCTCAGCTGGTCCTTGTATCTATCAGTAGAATTTTCCCCAAAAGAGCCAGGATCAGTCTGTAGCATCACCTTAATGCTGATCTCCAGCAGGCTCTGCTTCCTGTGTGATGTGGGGGATCTTTGACGATCCCTTTGATATCTGCTTTTATTCCCATGTTCCCACTGCTCTCATCCCCCTGCATTCCCTGGAAATGCCCTTCCTGCTTTAGTCTCTGATGCAGCCTTGTTATGATATTAATAAAACCAGAAACATTCAGCGATCACTGTGTTCATGAAGAGTTAAAATTATTGCCTCTTTCAAATGTTTTCAAAAAGTTGTTTATCATGATCCTGCAATAAAAAGATGGACATTTATCTGCCAATAGTTTATTCTTCTGGTTCCAAAGGCTGAACTGATTTCTCTCAATTTATCTGTCAATAACTTATTCCTAGCAAATATCAGTAAGATTTAGTAGCCACTGGATAAGATGTGTTCATAGTGATAAAACTCTCTTTTGGATTTTCATCTGGCCTAGATTGGCACCAAGCCATTGAATTGAGTGGAGTGAGGCCAATTTACACCCGCTGACCATCTCGCCTTGTTTGCTTTTCTCTAGCAATAAAACAACTAGCACCAAGCTTGGGAGTTACCCTAAGTCTGGTGGAAGGTGCTACTGCTCTAAGCAGCAGAGGTTGCAGCTGCCAGGGCAGAAATATTCTGGTGGGACCACTGCCCGGTTTCTCTTGTGAGCTCCCATGGTCTGAACTCAGCCATAGTTCAGACCACAGTTATGTGGCACTTGAGTCCCACTTAAACACTATGGAGCAAGTGTAAGTGGGTCTTTCTGTTAGTGGTGCCGTGGGTCTTTTGCTGACTCTCTGCACAAGAGCGTCACTTGACCCACCTTTGAATGGCATAACTGGACCACGAACAGACCTCATGCTACGACAGGCCACTCAATTCACTGAATATCTCTGGCTGCTGGTGTCCCTGGCCGCCCACAAGTCACAAAAACAGCAGTGCAAGCATGGAAATGCACCTTCCCATTGAATGTCAAACTGCACTGTGCTTCTCTGTGTGGGACCTGCTATTCGTTCACAGGGGGCGGATGGCTAGGGGCTTGTCAATCACAAACGAACCTTATTAGTTAGGATGAGCTTTGAATAGATTTTTTTAAATCAAAAGATCTTTGTTCCGAGCTGCTGTGTCCCTGTTCCTTCTCCCAAAGGTGAATGTCTCAACAGTGACCCTGCAGCTCCAGTAAGAGTAAACAGGTTATAATTTACCAACAGAGGCCTGGCAAATACAGTCATAGATACATTTACAGTTACAAATGTGAACTCCAAATGAAAACACATCCTTTGTAATAGCTTGAAAAGCCATAAAGCCACGAAGCCCCCCAAGGGAGAGATTCTATTGCTCAGCCTAGCTCCATTTATCTGTGGTCTGTCGTTCATTGTGCTGTAGGGTTATCATTACTGAAAAGAATTCTAATGGGATGTAAATGGCTTGCCTGGTTGTTAGCCTGCAATCTCAGCTGCTCACACAGATATAGTCAGCCTGCTCCCCTGGACCCAAAAGTGTGGGTACAACTAGTAACAGAATTCATGGAGGGTGAAATTCACCCTGTGCAATGGCCTTCATGAAGCCCATGAACAGTTCATGTGAGTGGGCTTCAATAGTACATAGGCCTTCTGCAGAACTCCTGAATTACACCCAGAGAGAAACCACCAGGGAGACAAGAATTCAAGGCCCGTCTCCCAGGCTGGTACTGGGTCACCATGCTACAGGAAAAGAGAAGGCTAAGATCAAGCATAGTCTGGTGGAGTAGCTAGTTTTACTCCAGCCCCTGAGGATTTTTCTCCCACGTGTGACTTCCCAGTCTGCTGTGGCACGTATACAAGCTAAATCAAGCATAGGGGAAAGAAACCAAATAACTCTATAATGCCAATTTTTGTTAAGATTCCAGAGGTGATCCTGGAAATTACAGGCCAATAAGCCTAACTTTAGTATCTGGCAAATTGGTTGAAACGATAGTAAAGCTCAGAATTATCAGACATAGAGATGAACTTGATATATTGGGAAAGAGTCAACGTGGATTTTGTAAAGGAAAAAAATCACATCTCACCAATCTATTAGAATTTTTGAGGGTGTAAACAAGCATGTGGACCAGGATGATCCAATGGATATAGTATACTTTGACTTTTGGAAAGCCTTTGATAGCCAAAGGCTCTTAAGCAAGGTAAGCAGTCATGTGATAAAAGGGAAGGTCCTTGCATGGATCAGTAACTGCTTAAGGATAGGAAACAAAGCATAGGAATAAATGGTGAGTTTTCACAATGGAGAGAAACAGATAGTAGCGTGCCCCAGGGATTTGGATTGAGACCAGCGCTGTTCAACATACTAATAAATGGTCTGGAAAAGGGAATAAACAGTGAGGTGGCAAAGTTTGCAGATAATATAAAATTATTCAAGATATTTAAGTCCAAAGCTCACAGCAAAGAGTTGCAAAGGGATCTCACAAAACTCAACAAAATAGCAGATGAAATTCAATGTTAATTACATAATCCCAATGATACATATGAAATTATGAGGTCTAAATTAGCTGTGGTGCGGAGAACCACCACAAGGGTTACACACCACTTCAGTCCCACCTACATCCCCATTTAGCCTGTGGCCATCCAGTATGAAACGTCATTAACCCTTCATTTGCTGGATTAAAATAGTAACCAAAGCAAACATCAGACACAAATAATGCACCCTGAGGAAACTGAGCAAAAGGAAAAGAGGTCCTGATTCAGCAGAGCAGTTAAGCACGTGCCGACCTTTAATTAAGTTAAACATCTAGATGAGTCACTCCTGAATGATTCAACAGTTAGGGTGTGCATGTTAGCTCTTACTCGTGAGCTTTTACTCACCTGAGTTAGTCCCATGGATTTCAAGAGGACTGTTCGGATGAAGAAGTGCTCACCAGTGGGTGACATTCACCCTGTGCAGAGGACCTGCATAATGTCTATGCACCACTGAAATCCTACATCTGGCCTGTTACACTGAGTTTAAATGGAGCATAGACCTATGCAGAGCCTAAGCCCAGGGGTGACTTCACCCTACTATGGGAAGGGACACATTACCCAGCCCTCAACTGGGAGAATGATGAAGTCACTTAACGTATCAAATCAGCAAGTGCCACATTAGAGGTGTGAGGGAATTTCTAATAACCCGAAACATCTTCCCTGGAAGAGCAACACGTCCATAGCTGAGAATTAGACAGAACCCCTGATGCTCACCCACAGCTGCGGCTGCGCAGAATTCTCCTGCTCATCACGTGTTCCCAAGCCCATGCCACACTTAACAGGGGACTGTGCTTTAGAGCCTCTGTCAGGCCTGAAAACCACTGTCCAGGGGCTTATGGAAAGTCTGGTCCATTGGAGTCAAGGGAGCTGTGTCACTGACTTCAGTAAGTGCAAGATAAAGTGCTATAAACAGCTCCAACTGCAGCTCATTACTGAGGGAATGAGGCTGGTACCATTCACTCCCCGGCCGTGCTGAGCTGACACACACCAGGCACTAAGGGGAGTTTGTATTTACAGT
Organism: Gopherus flavomarginatus; assembly: GCF_025201925.1. Classification (NCBI taxonomy): domain Eukaryota; kingdom Metazoa; phylum Chordata; order Testudines; family Testudinidae; genus Gopherus; species Gopherus flavomarginatus. Next base: position 14,451,859 of record NC_066631.1, read on the forward strand.
CAGAGGGAGGGTCCAGTGCCCTGGTTTAATTCAGAAGAAACCAGCTGAGCATGGACACAGCTCACAGCCTAGATGTTTACTGGCCCTGCCGTTGGTGAGAGGAGCCCCACAGGCCCACACTCTGCTGGGCAGCAGGCCCCAGAGCTACTCTCCTAAGGTGAGGGGCAGGAAATAGCCCAGTGATAGTGAGAGTCTCATAGCAGCTCTGTCCAGGGAACAGCGCAGGGATTTACTGCTGAGAACAGCTGGGAAATACAGAGCAAATGGCTGTCGTTGGGGGCACTGAGTTAATTTCTAAAGCAACTGGGGGTTCCCACGAGGAAAGTGCTGATGTCTCCTCAATACTGGACATGGGCTGAGCAGACATGCTCTCTATTGATACCAGCATTGCCTTGTATTGGTCCCTAAAGGGGCTGGAGCATTTTCCAGCATATGCCTGCTGTACGAGGGACATGGCTTTTACAAGCACCAAAGGTTCTGAGCATCTTGACTGGCTGCTGGCTTCCAGGGAGACTGTCAGTAACACCTATATCTGATCCACTGCTGGTCAACCATCCAGGATTGTCGATTAATCCAGGAATTAAAGATTAATCTTTAATTAAAGATTATGTCATGTGATGAAACCTCCAGGAATATGTCCAATCAAAACTGGCAACCCTACCTCAGGGATCAGACAGAGCGTGGGGTGATTGGTTTCATGGAACATGGATCTTGAGTCATTCCTCTGGAACCTCCAATGTGGAGACTTCGCTCTCAGCTGAGCCATGCAGGGGGCTGGTGAACACAGGACGCCATGACGCAGCTCTGTGCAGAAGGGCTGTGTCCAGTGACTCAGTGTGACCCCCTGGTCCCCTGGCCCATCTGAAGATCCTGATCAGGTAAGTTGGGACAATCTGGGAGGGGATGTCTTAGCTTCTCACGGACAGGCACAGAGAGGCTGCACTATTCAGAGAGTGGAAGAGGACAGCGCGTGGTTTGGATCACATCTGATCCACCCGTGTGCAGCCCCTGGCATGTCTGACCTGTCTTTTCGCAGACACTTACTGGTGGGTCACAGGGACATGCTGCACATTAATTGTCAAGGAAGATGCTGGTGCTCCCAGAGGTGTGGGGTCATGGACACATGGTTTCTAAGTACCGTTATCGTATCCATAACATACACCATTGAATCCATTCAATACTGACAGTTAATGCGCCACATTCCTTCCATGACGCAATTCCACTAAAGTCACTACAGTGGCACCCGTGAAGAATTTGGCCCAGTACTGGCCTGTCATGGCCAAACGGCAGTAGAAGGACCAACACACTGTCCAGTTGTGTACATGCCCCCAGCACCCACAACCGTTCTCCACGGGCTCCAGCCACAGCCACACAGACATGCAGGCAGATCCACAGCCTGTGTGGGGGTTGGGTGAGCGCTGTAGTGGGGGAACCCAGCGCGGTAGCAGAACACAGAGCTCCTTTGCTTCTCTCTCGGTACCTTTACGGCCTCAACCACTGTTGTGCCTGAGCATCTCAGACATGATCGAACTTATCCTTATACCACCCTGTGAGGCAGGGAAGTGCTGTCCCCATTTTACAGATGGGGAATGGAGGCACAGAGATGACATGACTTGCCCAAGGATACAAAGTCAGTGGCAGAGCCAGGACATGAACCCACTCACCTGACTCCCATGCCAGTGCCTTAACTACAAGACCATGTTCCGCGCTTTTATGTGGGCTGTGTGCAGGGAACAAGACTTGGCCTTATTGCGAGTTGTCCTAAGGAATACTCCATTGCTTCACTTCCCAGTGGATCTTCAATCCTCTGATTGTACGATGAGTTTCTCCAGAAAGGATAAACCTGCCAGTGGAAATTGCCCTGCGTCTCTTTTTCCCTACTTGGGCAGTGGTGGCGCCCTCTCCCTGCCTTCAACTGGGACAGGTTTTTGTACAGCCCTGTGTCACTGTGGTGGGTCTTCGGTGGAGGAACCCAGCTGACCGTCCTTGGTAAGTCACTGAATTACTCACAAATTTTCCTTCTCCTGCCTGTATTGTACGTTTTCCATGATTTTTTTCCTGATTACTTTGTCTTCATGCTGGGCTCGGGACTCCTCTCACTTTATAAATGGACCTTCACACAGTGATGGGAATAACATTTAGTCTCTCTGGATAGTCATGGCAGGTGTACATGGCCCATGCTGGGTTTTCTTTTCTTTTCCTAATGAAGAGAAGTTTGAATTTGCCCATGAAACCTATTGAGATTCTGCCACTGGGTCCCTAGTTACAATGACTTAGTGTTAGCCCCTTAAGGAAAAGATTTCCCCTCTTTTTCTTTTAAGGTATGAACTATTTCTCAGTAGCACTGGGTATTAGTCAGTGTATGAAAGAAACTCAGAGCCAGGTTCTCAGGTGCTGCACTGTCCTAGCTCCATTGTCCGCAACAGAGCTCCACCAAAACTCACCCCAGGCTCCTACAGACAGGTGTCCAATCCCATGAAATCTAATGTTCTATAAAAGTCATTGGTCCCTGGTGATTTAAAATCTGATTTTTCGGAGGCTGTTGGAGGGAAATGCTTAGCACTGAGGGCTGGGCAGAATATAGGGTTTTATTCTATGAGTAATTTCAGAAAAAGCAAAATAAAAAAAATCAGTTTTCATCTCAATGGTTCCAAAATCCCAAACAAGCATTTTCAGCTGAAAACCGAAAATGCTTCAGTTATTGACAGGTTTTGGTTTAAGATTTCCATTTTTTCCATTTTGGGATTTTTAACCAAAAAAAATTTTTTTTTCTTTTTGAGAAAAGCAGATACTTCCAACAAAAATTTACATTCAATTGAAAACCAGTTTTCCACTGAAAACAATTTTGATGGGTCATTTTCAACCAGCCCTATTTGTAGCATTGCTCTGTTAGAGCTAGACAAGTGACTGATAAATTTTTAAAAATAGAAAGCCAGCTCCTCATATGGTGTAAATCCATGTCGCTTCCTTGCCAGCAATGGATGCACTGATTTACATTTAATCTGAGTGAGTTTGACTGCACTGACTGACTTACTCCTGACCTGGAGGATCCATTCCATTGTACCTTGGATGACTGTAGCTACCACTGGAGTTCAGTTTAGAAATGCAACCCAACCCCACCCAAAACCTTTAAAATATGCAGAGGGAAGTTGAAGCAGCCTGCAGGGAGAGAGGGCTTTAAAGAGGTTGCACTAATTGTGTCCCTCGAGCCTAGGGCACACTAATGAGGTTGCTGGCCAGTCTGAAAGGCTGGTCGGCTTCCTAGAGGCTGGGTTCTGTGTCTGCCAAGCTCAGAGCTCAGTGATCAGGACGCTGGTTGGATCAGCCAGCTTCAGTTACAGAACAGCCTTGGGGACCTGATGGACCTGACTTAGCCAGAGCTCAGTGAGTCAAGGCAGTATTAGCTCAAACACCACTGTTGGCTGCTTTGTCCTACGTAAAGCATGAAATAAGTAAGGCCCAGACTGTGACAGCCCTACTCATGCCAAGTGGCAAATTGCTTCTCATACAGTCCCACTAATGTAAACGGGACCAACTGCCTGTGGAGTAAGGTGCAACCTGGCGTGATGATGAGCATCCCAATCTTGAACCCCCGGGACTAGGCTGGTGCATAAATGTTAGCAAGGATTTAAAATTTCCCCAAATTTTTGTGCCCTTCCTAAGCAGGTCATGCCTTCAATGTCTCCCTGCAGTTACACAGCACAGCCCAGGCTAGGGCCCCAGGGAATCTACTCTGCACCCACCATGAAATCAACCCTCATTGTGGGATTTTGCAAAGTCCCTTTTCCTCTTCTCTTGAACCCCATCCAGCAGAGCGCTCAGATGCACACTGGATCGGGCCCTGTAGCAGGGATTTCTCCCATAAACGAGTCTGTACTTTGCAGCTGCTGAAAATGTTTCAACAACAAGCTTGCTTGGTAACTCGGCTGTTCAGCAACAAGAACAGACAACCAGGGTGTGGTAAGAGGTTGTTTGTCACCCAGGTGTTAATCAGAAGATCTGACCCTTAGCAGAGAGACCTACAGCCCCACATAGACAATGATAATTCAACAATGGGTTTATTGATCCACTTGGCAGAAGAGAGAATTTATCCCTGCTGTGGAATTCCATAGGATGGTTCAAAAACAAACACTCTCTCTCTCTCAAAACTGTACAGAATTCTATACTACTTTCTATTTAAAAAAACTATTTAATGCATGTAGCTCTCCTTCCTATGCTTTGGATCCTACTGGTTTTTTGTAATTATCTGTTTAGCATTTTTTTTTCCATTAGGAAACATGGGGGTTGCCCCCAGATTCCTCTGTGCCTCTTGTGAAACGGCCCCCAAGGCCTGAACAGACAAATTAAACTCTAAGCTTAGACAGCAGGAAATAGCCCCAAAATAATAAATACAACATAGTCCTAGAGAAATACTTATCTGCTGTTTTTACATTTCTAAGATAGGCACAAGGCCAAATGACCTAGAGGTTTTCTTTGTGAATGGCTCTCACTATCTCATACCCAGATAGTCTGTTCTTGAGAAATGAGAGAGAGAGAGAGAGAGAGAGTTTTCACCATGGAAATATCTTCCGAGTTAATTCAATGAGTAGCACCTTTGTCTGCACTAAACGACACCATTTGAGAAGGAAGGTGCTACTGTATGTGAGGAAGAGGATCAAAATCTAGCACTTAATGAGGAATTTTGTGCAAACTGCCTAGGTTGCTAGCTGTTTAGAAGTCATTTTTCCCTGTATCTGACAAACAATGAATTAAAAGGTGAGTTTGGAAACAATACTGATAATCTTTCACACTTCTACAGCATCTTCCACCAAGTATTTCAGCGCTTTAGAAATATGTAAAAAAACAAACTTAGAGAAAAAGCCTGTGCGCGGAGAGTTCAGTGATGTGATCCCCTTTCATGGGCAGAGAGGTCAATGACTTCATCAGATTCACAGAGGAAGCCTGTGAGAGGTTGGATTTGTTACATTGCAGAGATCTGGAATTTCTTGTATTCTACACTGGCAGTCTCTATTTTGGGTTTTCTAACACTGAGTCCTTGTCCTGTAGGTCAGCCAAAGGCATCTCCCACCGTGCACCTCTTCCCTCCATCCTCGGAAGAGATACAGACAAAGAGCAAAGCCACACTGGTGTGTCTGCTGGGCAGCTTTTACCCAGGGTCAGTCCAAGTCACTTGGAAAGCTGATGGCCAGCAGATCTCCACTGGAGTGGAGACGACCAAACCCTCCAAACAGAGTGACAACAAGTACATGGCCAGCAGTTACCTGTCTCTGGATGCATCAGATTGGAAGAGACATGAGAGCTACACCTGCCAGGTGACACACGATGGGAAGAACTTTGAGAAGTCCCTGAAGAGCTCAGAGTGTTCTTAACCCTCTGACCCACAGAGGGCTCGGCCAGTTCCCGTGTCAGTCTGTAGGGGGTTCCCCAAGGGAGTCAGGATCTGCCTGTAGCATTCCCATAATGCTGATTTCCAGCAAATCTGCTTCCTATTTTAGGTGGGGGATTTTATCAATCCATACGATACCGTCTTTATTCCCACATCCCCACTGCTCTCACCCCCCTGCATTCCCTGGAATTGTCCTTCCTGCTTTGGTCTCTAATGCAGCCTCGTTATGATATTAATAAAATCAGAAAAAAAATCATCATCATAGCGATAGTCAAGAGTTTAACTTCTTCTGTCCCTTTTACACCTCGTGTATTAATTGCAATATTCACCTTCTCTTCCAATAAAATAAACTTACCTTTTATCAGCTAATATGGTTTTCTTTTTTGGCTGGGTCAATGCTCAGCTGGGTCACTAGCCCTGCAGAGAGCAGTCTGCTCTGTGAGTTAGTATTGAGTCAACCTCTGCCCTTGCATGGGGCAGATTCCAGCTCCCTGCTTCTCCCTGAGCATTAGTCATTCTTCAAGTAGCCTCACTGGAGTCAATGGGCTGTTGGCTGAACAGCTCAACACTCAGAGGAATAAGTGGCCAAATCTGGCCCAAAGAGGGAGGGGCATGACACTGCTGATGGTGCTTACCTCTGATAGTCTGCATACAGAGTTCCTGGCCACTTCTGGTCAGTAGAGACCCAAACCCTTCTTTGGAAGAGTGGCTTTTAATATCCTGCAAACACCACCTTAGGTGACAGCTCTCAACCCACCCAACTGGCCCTCTCGCCAGGTTCAGCTGTACATGGAAATCTACCTCAATTAAACCAATGCTGCTGGCCATTGTGTCACACCTATTGTGCAAAGGGGAAGGCAGTGACCCTTATGTCCAGTTTGACCACCTGTGTACATGGGTGAAGTGCTTTGAGAGCCTTCACATTCACGATGCTTTTCAAGTGAAAGCAGAACATGCATGGTGATCTGGATTCTCTGGTATCACTCAGGCCTGTGTTACTTCTGGGGTGCTGCACTATTTGGGCCTTGGCAGGCCAGAGCAGATAGTCTGTGTCCCATTAAAAACCAATGAGTTGTGCTGGGGGATTGGGTTCATGTGAGAGTGGATACTGGGAGGGGCACTTTGGGGTCTGTCCGACCCTTCCCAGACAGAAGCACGCACCATGTGTACAGCTGGGAATTTGCATCACAGAGAGCGTTTATCATAGACCCCTGAGCCATGCTGGGCCAGCCAAAGGAGATCCATGAACACTGATTCTCTTACAGTCATGGGGCCAGGGAGGTAAAGGGATACATTTGTATCACATGTGCCACATATATGTCACATCCCACCATGCTACCATCACTCACAATATGGGTTACATGGATGGATAGCCAGTCATGCATTGCCATCTCCTACAGAAGGGAATAAGGGGGAAAAGAAGCAGAGGGAGGATGAACTATGGAAAAGTTTTCAACAATGAGAGTTTTTATAACCTTCATATATAGTATTTTTAACATCCCCAGACATACTGTCCCGCCCTCCCAACACACTCACAGAACTGTACTTTTGGGGGCTAAGATTTCTAGGTGATGATTTATGGAGCACCAAGAGTGTGCAGAGCACAGAGGGGACAATGGCTCTCAGAAGTTCTAGGGAGCTTACAGTGCAAAGATGACAATGAAAGGATCAGACAGAGCGGGGGGGGTGTCAAAGGAGAGTGAGCATGTGCCATAAAGAGTTGGCTGCCAGAACCTATTGGTGTGCGCTGATTTTAACACTACTTCATTGACAAAAAGGCTCTGAAAGAGATTAACTTCATTTGCTCAATGTTTAGAAATTGGTCCTGTTCCCTTGCACATGTGAACTGCAATAGACTGATGAATGGACTGAAAAACTGCATGAAGTACTTAGGGTATTTTCAAAAATGACTCACTCCATTAAAAGTCTAAGTTCAACTGGAAGTCAATAGGATTTAGGAGCTCCTCAAAATCCCACAAGGCACCTACCTGTATATTAGATACTTAAATACCTTTAACACTCCAGGCCTAAGTGCTTTAGTCGCTTCTGACAATAAGACTTAGGCACTTTTGCTCACGGCTCAGGCCTGCCCTCCACTTCCCAGGGAATTCTCGCAGGATATGAGACGGAACCACTCAAGTCACAGGAGCTTCCCCACCAAGTGCTGGATCACATGTTAAACACAGCACAAGAACCTTGGCTTCAAGTATGGCCCATTAGTGAGGGAATGAGGCTGGTACCATTCACTCCCCGGCCGTGCTGAGCTGACACACACCAGGCACTAAGGGGAGTTTGTATTTACAGTCAGAGGGAGGGTCCAGTTCCCTGGTTTAATTCAGAAGAAACCAGCTGAGCATGGACACAGCTCACAGCCTAGATGTTACTGGCCCTGCCCTTGGTGAGAGGCGCCCCACACGCCCACACTCTGCTGGGCAGCAGACACCAGAGTTTCTCTCCTAAGCTGAGGGGCAGGGAATAGCCCAGCAATGGTAAGAATCCCATGGCAGCTCTGTCCAGGGAACAGCACAGGGATTTACTGCTGAGAACAGCTGGCAAATACAGAGCAAATGGCTGTCCTTGGTGGCACTGAGTTAATTTCGCTTCAGAAAAGTTCTGATCTCTGCTTCATACTGGATATTGGTACCAACACTGCCTTGTATCGGTACGTACAGGGTCCCAGCAGACGGTGGTGGTGATCGGTTTCATGGCACATGGATCTTGAGCATTCTTGACTTGTTCCTTCGACATGTCCAGTGTGGAGACTTAAACAGCCCCCGGCATCCTTCAGCCAAAAGTGAACACAGGACGTGCTGTGCCCAGAAACTCGGAACGACTCCTGGCCCGATGGACTATCTGGAGATCCTGATCAGGTAAGGCAGCACCACGTGTCATGGGATGTGGTAGCTTCTCACTGACAGGTGCAGGGAAGGCTGCACTATCTGGATGAGAGACGAGGACAGCACGTGATGTTGGGTTCCTATCCACACACATGCAGCCCCACATGGCAGATCTGTTTCTTTGCTGACACTTGCTGGTGTGATGCTAGGATAGTGTTTAAACTATGTCTGTAGAGATGCCAGCGCTCCCAGGGGTGTGGGCTACAAACACATGCTTTGGAAACAGGGGTATCCTCGACATGAAGTACACGATTGGATACATTAAATACTGGCAGCAAATGGGCCTAATTCTTCCCTGGTATAATTCTCACCAGTCACTGTAATTGCACTAGGGATGAACATGGCTCAGCGTGTTCACTATCAGCATCCCAAAGAAATCTGTCAGCCCCTCCCTCCTGGGGACCTACAAGGGGCAGCTGGCAGAGGAAGGACCAACAACTTAGCAGCCCCAATTCAACACTCTCTGCGTCCCCTCCTTGAACCCCAGTCTCCTGACTCCCACTCCAGTGCCTTAACGACAAGATGATCTTCTGCTCTCTTATGTGATGGGCATGCATGGACCAGCATCTGGCCCCATATGAGCTCTCCCAAGGAATACTCCATTGCTTCACCTCCCAATGGATCTTCAGTCAATCAATTGTACTATGAGCTTCTCCAGAAATGAGGAACATTCACTCTCATGCAGAGCCAGCAGAAGTTGTTCCATGGCCATTTTTTTCCATACGTGCAGTGGTGGCGATCTCTCCCTGCCATTGAACGTGACTGGTTTTTGTACAGCCATGTGTCACTGTGGGTTGTCTTCGGTGGAGGAACCCAGCTGACCGTCCTTGGTAAGTCACTGAATTACTCACTGTCTTTCCTTCTCAATGCCAATACCCTCATGTTTTCAGGATTTTTAGCTCCTTTTCTGTCTTGGTGCCAGGCTCGGGTCTCCTCTCACTTTATGCACAGTCCTTCCCAAGGGGTTGAGAACAATGTTTAACCCATGGATAATCAGAATAGTGTGTACATGTCGCATGCTGGATTTTCTTATATTTTCCCTCTGAAAGGGGTTTTGAATTTGCCCATGAAACCTGTGCAGATTCTGCTGTCAGGTACCATTTTCTAAGTAACTAGTATTAGCCTCTTCAGGGAAATATTTCCACCCCAAAGTTTTTTTATTTTTTAATTTGCGTTGGTTTTAATGGACTAGACATTTCTTTTTAGCACTCCATTTTGTCTCATATGTGAAAGGGCCAGATTCTCAACCAAGGAAAAACAAAATAGTCCCATTGTCTTCAATAAACCTACCCCAAAACTCATTCAAATCTCTTTAAGATGGACATAAAATACCTTGAAACCTAATGTGATATAGAAAATATGTTTGTTGCAATCTAAAACCTGATTTGTCTGGTTAGATTGAAGAAAATTCAAATTAGTAAGAGCTGGTCACAAAATAGGGTTAAATTTGCTGGAAATTTTCAACAAAAATTAAAAAACCTCTTTTTGTCAAAATTTTCAGTTGAAAATTTTGACTTTTTGGCAAAAACCCAAGACGCAAACACTAAAACGTTGTCACCGAACAATTACTGAAAAGCTGGGATGGGGGGATGGAGGGTGAGCAGGAGAAATCAGAGTTTAGGTAAAAATATTTGGTTTTCAGATTTTGCTTTTCCAGCGAAGAAAAAAGATTTTTTTTCTAGATCTCCAGAAACTTTCTGCAAAAACTTCCATTTAGATAAAAACCCAATTTTTAATTGACAAGAGATTTGATGGGTAATTTTTATATCCCTATTTGCGGGATCCTTTTAGAGCAAGTTCTGCGATTGATATTTTTCCAATATAAGAACAGATCTTCATGTGGTGTAAATCAGTGTAGCCCCCTTGGCAGCAATGGAACTACACTGATTTACCCTTACAGTGAGTGAGCGTAATTGCACTGACTGACTCATTCCTGACCTGGAGGATCGGTTCCATTGTACATTGGATGTCTGTAGCTATCGTGGATTTCAGTTTGGAAATACCACTCAACCCTGATTTTCTGACATTGCTGAGGGACACCCAACACCCATGAAATATGGAGAGTTACAGATAAAGGGAGTGGGGTTGAAACAGCCTGCGACGGAAGAACTTGAAAGAGGCGGCACTAATTGCTTCTCTCAAGCCTGGAGCACACTAACGAGGTTGCTGGCCAGTCTGGAAAGGCTGGACGGCTTCCTAGAAGCTGCACTCTCCAGCTGCCAGCCTCAGAGCTCAATGACCAGGATGCTGGCTGGGCCAGCAGGCTTCAGTTACAGTAAAACCTTGAGGAGCAGATAGAGCTCAGCTAGCCAGGGCTCAGTAAAGCAGGGCTGACTATGCTACCTCAGACAACATTGTTTGTAGCTTTGACCTGTGTAAAGCGTGAAATAACTACAGCCCAGGCTGCACTGAGCCTACTTCTCCTAAGTAGCACCTTGCTCTTCAAACAGGCCCACTGACGTCAGTGGGACCAACCACTTGAGGAGTAAAGTGCTACCTGGAATGTGGAATAGTGTCTCAATCTGATCCCAGGTGTCTAGCTGTAAAAAGTCTGAGGAATTTTTAACCCCCTGGTCTGCCCATTCCGAAGACAGAAGGACCTTAATTGTCTCCATATCTCCATGCAGTAACATAGCCAAACCTAGGGCCTGGGAAACTCGACTCTGTGCCCACTGGGAAATCCTGCAAAATGTCCCTTTTCCTCTTGTCTTGGACTCTGATCCAGCAAGGCACTGAGACACATACTGGCTCGAGTCCTTTGGTCACACAAATGCTTCTGAAAACATTGCAGCAACAAGAGTATCCAGCATATAACACACTGCAATAAAAGGCTATTTCCCAGCCGAGAGTCCTGCAGATCTAACCCTTAGCAGAAAGACCTACAGAATGTGATAGAAACTCCTCAATGACATCATTGACTTAACGTTGCAGAATTTCATATATTGAAACTTTATCTGTGCCATAAAATACCATAGATTGGTTAGAAAGAGCTCTCTCTATGAACGTTCTGTACTATTTTACAGTAGTTTCCATATAACGCTATCAATGTGTCTAGATCCCCGGCGGATCGTGCTGGTTGCTTTGTTATTCCATTTTACAGGATTTTTCCATAAGGAGAAATGTGGGTTACCCCAGATTCCTTTCTGGCCACTGAAGTGGTTTCTGGTGCCCTAGCCACACGCATTAAAAACTCTAAGCAAAGTTTAGACCCTAAGAAATAACCCCAAACAAATATCCAGAACATAGTCCAAAACCCTCCGAAAGCTGATTTTAGATTTTTTAAATGAGGCACAATGTAGAATGAACTGCAGTTTTTCTTTGTGAACCACTTATGTTAGAAATCCAAGGCATATAGATTGCAATCGACAATTTTGCTCACTTTCATAACAATAATTTGTATCTTTAGCACCAACGCTGTACACTTTGAAGGCCCCAAGTTGTGGGAGTTATGGGTCCAGGAGGAATACAAGATCAAGACTTCAAGGATTAAAGTGACAAAAAGGATGAGTAAAGTGATATCCCCTTTCACAGGCACAGGGTCAGTAACTAACTAGGCCAGATTCACAGAGGAAGCCTGTGGCAGAGCAACGATTGGACCCCAAATGTCCTGATTCCCAGCCCTGTGCCTTAACCACAAGAACATATTGCATCTCTGATAATTACCCTGCCCAAGACGCTTGTGAAAGGTTGGATTTATTACACTGCAGAGATCTGGAACGTTGAACATGATGCACTGCCAGTCTCTGGATTTGGGTTTTCTAACATTGAATCTCCTTGTCTTGTAGGTCAGCCAAAGGCATCTCCCACCGTGCACCTCTTCCCTCCATCCTCAGAAGAGATACAGACAAAGAGCAAAGCCACACTGGTGTGTCTGCTGGGCAGCTTTTACCCAGGGTCAGTCCAAGTCACCTGGAAAGCTGATGGCCAGCAGATCTCCACTGGAGTGGAGACGACCAAACCCTCCAAACAGAGTGACAACAAGTACATGGCCAGCAGTTACCTGTCTCTGGATGCATCAGATTGGAAGAGACATGAGAGCTACACCTGCCAGGTGACACACGATGGGAAGAACTTCGAGAAGTCCCTGAAGAGCTCAGAGTGTTCTTAACCCTCTGACCCACAGAGGGCTCGACCGGTTCCCATGTCAGTCTGTAGGGGGCTCCCCAAGGGAGCCAGGATCTGCCTGTAGCATTCCCATAATGCTGATTTCCAGCAAATCTGCTTCTTATTTTAGGTGGAGAATTTTACCAATTCATACGTCACCTGTCTTTATTCTTACATCCCCACTGCTCTCACCCCCCTGCATTCCCTGGAACTGTCCTTCCTGTTTCAGTCTCTGATGCAGCCTAGTTATGATATTAATAAAATCAGAAAAATTTGACTATCGCTGTGACTGTGAAGAGTTTAACTTCTTCTGTCCCTTTTACACCTCATGTATTAATTGCAATATTCACCTCTTCCAATAAAATCAATGTACCTTTTATCACCCTATATGGTTTTCTTTTTAGTAAGGATCTCATTGGCTTTGGTGTTTCAGACAAGCTAATGAGAAGTGGAGCTAAGTGACGTGTAATGTCATGGAGATCAGGGGAGGGATCATTACCCAAGCTGTGACTGTTCCCCCCAAGACTGGTCACTCTGGCTCTCAGCCAGCCTTGTGTGAGGTGTGACAATTGCTGCTGCACAAATCTCTTTGCAGAGCACACATCTTTTTAGGGAATCCCTGGGTGATAGTGGACTGCATGAAAGAGTAACGCAACCCCCGTGGGTCTGCAGCCAGCCCTGCTTGTGCTGGGATCCTGGCAGCTCCCAAGAGAGAAGTAGGGCTAGGCTGGGTCAATGCTCAGCTGGGTTACTAGCCCTGCAGAGAGCAGTCTGCTCTGTGAGTTAGTATTGAGTCAACCTCTGCCCTTGCATGGGGCAGATTCCAGCTCCCTGCTTCTCCCTGAGCATTAGTCATTCTTCAAGTAGCCTCATTGGAGTCAATAGGCTATTGGCTGAGCAGCTCAGCACTCAGCAGAATAAGTGTCCAAATCTGGCCCATACAGTGAGGGGCAGCACACGGCTGCAGGCTGGTTCCTGGAATCGGCTGTAACCTGGCTACGTCTCGTCAGTAGAGACCCAAACCCCTCTTTGGAAGAGTGGCCTTTAATATCCTGCCAACACCAACCTGGGCGACAGCTCTCAACCCACCCAGCCGGCCCTCCCAGCTGGTTCAGCTGTACAGGGAAATCTGCCTGAAATAAACTAGCACCGCTGGCAACAGTGTGATAGCTCCTATGTTTCAACTGGAGGTGAAGGCAGTGATCCTCATGTCCAGTTTGACCAGCTGTGTAAGTGTGCAAAGTGTTTTGGGAGCCTTCAGATTCAAGATATTACACTTGAAAAGCATCATTATTTACAAGTAAATCAGACCAGTCCTAATGGTCAGGATTCTTTGGGTGCACAACGCTGGGGCCCTTAGTAGGTGTTGTGTGTTGCACAGTTTGGGTCTTGATGGGCCAGAGCAGACAGTTTGTGTCCCATTAAAACCCATAAATGATGCTGGGGGTCCGGGGATAAGTTTCACGTTGCATGTGAGACTGGATTCTCCTAGGGGCACCTGGGAGTCTGCCCCACCCTTCCCAGACAGCAGCATGCACGGTATGTACAGCTGGGAACTCACCTTCCGGAGAGCATTTATCATGCACTTCCACCTCCTTCAGAAACAAATAAGGGGGAAGGGGAGCTGAGGGAAGCCTCCCTATGAATGAGTTTTAAAGAATAATGGTTTTTTAAATAAGTATTTTTAACAACCCCACAATCTCTCTCTCTCTCTCTCTCTCTCTCACACACACACACACACACACACACACACACACACACACACACACACATCCATCTGTATGCGGAGTTGGGGGGTTAAGATTTCCAGATGATGATTTCTGGAGCACCAAGAGTGTGCAGAGTACAGAAGGGACAATGGCTCTCAGAAGTTCTAGGGAGCTTACAATGCAATGATGACAGAGAAGGGATCAGACGGAGCGGGGGCGGGGGGGCAGTCAGAGGAGAGTGAGCATGTGCCATAAAGAGTTGGCTGCCAGAACCTATTGGTGTGCGCTGATTTGTAACTCTACTTCATTGACAAAAAGGCTCTGGAAAGAGATTAACTTCCTTTGCTCAATGTTTATTAATTGGCCCTGTACCCTTGCACATGTGAACTGCAACAGACTGACAAATAGATTGAAAAACTGCATGAAGTATTTAGGGTATTTTCAAAAAAGTGACTCACTCCATTAAAAGTTTAAGTTCAAGGGAAAGTCATAGGATTTAGGCTCCTAAGGGCCAGATTTAAAAAGCATTGAAATGAATGGGCATTTGGCAGACAGGTGCTTCTCAAAAACTTGTTAGGTGCCTCCCTGTACATTTAAGTGATTAAATACCTTTAACACTCTGGCCCAAGTGCTTAAGTCACTTCTGACCATGGGACTTGGGCACTTTTGCTAGCGGCGCAGGCCTGCCCTCCATTTCCCAGGGAATTCTAGCAGGGTCTCTGGAGCTTCCCATCATTTTCAGTAAGTGTCAGATCACATGTTAAACACAGCACATGATCCTTGGCTTCAACTATGACCCATTACTGAGGGAATTAGGCTGGTACCATTCACAGCCTTGCCCCTGCTGAGCTGACACACACCAGGCACTAAGGGGAGTTTGTATTTACAGTCAGAGGGAGGGTCCAGTGCCCTGGTTTAATTCAGAAGAAACCAGCTGAGCATGGACACAGCTCACAGCCTAAATGTTTACTGGCCCTGCCCTTGGTGAGAGGGGCCCCACATGCCCACACTCTGCTGGGCAGCAGGCCCCAGAGCTTCTCTTCTAAGGTGAGGGACAGGGAATAGCCCAGCGATGGTGAGAGTCTCATGGCAGCTCTGTCCAGGGAAAAAGTGCAGGGATTTACTGCGGAGAACAGCTGGAAATACAGAGCAAGTGGCTGTTGGTGGTGGCACTGAGTTAATTTCTAAAGCAACTGGGGGCTCCCTTCAGGAAAAGGCTGATCTCTGCTGCACACTGGACATTGATCTCAACATTGTTTATATTGGTACTAACAGGGTCCCAGCAGAGGATGGTGGTGATGGGTTTCATAGCACAGGGATCTTGAGAACTATTTACTGGTTTCTCGGACATGTCCAGTGTGAAGACTTCACCAGCCAAATGCAAGACAGGATGTGATGATGCAGCTTTTTCAGAGTGACCCATCACCCACGGACTATCTGGAGATCCTGATCAGGTAAGGCAGGACCACGTGTCATGGGATGCTGTAGCTTCTCACTGACAGGTGCAGGGAAGGCTGCACTATCCAGATGAGAGATGAGGACAGCATGGCAGATCTGTTTTTTTGCTGACACTTGTTGGTGTGATGCTAGGATAGTGTTCACACTATGTGTTTAGAGATACTAGTGCTCCCAGAGGTGTGGGCTACAGACACGTGCTATAGAAACAGGGTATGTCCAACATGAGCATCCCACAGTCATAAAAGAACTCATCCTTACAGCACCCCTGTGAAATAGGGAAGTACTATCCCCATTTTACAGATGAGGAATTGAGGCACAGAGATTGTGCGTCTTGTACAAGGGCACAAAGAAAGTCAGTGGCAGAGCCAGGACTTCAACCCGTCTCCTGACTCCCACTCCAGTGCCTTAACAACAAGACTATCTTCTGCTCTATTATGTGGTGGGCATGCATGGACCAGGATTTGGCCCTATATGAGCTCTCCCAAGGAATACTCCATTGCTTCACCTCCCAATGGATCTTCATTCAATCAATTGTGCTAAGAGCTTCTCCAGAAACAATGAAACTTCGCTCTCATGGAGAAACATCAGAAGTTGTTCCGTGGCCATTTTCTCCACACTTGCAGTGGTGGCAACCTCTCCCTGCCATTGAACGTGACTGGTTTTTGTACAGCTGTGTGTCACTGTGGTATGTCTTCGGTGGAGGAACCCAGCTGACCGTCCTTGGTAAGTCACTGAAGTACTCTCTGACTTTCCTTCTCAATGCCAATCCTGGAATATTTCCATGATTTTTTCCTCCTTTTCTGCCTCTGATCCAAGCTGGGTCTCCTCTTACTGTACATTCAGACCTTCATATGGTGTTGAGAACATTGTTTAACCCATCCATACTCAGAACAGAGTGGAGATGTCCCATGCTGGATTTTTTTTTATCTTTTCCCAGTTAACAGATTTCTGAATTTGCCCATGAAACCTACCCAAATTTTGCTGCCAGGTCCCAATTTTTAAAAAACTGGTGTTAGCATCTTAAAAGAAAATATTTTCTACCTTGTTTTTTGTTTTAATGGACTAGACATTTATTACTTGTTCATACTGGGTTTTTCCACTATGTGAAAGAAACCCAGGGCCAGATTCTCAGCCAGGTAAAACAACATAATCCCGTTGTTTTCAATAGACATCCACTAAAATGCATCCAAACCTCCTTAAAATAGATGCACAACCCCTTGAAATCTAATGTGATATAAAAATAATTGGTCCTTTGTGATTTGAAATCTGACCTTCTGGAGTAGTTTGAAGACTATTCATTTTGGTAAGAGTTAGTCACTAAATGGGTTTCATTTTCTGGAAAATTTCAACAAAAATGAAAAATTTAATTTTTGTCAAAATTCTCAACAGAAAAGAGAGACTTTTGGCAAAAAAAAATAAAAAATGAAACATTTTTATCAAATTATTACTGAAAACAGGAAAAAACCTCTGCAGAAACTTTTTGGTTTTGAGTTTTTGCATTTCCAACAAGAAATTTTTCAACATCAGAGACTTTCTGAAAAAATGCCCATTGAGATAAAAAACAATTTTTAACTGGCAAGAGATTGAATGAGTTATTTCTGACCAGCCCTATTTGTAGAATTGCTTATTTACAGCCAGTTAAGAGACTGACATAACTTTAAAAATATAAGAACAGATCCTCATGTGTTGTAAATCAATGTAGCCCCCTTTGCAGTAATGGAACTACATTGATTCACGCTTACACTGAGTGAGTGTAATTGCACTGACTGACTTACTCCTGACTTGGAGGATCGGTTCCATTGTACATTGGATGACTGTAGCTATCGTGGATTTCAGTTTGGAAATGCCACTCAACCCTGATTTTCTAACAGTGCTGAGGGACACCCAACACCTATGAAATATGGAGAGTTACAGATAAAATGGAGTGGGGTTGGAGCAGCTTGTGGCGGGAGAGAGCTTGAAAGAGATGGCACTAATTGCCTCTCTCAAGCCTGTAGCACACGAATGAGGTGGCTGGCCAGTCTGGAAAGGCTGGATGGCTTCCTAGACTGCATTCTAGGGCTGCCAGCAGGCTTTACTTAGGCTTTGTCTACACTACCAATTGAATCACTAAACTTTTGGGCATTCATGGCTCCCTTTTACTAGGGGGTTAAAAATTCCCCCAACTTTTCTGCCCATTCATAAGCCAGAAGGTCCTAATTGTCTCCATATCTCCATGCGGTAACATAGCACCCCATCATACGTGGGCGCAAGGGACTCTACTCTGTACCCACCGTGAAATCAACCAGTACTGTGATATTTTGTAATGTCTCTTTTGCTTGTCTTGGACCTGGATACAGCAAAGCACTTAGACACATACTGGCTCGAGTCCTTTGGCTGGGGTTGGTTCCATATAGGATTCTGTACATTACAAGCTTCTGAAAAAGTTTTAGCAACAAGCTAACTTGTTAACTAGGCTGTTCAGCAGCCAGCATATCACAGGATGAGTTAGGAGGTTATTTTCCATTGAGGTCTTATTGAAAAGTGTGGTCCCTTACTAGAAAGGCCTGCAGAATGTGACAGATAATGATAACTGCTTAATTGGTTTATTGACCCAGCTTGCAGAATTTAATATACAGAGACTTTCTTCCTGTTATAGAATATCATAGTATAGTTTAAAAAAAAAGGGGGCTTTCACTTAGAACTCCATAGAATTTTATGTTATTTTATTTGAAACACTCTTAAATGTGTCTGGATCCCCTTTCCCATCCCCTGGATCATTTTGGTTGCTTTGTTATTACATTTTATAGGTTTGTTCCATAAGGAAAAATGTGGGTTACCCTGGATTTCTCTCTGGGCACTGAAGTGGTCTCCAATACCTTAACCACACACATTAAACTCTAAGTGAAGCTTAGACCCTAAGAAATAACCCCAAACAAACAAACAGAACTTAGTCCAAAGTCCTTAGAAACCTGCTTTTAGATTTCTAAAATGCAGCATAATGCAGAATCAGCTGCAGGTTTTCTTTGTGAATGGCTCTTGCTAGAAGTCCAATGCATACAGACTGCAATGCAATTCTCTACTCACTTTCACACCAACTGGTTTTTTTCCTTTAGCGCCAACACTGTATCCCTTGCAGGCCCCAACTTGTTATTTGAAGTCAGTAGAAGATATCTGTGCAGGAGGAATATAGGATCAAGCCTTCGATGATTCAAGGGACAAAAAGGATGAGTAAAGTGATATCCTCTTTTACAGACATAGGGACAGTTACTAACTAGGCCAGGTTCACCAAGGAAGCTTGTGACAGACCAAGGATTGGATCCCAAATGTCCTGATTCCCAGCCCTGTACCTTAACCACAAGAATATCTTACATCTCAGATGATTACCCTGCCCCGGTGCTTGTGAGAGGTTGGATTTGTTACACTGCAGAGATCTGGAATGTTGAATATTATGCACTAGCAGTCTTTGGATTTGGGTTTTCTAACACTGAATTTCCTTGTCTTGTAGGTCAGCCAAAGGCATCTCCCACCGTGCACCTCTTCCCTCCATCCTCAGAAGAGATACAGACAAAGAGCAAAGCCACACTGGTGTGTCTGCTGGGCAGCTTTTACCCAGGGTCAGTCCAAGTCACCTGGAAAGCTGACGGCCAGCAGATCTCCACTGGAGTGGAGACGACCAAACCCTCCAAACAGAGTGACAACAAGTACATGGCCAGCAGTTACCTGTCTCTGGATGCATCAGATTGGAAGAGACATGAGAGCTACACCTGCCAGGTGACACATGATGGGAAGAACTTCGAGAAGTCTCTGAAGAGCTCAGAGTGTTCTTAACCCTCTGACCCCTAGAGGGCTCGACCGGTTCCCGTGTCAGTCTGTAGGGGGCTCCCCAAGGGAGCCAGGATCTGCCTGTAGCATTCCCATAATGCTAATTTCCAGCAAAACTCCTCCCTATTTTAGGTGGGGGATTTTATCAATCCATACGACATTGTCTTTATTCCCATGTCCTCACTGCTCTCACCCCCCTGCATTCCCTGGATCTGTCCTTCCTGCTTTAGTCTCTGATGCAGCCTAGTTATGATATTAATAAAAATCAGAAAAATTTGACTATCGCTGTGACTGTGAAGAGTTTAACTTCTTCTGTCCCTTTTACACCTCGTGTATTAATTGCAATATTCACCTTCTCTTCCAATAAAATCAATTTACCTTTTATCACCCTATATGGTTTTCTTTATAGGCTGGGTCAATGCTCCGCTGGGTCACTAGCCCTGCAGAGAGCAGCCTGCTCTGTGAGTTAGTATTGAGTCAACCTCTGTCTGCGCATGGGGCAGATACCGGCTCCCTGCTTCTCCCTGAGCATTAGTCATTCTTCAACAAGCCTCATTGGAGTCAATGAGCTATTCGCTTAACAGCTCACCACTCAGATGAATAAGTGGCCAAATCTGGCCCATAGAGGGAGGAGCACCACACTGCTGATGGTGGCTATCTGGGATAGGCTGTAACCAGAGCTCCTGGCCACTTCTGGTCAGTAGAGACAAACCCCTCTCTGGAAGAGTGGCCTTTAATATCCTGCCAACACCAACTTAGGTGACAGCTCTCAACTCACCCAACTGGCCCTTCCACCAGGTTCAGCTGTACATGGAAATCTACTTGAATTAAACTAGTGCTGCTTGCCACTGCATGACACCCATTGTGTTTCAGCCAAAGGGGAAGGCAGTGACCCTTATGTCCAGTTTGACCAGCTGTGTACATGGGTGAAGTGTTTTGAGAGCCTTCACATTCAAGATGTTTTTTAAGTGAAAGCAGAACATGAATGGTAATCTGGATTCTCTGGTATCACTCAGGCCTGTGTTACTTCTGGGGTACTGCAAGATTTGGGCCTTGACAGGCAGAGCAGATAATCTGTGTCCTATTAAAAACCCATCAGTTGGGCTTCAGGATCAGTAGCATGTGAGACTGGATTCCCTGAGGGGCACTCAGGAATATGTCCCACCCTTCCCACACAGCAGCATGCGCCGTTTTTGCGGCTGGGAACTCACCTCACAGAGACTGTTTGTCATGGACTCCTGAGCAGTGCTGGGCCAGCCAGCTAAAGGAGACCCATGAAAACTGATTCTCCTACAGTCATGGGGCCAGGGAGGTAAAGAGATACATTTGTACCACATATGCCATGCAGGGCCGGCTCCAGGGGTTTTGCCACCCCAAGCAGCCAAAAAAGAAAAAGAGCCACTATCGCGATCTGCGGCAATTCAGCAGGAGGTCCTTCGCTCCAACTGGGAGTGAGGGACCTTCTGCCGAATTGCCTCCAAATAGCTGGATGTGCCACACCTCTCCAGAGTTGCTGCGCCAAGCGCCTGCTTGCTAAGCTGGTACCTGGAGCCAGCCCTGATGCCATGTACATGTTGGATCGCACCATGCTACTGCTACTCACAATATGAGTTACACGGATGGATGGATGGCCAGTCATGCACTGCCACTTCCTATAGAAAGGAATAAGGGGAAAGGGGAGTAGAGGGAGGACGAACCATGGAGAAGTTTTAAACAGCAAGTGTTTTTTTAACCTTCACATAAAAATATTTTTAACAATCGTCAGACCTACTGTCCCACCATCCCAACACACTCACAGGACTGTACTTGGGGGACATAAGATTTCCAGAGGATGATTTATGGAGCGCCAAGCGTGTGCAGAGCACAGAGGGGACAATGGCTCTTAGAAGTTTTCAGGAACTTACAATGCAACGATGAGAGTGAAGGGATCAGACAGAGCGTCGGGGGTGGGGGGAGAAGTGAGCATGTGCCATAAAGAGTTGGCTGCCAGAATCTATTGGAGTACGCTGACTTTTAACACTACTTCATTGACCAAAAGGCCCTGGAAAGAAATTAACTTCCTTTGCTCAATGTTTAGTAATTGGTCCTGTTGCCTTGCAAATATGAACTTCATGCCGTTTTTCAGTCCATTCAGTCTATTGAAGTATTTAGGGTACACTTCTACCCCGATATAATACAACTTGATATAACACAGATTCGGATATAACGTGGTAAAGCAGCATTCTGTTGGCGGGTGGGGGTTGAGGGGCTGTGCACTCCGGTGGATCAAAGCAAGTTTGATAAAACGCGGTTTCACCTATGACACAATAAGATTTTTTTGGCTCCCGAGGACAGTGTTATATCGAGGTAGAGGTGTATTTTCAAAAGTGACTAACTCCGTTGAAAGTTTAAGTTCAACTGAAAGTCAATAGAACTTAGGAACCTAAGGGCCAGATTTAAAAAGCATTGAAATGAATGGGCATTTGGCAGACAGGTGCTTTGGAAAATCCTGTTAGGTGCCTCCCTGTACATTTAGGTGTTTAAATACTTTTAACTCTCCAGGCCTAAGTGATTAAGTCACTTCTGACAATGGGACTTGGCACTTTTGCTAGTGGCTCAGGCCTGCCCTCCACTACCCAGGGAATTCTCACAGGGTATGAGACGGAACCACTCAAGTCACAGGAGCTTCCCCACCAACTTCAGATAACGTGTTAAACACATAACATGATCCCTCTTGGCTTCAACTGCGGCCCATTACTGAGGGAATGAGGCTGGTACCATTCACTTCCCTGGCCGTGCTGAGCTGATACACACCAGGCACTAAGGGGAGTTTGTATTTACAGTTAGAGGGAGGGTCCAGTGCCCTGGTTTAATTCAGAAGAAACCAGCTGAGCATGGACACAGCTCACAGCCTAGATGTTTACTGGCCCTGCCCTTGGTGAGAGGGGCCCCACACACCCGCACTCTGCTGGGCAGCAGGCCCCAGAGCTTCTCTCCTAAGGTGAGAGGCAGGGAATAGCCCAGCGATGGTGAGAGTCTCATGGCAGCTCTGTCCAGGGAACAGGAAAGGGATTTACTGCTGAGAACAGCTGAGAAATACAGAGCAAGTGGCTTTTGGTGGTGGCACTGAGTTAATTTCTAAAGCAACTAGGGGCTCCCTTCAGGAAAGTGCTGATCTCTGCTGCACAGTGGACATTGATACCAACATTGCCTTGTATTGGTACTAACAGGGCTTAGAGCATTTTCCAGCATATGCCAAATGCAGAATCTTGGCTTCCAGAGAGACTGCCAGGAACGTCTGCATCCGAACCATGGCTGGGGTCCCAGCAGAGGATGATGGTGATCGGTTTCTTGGAACATGGATCTTGAACACTATTTAACCAATCCTCGGACATGTCCAGTGTGGAGACTTCACCAGCCAAATGCAAAACACAACATGATGATGCAGCTTTTTCAGCGCGATCCCTGACCTTAGGGACTATCTGGAGATCCTGATCAGGTACGGCAGGACCACGCGTCATGGGATGTGGTAGCTTCTCACTGACAGGTGCACGGAAGGCTGCACTATCTGGATGAGAGATGAGGATGGCATATGGTGTTGGTTTCCTATTCACACACATGCAGCCCCAGCATGACAGATCTGTTTCTTTGCTGACATTTGTTGGTGTGACGTTAGGATAGTGTTTACACTGTGTCTGTAGAGATGTCAGTGCTCCCAGAGGTGTGGGCTACAGACATGTTCTTTGGAAACAGGGGTATCACCCACATAAGATATATGATTTGATACATTAAATACTAGCAGCAAATGGGCCTAATTGTTCTCTGGTATAATTCCCACAAGTCACTATAATTGCACCAGGGTTGAACGTGGCTCAGCATGTTCACTATCAGCATCCCAAAGAAATCTGCCACCCCCTCCCTCCTGGGGACCTATGAGGGGCAGCTGGCAGTGGAAGAACCAACAGCGTAGCAGCCCCAATTCAACACACTCTGCGTCCCCTCCTCCACCCACAATGGTGCTAGATGGAGATCCATGGGGCACCATCCACAGCAACACACACAGGCAATTCTGGAGGTACCTGCAAATCCCCAGACCATGGGTGTGGCGGGGAGCACAGGGGCAGTGGAATTAGTGCAGGAGCAGCCTAGCATTCAGTTCCTTCGCATCTATCTAGGCAGGTTTATGACCTGTATCACTGTCATACCTGAGCATCTCACAGCCATAACGGAATTTATCTTTACAGCACCCCTGTGAAATAGGGAAGTACTATCCCCATTTTACAGATGGGGAATAGAGGCACAAAGATTATGTGACTTGCCCAAGGGCACAAAGAAAGTCTGTGGCAGAACCAGGATTTTACCCCATCTTCTGACTCCCACTCCAGTGCCTTAAATACAAGACCATCTTCTGCTCTCTTACGTGGGCTGCGTGCTGGGACCAGGATTTGGCCCCACGTGATCTCTCCCAATACTCCATTGCTTCACCTTCCAATGGATCTTCATTCAATCAACTGTACTATGAGCTTCTCCAGAAAAGATGAACCTTCACCCTCAAGGAGATTCAGCAGTTTTCATTCTGCTTCTATTTTCCCCACACATGCAGTGGTGGCGACCTCTCCCTACCTTTGAACATGACTGGTTTTTGTACAGCCGTGTGTCACTGTGGTTTGTCTTCGGTGGAGGAACCCAGCTGACCGTCCTTGGTAAGTCACTGAATTACTCACCTGCTTTCTTCTCAATGCCAATCCTGTCATGTTTCCATGATTTTTTCCTCCTTTTCTTTCTTAGTCTCAGGTTTGGGTCTCCTCTCTCTTTATGCACAGACCTTCACATGGTGTTGAGAACAATGTTTAATCTCTGGATAATCAGAACAGGGTGTAGATGTCCCATGCTGGATTTTTATCATCTTTTCCCAATGAACAGTTTTCAAAATTTTGCCCATGAAACCTAACCAGATTTTCTAGTCATTTTCCAATTTTTAAATAACTGCTGTTAGCATTTTAAAAAAATATTTTCTACCTTGTTTTTTGTTTTAGCGGATTAGACATTCCTTATTCACACTGGGTTTTTTCAATATGTGAAGGAAACCAAGGGCCAGATTCTCAGCCAGAGTAAAACAACATAGTCCCTTTGTTTTCAATAGATCGCCACCAAAACACATCCAAAACCTCCTTAAAATAAATGTACAATTCCTTGTAGGATTGTACATCTAATGTAGGATAAAATAATTTGTCCTTTGTGATTTGAAATCTGACTTTCTGGAGTAGTTTGAAGACTATTCATTATGGTAAGAGTTAGTCACAAAAAGAGGTTTAAATTTCTGGAAAAATTTCAACAAAAAATGAAAAACATTATTTTTATCTAAATTCTCAAAAGAAAATTGAATTTTCAGCCAAAAAAAATTTTTTTTTAAAAAATTTTCACCCAATAGTTACTGAAAAAAGAGAAAGAAAAACCCCAGATATTTACATAAACCATTTGGTTTTGAGTTTTTACGTTTCCAACATGAAATTTTTCATCATCAGACACTTGCTGCAAAAAATTCCATTGAGATGAAAACCCAGTTTTTCACTGCCAAGAGATTTAATGGGTAATTTTTGACCTGCCCTACTTATAGAATTGCTAATTTAGAGCAAGTTATGAGAACAATGTAATATTTAAAATATACGGACAGATCCACATGTGGTGTAAATTAATGTAGCCCCCTTGGCAGTAATGGAACTACACTGATTCACACTTGCACTGAGTGAGTGTAATTGCACTGACTGACTCATTCCTGACCTGGAGGATCGGTTCCATTGTACATTGGATGACTGTAGCTATCGTGGATTTCAGTTTGGAAATACCACTCAAACCTGATTTTCTGACGGTGCTGAGGGACACCCAACACCCATGAAATATGGAGAGAGTTACAGATAAATGGGGTGGGGTTGAAACAGCCTGCAACGGAAGGACTTGAAAGAGGCGGCACTAATTGTCTCTCTCAAGCCTGGAGCACACTAACGAGATTGCTGGTCAGTCTGGAAAGGCTGGACAGCTGCCTAGAAGCTGCATTCTGTGTCTGCCAGGCTCAGAGCAGAACGACCAGGATGCTGGCTGGGCCAGCAGGCTTCAGTTACAGTAAAACCTTGAGGAGCAGGTAGAGCTCAGCTAGCCAGGGCTCAGTAAATCAGGGCTGACTGCGCTAGCTCAGACAACATTGTTTGTAGCTTTGACCTGTGTAAAGCATGAAAAAACTACAACCCAGGCTACACTGAGCCTACTTCTCCTAAGTAGCACTTTGCTCTTCAAACAGGCCCACTGATGTCAGTGGGACTGACCACCTGAGGAGTAAAGTGCTACCTGGAATGAGGAAGAGCTTCTCAGTTTGGCCCGAGTTAGAAGACAGGTGCCTTTTACTAGGAGGTTAAAAATTCCCCAAACTTTAGTGTCCATTCCAAAGCCACTGGTCCTTTACTGTTTCCATATCTCCATGCAGGAACATAGCGCAACATCGTGCAAGGGTGCAGGGGACTAACTGTACCACCGTGAAATCAACCAATACTGTGAAATTTTGCAGTCTCCCTTTTGCTTGTCTTGGACTCTGCTCCTGCAGGGCACTTAGACAAATCCTGGCTTGAGCCCTTTGGCAGGGACTGGTCCGATACAGGAGTCTGTACATTACAAGTTTCTGAAAACATTTCAGCAGCAAGCTAACTCGGAAAGGAGACTTTTCAGCAGCCAGCATATCACAGGATGAGTTAAGGAGGTTATTTTCTATCAAGGTCTTATTCAAAAATGCTGTCCCTAGGTAGAAAGGCCTGCAGAAGGTGGAAGACAACAACAACAACTGCTTAATTGTTTTATGGACCCAACTTGCAGAACTTAAGATATAGACTTTATTCCTATCATAGTATCCCATAGGATGGTAAAAAAAGTCTCTCTTTTAGAAGTCCATAGAATTTTATGCTACTTTATATAAAACACAAGCATACCTAGCTCTCTGTCCTGTTCTTTACACATGTTGGTTGCTTTGTAATTATATTTTATAGGATTATTTCATAAGGAAAAATATGGGTTATGCCGGATTCGTCTCTGAGCACTGAAATGGCTTCCGATGCCCTAACCACACACATTAAACTCTAAGTAAATCTTAGACCTTAAGAAATATCCTTAAGCTAATAAGTACAACGTAGTGCAAAATCCTTAGAAAGTTGCCTTTAGATTTCTAAAACGCAGCATAATGCAGAATCAGCTGCAGGTTTTCTTTGTGAATGGCTCTTGCTAGAAGACAAATGCATACAGACTGCAATGCAATTCTCTACTCACTTTCACACCAATTGATTTTTTCCTTTAGCGTCAACACTGTATCCCTTGCAGGCCCCAAGCTATTATTGGAAGTCAGTGGGAGTTATGGGTGCAGGAGGAATACGGGATCAAGCCTTCAATGATTCAAGGGACAAGAAGGAAGAGTAAAGTGATTATTATCCCCTTTTGCAGGCAGAGGGACAGTTACTAACTAGGCCAGGTTCACTAAGGAAGCCTGTGACAGACCAAGGATTGGATCCCAAATGTCCCGATTCCCAGCCTTGTTCCTTAACCAGAAAAACATCTTACATCTCAGATGAAAATTACCCTGCCACAACACTTGTAAAAGATTCGATCTCTTACACTGCAGAGATCTGGAATTTCTTGTATTCTGCACTGGCATTTGGGTTTTCTAACATTGGGTTTCCTTGTCTTGTAGGTCAGCCAAAGGCATCTCCCACCGTGCACCTCTTCCCTCCATCCTTGGAAGAGATACAGACAAACAACAAAGCCACACTGGTGTGTCTGCTGGGCAGCTTTTACCCAGGGTCAGTCCAAGTCACCTGGAAAGCTGATGGCCAGCAGATCTCCACTGGAGTGGAGACGACCAAACCCTCCAAACAGAGTGACAACAAGTACATGGCCAGCAGTTACCTGTCTCTGGATGCATCAGATTGGAAGAGACATGAGAGCTACACCTGCCAGGTGACACACGATGGGAAGAACTTCGAGAAGTCCCTGAAGAGCTCAGAGTGTTCTTAACCCTCTGACCCACAGAGGGCTCGACCGGTTCCCATGTCACTCTGTAGGGGGTTCCCCAAGGGAGCCAGGATCTGTCCGTAGCATTCCCATAATGCTGATTTCCAGCAAATCTGCTTCCTATTTTAGGTGGGGGATTTTATCAATCCATATTATACCATCTTTATTCCCACATCCCCACTGCTCTCACCCCCCTGCATTCTCTGGAATTGTCCTTCCTGCTTTAGTCTCTGATGCAGCCTAGTTATGATATTAATAAAATCACAAAAATTTGACTATTGCTGTAACTGTGAAGAGTTTAACTTCTTCTGTCCCTTTTACACCTCGTGTATTAATTGCAATATTCACCTTCTCTTCCAATAAAATCAATTTACCTTTTATCATCCTATATGGTTTTCTTTTCAGTAAGGAGCTGTGGCTTTGGTGTTTCAGACAAGCTAATGTGAAGTCACACTAAGTGATGTGTCATATCATGGAGATCAGGGGAGGATCATTACCCAAGCTGTGACTGTTCTCCCCAAGACTGGTCACTCTGGCTCTCAGCCAGCCTTGTGTGAGGTGTGACAATTGCTGCTGCACAAATCTCTCTGTAGAGCACACATTGTGTTAGGGAATCCCTGGGTGATAGGGGGCTGCATGAGATTGTAACACAACCCCCGTGGGTCTGCAGCCAGCCCTGCTTGTGCTGGGATCCTGGCAACTCCCAACAGAGCAGCAGGGCTAGGCTGGGTCAATGCTCAGCTGGGTCACTAGCCCTGCAGAGAGCAGCCTGCTCTGTGAGTTAGTATTGAGTCAACCTCTGCCTTTGCATGGAGCAGATTCTGGTTCCCTGCTTCTCCCTGAGCATTAGTCGTTCTTCAAGAAGCCTCATTGGAGTCAATGGGGTATTTGCTGAACAGCTCAACACTCAGGGAATAAATGTCCAAATCTGGCCCATTGAGTGAGGGGCACTATGCTGCTGCAGGCTGGTTCCTGGGATCGACTGTAACCAGAGCTCTTGGCTACATCTGGTCAGTAGAGACACAAAGGACCCTGTTGGAAGAGTGGCATTTGGCAAGATGTTAAATACCAACTTGGGTGACAGCTTCCTATGCACCCAACCTCCCCTCCCAGCAGGTTCAGCTGTACATGGAAATCTGCCTGAATTAAAAACTGATGCCGATAGCCACTGTGTGACACCTGCTGTGTTTCAGCCAGAGAGGAAGGCAGTGACTTTTATGTGCAGTTTGACCAACTGTGTAAATGGTTAAAGTACTTTGGGAGCCTTCAGATTCAAGATGCTTTTCAAATCAAATCAGAACATTATTGATGATCTGGATTCTCTGGAATCACTCAGGCCTGTGATACTTCTCGGATGCCGCACAATTTGGGCCATGGCAGGCCAGAGCAGACAGTCTGTGTCCCATTAATAACCCATAGTTGTGCTGGGGGATCAGTTTAATTTGAGACTGGATACTCCAAGGGACAGACAACAGCATGCACCGTGTGTGCAGCTGGGAATTTACATCATGGAGACCATTTATTATGGACCCCCAAGCAGTGCTGGGCCAGGCAGCCAAAGGAGATCCATGAACACTGATTCTCCTACAGTCCTTGGGCCAGAAAGGCAAAGGGATAAATTTGTATCACATATGCCACATATTTGTTAGATCCCACCTAGGTGCCACCACTCACAGTATGAGTGACACAGATGGATGGTCAGTCATGCACTGCCACCTCCTACGGAAGGGGATAAGGGGAAAGGAGAGCAGAGGGAAGCTGCAATATGGAGAAGTTTGAAAGAAATTATTTTTAGCATCCCCAGACCTACTGTCCCACCATTCCCTCCCCCCCCACACACACACACACACACGTCTGTACGTGGAGGGAGTGTAAGAATCCCAGGTTATAATTTGCAGAGCACAGTGTGCAGAACAGAGGGGCCATGGCGCTCAGAAATTTTCAGAAGTTCACACAGAGCGTGTGTGAGAGAGGGAAGCAAGCATTTGCCATAGAGTTGGCTACTAGAAACCAGAGCATGCACTGATTATACAACTACTTCATTGACAAAAAGGCTCTGGAAAGAGATTAACTTCCTTTGCTCACTGTTTATTAATTGGGTCTGTTCCTTTGTACGTGTGAACTGCAATAAACTGATGAATGGACTGAAAAACTGCATGAAATACTTAGGGTATTTTTAAAAGTGACTCACTCCATGGAAAGCTAAGTTCAACTGAAAGTCAATAGGATTCAGGAGCTTAAGGGCCAGATTTAAAAGGCATTGAAATGAATGGGCATTTGACAGACAGGTGCTTCTCAAAATCCCGCTAGCTAGCTGCCTGTACACATAGGTGCTTAAATACCTTAAGCACTTGGGTTGGAGTGTTAAAGTCACTTTGACAACAGGACTTGGGCATTTTTGTTAGCGGCTCAGGTCTGCCCTCCACTACCCAGGGTATGAGCCTGAACCACTCAAGTCACAGGAGCTTCCCCACCAACTGCAGTAAGTGCCGGATCACATGTTAAACACACCACATGATCCTTGGCTTCAACTGCAGCCCATTACTGAGGGAATGAGGCTGGTACCATTCACTCCCCGGCCGTGCTGAGCTGACACACACCAGGCACTAAGGGGAGTTTGTATTTACAGTCAGAGGGAGGGTCCAGTGCCCTGGTTTAATTCAGAAGAAACCAGCTGAGCATGGACACAGCTCACAGCCTAGATGTTTATTGGCCCTGCCCTTGGTGAGAGGGGCCCCACACGCCCGCACTCTGCTGGGCAGCAGGCCCCAGAGCTACTCTCCTAAGGTGAGGGGCAGGAAATAGCCCAGTGATAGTGAGAGTCTCATGGCAGCTCTGTCCAGGGAACAGCGCAGGGATTTACTGCTGAGAACAGCTGGGAAATACAGAGCAAATAGTTGTTGTTGGTGGTACTGAGTTAATTTCTAAAGGCAACTGGGAGGCTCCCTTGAGGAAAGTGAGAACCACCCCTACACACTGGACATGGGCTGAGCAGACATGCTCTCTGATGATATCAGCATTGCCTTGTATTGGTACCTACAGGGGCTGGAGCATTTTCCAGCATATGCCAGCTGTACGGTGGACATGGCTTTTCCAAGCACCAAAGGTTCTGAGCATCCTGCTTGGCTCCTGGCTTCCAGTAATGCCTGCACCTGATCCAGTAATGCCTGCTGGGGTTCAGACAGAGCGTGGGGTGATCAGTTACATGGCACATGGATCTGGAGTCATTCCTCTGGAACGTCCAATGTGGAGACGTCACCAACCCCCTGCATGGCTCAGCTGAGAGCAAACACAGGACGTGATGACGCAGCTCCGTGCAGAAGGGCTGTGCCCAGTGACTCAGAGTGACCCACTGGTCCCCTGGCCCATCTGAAGATCCTGATCAGGTAAGTTGGGACAATCTGGGAGAGGATGTCTTAGCTTCTCACGGACAGGTGCAGAGAGGCTGCACTATTCAGAGAGTGGACGAGGACAGCACATGGTTTGGATCACATCCAATTCACCCGTGTGCAGCCCCTGGCATGTCTGATCTGTCTCTTCACTGACACTAACTGGTGGGTCACAGGGACATGCTGTACGTTAATTGTGTCTAGAAAGATGCTGGTGCTCCCAGAGGTGTGGGGTCACGGACACATGGTTTCTAAGCACCGTTATCGTATCCATAACATACACCACAGAATCCATTCAGTACTGACAGCTAATGCACCTCATTCCTTCCATGACGCAGTTCCACTGAAGTCACTACAATGGCACCAGTGATGAATTTGGCCCAGTACTGGCCTGTCATGGCCAAATGGCAGTAGAAGGACCAACACAGTCCAGTTGTGTACATGCCTCCAGCACCCACAACCGTTCTCCATGGGCTCCAGCCACAGCCACACAGACATGCAGGCAGATCCACAGCCTGTGTGGGGGTTGGGGGAGCGCTGTAGTGGGGGAACCCAGCGCGGTAGCAGAACACAGAGCTCCTTTGCTTCTCTCTCGGTACCTTTACACCTTCAACCACTGTTGTGCCTGAGCATCTCTGAGACAAGATAGAACTTATCCTTATACCACTCTGTGAGGCAGGGAAGTGATGCCCCCATTTTACATATGGGGAATGGAGGCACAGAGATGACATGACTTGCCCAAGGCTACAAAGTCAGTGGCAGAGCCAGGACTTGAACCTCAGTCTCTTGACTCCCATGCCAGTGCCTTAACGACAAGACCATCTTCTGCTCTCTTACATGGGCTGTGTGCGGGGACCAGGACTTGGCGTTCTTGCGAGTTGTCCCAAGGAATACTCCATTGCTTCACTTCCCAGTGGATCTTCAATCCTCCGATTGTATGATCAGTTTCTCCAGAAAGGATAAACCTGCGCTCCCATGGGATGCCAATGGAAATTGTCCCGTGCTTCTTTTTCCCTACCTGGGCAGTAGTAGTGACCTTTCCCTGCCATCGACTGGGACAGGTTTTTGTACCACCCTGTGTCACTGTGGTGGGTCTTCGGTGGAGGAACCCAGCTGACCGTCCTTGGTAAGTCACTGAATTACTCATAAACATTCCTTCTCCTGCCTGTACTGTACATTTTCCATGGTTTTTTTTCCCTGATTTCTTTGTCTTCACACTGGGCTCAGGACTCCTCTCACTTTATATATGGACCTTCACACAGTGTTGGGAATAATGTTTAGTCTCTCTGGATAGAGATAGCGGGTGTACACGGTCCATGTTGGATTTTCTTTTCTTTTCCCAATGAATAGAAGTTTGAATTTGCCCATGAAACCTATTGAGATTCTGCCACTGGGTCCCCAGTTACAATGACCTAGAGTTAGCCCCTTAAGGAAAAGATTTTCCCTCTTTTTCTTTTAAGATATAAACTATTTTTCAGTAGCACCGGGTGTTAGTCAGTGTATGAAACAAACCCAGAGCCAGGTTCTCAGATGCTGCACTGTCCTAGCTCCATTGTTCGCAACAGAGCTCCACCATAACTCATCCCAAAATCCTACAGACAGGTGTCCAATCATTGGTCTTTCGTGATTTAAAATCTGATTTTTCAGGGGCCATTGGAGGGAAATGCTTAGCACTGAGAGCTGGGCAGAAAATATGGTTTTATACGGTTAATAATTTTAGGAAAAGCAAAAAAAAAATCATTTTCATCTCAATGGGTCCAAAATCCCAAAGAAGCATTTTCAGCTGAAAACCAAAAATGCTTCAGTTATTTCAATTTTTTCCATTTTTGGATTTTCAACCAAAAATTTTTTTTCAGAAAAGCAGATACTTCCAACAAAAATTGTCATGCAGTTGAAAACCAATTTTCCACTGAAAATAATTTTCATGGGTCATTTTCAACCAGCCCTATATGTAGCATTGCTCAGTTAGAGCTAGACAAGTGTCTGATAACATTTGAAAAATAGAAGACAGCTCCTCATATGATGTAAATCCATGTCGCTTCCTTGCCAGCAATGGATACACTGATTTACACTTAGCCTGAGTAAGTTTGATTGCACTGACTGACTTACTCCTGACCCGGAAGATCCGTTCCATTGTACCTTGGATGACTGTAGCTACCACTGGAGTTCAGTTTAGAAATGCAACCCAACCCCACCCAAAACCTTTGAAATATGCCAGATCTTATCCTTTATAGAGGTTGCACTAATTGTGTCCCTCGAGCCTGGGGCACACTAATGAGGTTTCTGGCCAGTTTGAAAGGCTGGATGGCTTCCTAGAGGCTGGGTTCTGTGTCTGCCAAGCTCAGAGTTCAGTGATCAGGATGCTGGTTGGACCAGCCGGCTTCAGTTACAGAACAGCTTTGGGGACATAGTGGACCTGGCTTAGCCGGAGCTCAGTAAGCTAATATTGTCAGCCTGACTTTAACACCATTGCTGGCTGCCTTAACCTACATAAAACATGAAATAATTAAGGCCCAGACAGCCACAGCTCTACTCATGCCAAGTAACAAATTGCTTTTCATACGGTCCTGCTAATGTAAACTGGACCAACCACCTGTGGAGTAAGATGAAACCTGGCGTGATGACGAGCATCCCAATCTGGCCCCCGTGACAACGCTGGTGCATAAATGTTAGCAAGAGTTAAAAAATTCCCCAAAATTTTGGGCCCTTCCTGAGCAGGTTGTGCCTTCAATGTCTCCATGCAGTTACACAGCACCAGACTAGGGCCCCCGGGAATCTATTCTGCACCCACAATGAAATCAACCCTCATTGTGGGATTTTGCAAAGTCCGTTTTCCTCTTCTTTTGAACCCCATCCAGCAAAGCACTCGTATGCACACTACGTTGGTCCCATAAACGAGTCTGTACTTTACAGCTGCTGAAAACGTTTCAGTAACAAGCTTGCTTGGTAACTCGGCTGTTCAGCACCAGGAACAGGCAACCAGGGTGTGGTAGGAGGTTGTTTGTCACCCAGGTGTTAATCAGAAGATCTGACCCTTAGCAGAGAGACCTACAGCCCCAGATAGACAATGATAATTCAACAATGGGTTTATTGACCCACTTGGTAGAATAGAGAATTTATCCCTGCTGTGGAATTCCATAGGATGGTTCAAAAACAAACTCACTCTCTCTCAAAACTGTACAGAATTTTACAGTGCTTTCCATAAAACACTATTAATGCATGTAGCTCTCCTGTCCTATGCTTTGAATCGTACTGTTTTTGTAATTATCTGTTATAGCATTTTCTTTCATTAGGAAAAATGGGGGTTACCCCCAGATTCCTCTGTGCCTCTAGCGAAACAGCCCCCAAGGCCAGAACAGACAAATTAAACTCTAAGCTTAGATACTAAGAAATAGCCCCAAAATAATAAATAGAACGTAGTCCTAGGAAAGTACTTATCTGCTGTTTATATATTTCTAAGATGGGCACAAGGCCGAATGACCTAGAGGTTTTCTCTGTGAATGGCTCTCACTATCTCATACGCAGATAGTCTGTTCTTGAGAAATGAGAGAGAGAGAGTTTTCACCATGGAAATATCTTCCGAGCTACTTCAATGAGTGGCATCTTCCTCTGCACTAAACAGCACCATTTCAGAAGGAAGGTGCTACTGTATGTGAGGAAGGGGATCAAAATCTAGCACTTAATGAAGAATTTTGTGCAAACTGCCTAGGTTGCCAGCTGTTTAGAAGTCATATTTCCCTGTATCTGACCAACAATGAATTAAAAGGGGAGCTTGGAAACAATACTGATAATAATTCGCACGTCTACAGCATGTTCCACCAACTGTCTCAGCGCTTTAGAAATATGTAAAAAAAACAAACCTTGAGAAAAAGTCTGTGTGCAGAGAGTTCAGTGATGTGATCCCCTTTCATGGACAGACAGGTCAGTGACTTCATCAGGTTCACAGAGAAAGCCTGTGGCAGAACTAGGAATGGACACCAAGTGTCCAGATTCCCAGTCCTGTGCCTTAACCAGGTGAACCTCTCAGATAATTACCCTCCCCACAATGTTTGTGAGAGGTTAGATTTGTTACACTGTAGAGATCTGGAATTTCTTGTATTCTGCACTGGCATTTGGGTTTTCTAACATTGGGTTTCCTTGTCTTGTAGGTCAGCCAAAGGCATCTCCCACCGTGCACCTCTTCCCTCCATCCTCGGAAGAGATAAAGACAAACAACAAAGCCACACTGGTGTGTCTGCTGGGCAGCTTTTACCCAGGGTCAGTCCAAGTCACCTGGAAAGCTGATGGCCAGCAGATCTCCACTGGAGTGGAGACGACCAAACCCTCCAAACAGAGTGACAACAAGTACATGGCCAGCAGTTACCTGTCTCTGGATGCATCAGATTGGAAGAGACATGAGAGCTACACCTGCCAGGTGACACACGATGGGAAGAACTTCGAGAAGTCCCTGAAGAGCTCAGAGTGTTCTTAACCCTCTGACCCACAGAGGGCTCGACCGGTTCCCGTGTCAGTCTGTAGGGGGCTCCCCAAGGGAGCCAGGATCTGTCCGTAGCATTCCCATAATGCTGATTTCCAGCAAATCTGCTTCCTATTTTAGGTGGGGGATATTATCAATCCATATGAAACCGTCTTTATTCCCACATCCCCACTGCTCTCACCCCCCTGCATTCTCTGGAATTGTCCTTCTTGCTTTAGTCTCTGATGCAGCCTAGTAATGATATTAATAAAAAAAATCAGAAAAATTTGACTATCGCTGTGACTGTGAAGAGTTTAACTTCTTCTGTCCCTTTTACACCTCGTGTATTAATTGCAATATTCATCTTCTCTTCCAATAAAATCAATTTACCTCTTATCACCCTATATGGTATTCTTTATAGGCTGGGTCAATGCTCCGCTGGGTCACTAGCCCTGCAGAGAACAGCCTGCTCTGAGTTAGTATTGAGTCAACCTCTGCCCTTGCATGGGGCAGATTCCAGCTCCCTGCTTCTCCCTGAGCATTTTTCCAGTAGCCTCATTGGAGTCAATGGGCTGTTGGCTGAACAGCTCGACACTCAGGGAAATAAGTGTCCAAATCTGGCCCATTGAGTGAGGGGCACAACACTGCTGATGGAGGTTACCTGGGATAGGATGTAAACAGAGCTCCTGGCTACTTCTGATCAGTAGAGACTCAAACCCCTCTTTGGAAGAGTGGCCTTTAATATCCTGCCAACACCAACCTGGATGACAGCTCTCAACCCACCCAACCGGCCCTCCCAGCTGGTTCAGCTGTACAGGGAAATCTGCCTGAAATAAACTAGTGCCGCTGGCCACTGTGCAATAGGTCCTGTATTTGAACTACAGGTGAAGGCAGTGATCCTCATGTCCAGTTTGACCAGCTGTGTAAGTGTGTAAAGTGCTTTGGGAGCCTTCAGATTCAAGATATTACACTTGAAAAGCATCATTATTTAGGAGTAAATCAGAACAGTCCTGATGATTGGGATTCTCTGGGTTCACAACACTGGGGCCCTTAGTAGGTGTTGTGTGTTGCACAGTTTGGGCCTTGATGGGCCAGAGCAGACAGTTTGTGTCCCATTAAAACCCATAAATGGTGCTGGGGGTCCAGGGATAAGTTTCATTTTGCATATGAGGCTGGATACTCTGAGAAGCACCTGGGAGTCTGCCCCGCCCTTCCCAGACAGCAGCATATGTACAGCTGGGAACTCACCTCCTGGAGAGCGTTTATCATAGACCTCTGAGCCGTGCTGGGCCAGCCAGTCAAAGGAGACTCTGGAATACTGGTTCTCCTACAGCCATGGGCCCCGGAGGTAAAGGGATACATTTGTATCACCTATGCCAGATATTTGGTGGCAGTACAATGGGATCTGACACTCACAATATAGGTGATGCAGATGGATGGATGGACGGACTAACGGCCAGCCATTCACTTCTACCTCCTCCAGAAATGAATAAGAGGGAAGGGGAGCGGGGGAGAACTGCACTATGAATGACTTTTAAAGAATGATGGTTTCTTAAATAAGTATCTTTAACATCCTCACACCTATTTGTCCCACCATTGCAATACCACCCCAACATAGCACTCCAAGTACAGGGGTGGGTGAGTGTGTTAAGATTTCCAGATGATTGACTTGTGGAACACCAAAAGTGTGCAGAGCACAGAGGGGACAATGGCTCTCAGAAGTTTTCAGGAGCTTACAATGCAAGGATCTGTGTGAAGGGATCACACAGAGAGTGTGTGTGAGTGTGAGTGGGAGGGGAGGGAGGGAGAGCGAGCATGTGCCATAAAGAGTTGGCTGCCAGAACCTATTGGTGCGCGCTGACTTTTAACACCACTTTGATTGACAAAAAGTCTCTGGAAATAGATTAACTTTCTTTGCTCAATGTTTAGGAATTGGTCCTGTTCCTTTACACATGTGAACTGCAGTAGACTGACGAATGGACTGAAAAACTGCATGAAGTACTTAGGGTATTTTCAAAAATGACTCACTCCATTAAAAGTCTAAGTTCAACAGAAAATCAATAGGATTCAGGAGCCTAAGGGCCAGAATTAAAAGGCATTGAAATGAATGGGCATTTGGCAGACAGGTGCTTTGGAAAATCCTGTTAGGTGCCTCCCTGTACATTTAGGTGCTTAAATACCTTTAACACTCCGGCCCAAGTGCTTAAGTCACTTCTGACAATGGGACTTGGGCCCTTCTGCTAGCGGCTCAGGCCTGCCCTCCACTACCCAGGGAATTCTCGCAGGGTGAGACGGAACCACTCAAGTCACAGGAGCTTCCCCACCATCATCAGTAGGTGCCGGATCAATTGTTAAACACACCACATGATCCCTCTTGGCTTCAACTGCGGAAATGAGGCTGGTACCATTCACTCCCCTGGCCGTGCTGAGCTGACACACACTAGGCACTAAGGGGAGTTTGTATTTAAAGTCAAAAGGAGGGTCCAGTGCCCTGGTTTAATTCAGAAGAAACCAGCTGAGCATGGACACAGCTCACAGCCTAGATGTTTACTGGTCCTGCCCTTGGTGAGAGGGGCCCCACAGCGGCACTCTGCTGGGCAGCAGGCCCCCAGAGCTTCTCTCCTAAGGTGAGGGGCAGGGAATAGCCCAGCAATGGTAAGAGTCTCATGGAAGCTCTGTCCAGGGAACAGGAAAGGGATTTACTGCTGAGAACAGCTGGGAAATACAGAGCAAGTGGCTGTTGGTGGTGGCACTGAGTTAATTTCTAAAGCAACTTGGGGCTCCCTTCAAGAAAGTGCTGAACTCTGTTGCACACTGGACATTGATCCCAACATTGCCTTGTATTGGTACTAACAGGATCCCAGCAGAAGGTGGTGATGATCGGTTTCATGGCACATGGATCTTGAGCATTCTTTATTTGTTCCTTCTACATGTCCAGTGCGGAGACTTCACCAGCCAAATGCAAGAGAGAACATCATGACACTGCTTCTTTAGAGTGACCTCGGGCCCTTTGAACTATCTGGAGATCCTGATCAGGTAAGGCAGCACCACGTGTCATGGGATGTGGTAGCTTCTCACTGACAGGTGCAGGGAAGGCTGCACTATTCGGATGAGAGATGAGGACAGCACGTGGTGTTGGTTTCCTATCCACACACATGCAGCCCCAGCATGACAGATCTGTTTCTTTGCTGCCACTTGTTGGTGTGATGCTAGGATAGTGTTTACACTATGTCTGTAGAGATGTCAGTGCTCCCAGGGGTGTGGGCTACAGACATGTGCTTTGGAAACAGGGATATCACCCACATGAAATACACAATTGGATACATTAAATACTCACAGCAAATGGGCCTAATTGTTCTCTGGTATAATTCTCACAAGTCACTATAATTTCATCAGGGTTGAACGTGGCTCAGTATGTTCACTATCAGCATCCCGAAGAAATCTGCCAGCCCCTCCCTCCTGGGGACCTACAAGGGGCAGCTGGCAGTGAAAGGACCAACAGCGTAGCAGCCCCAATTCAACACCCTCTGTGTCCCCTCCTCCACTCACAATGGTGCTAGATGGAGATCCATGGGGACCATCCACAGCAACACACACAGGCAATGTTGGAGGTACCTGCAGATCCCCAGACCATGGGAGTTCTGGGGGAGCACAGGTGCAGTGGAACCGAGTGCAGTAGCAGCTGCCTAGCACACAGATCCTGTGTGTCTATCTAGGCAGATTTATGACCTGTATCACTGTCATACCTGAGCATCTCACAGCCATAACGGAATTTATCCTTACAGCACCCCTGTGAAATAGGGAAGTACTATCCCCATTTTACAGATGGGGAACTAAGGCACAGAAATGGCGTGACTTGCCCAAGGGCACAAAGTCAGTCTGTGGCAGAACCAGGATTTCACTCTAACTCCCACTCCAGTGAACCTTGGAGAGCGAGCAGAAGTTGTCCCGTGTCTATTTTCCCCATCGTGGGCAGTGGTGGCGACCTCTCCCTGCCATCAACTGGGACTGGTTTTTGTACAGCCGTGTGTCATTGTGGAACATCTTCGGTGGAGGAACCCAGCTGACCGTCCTTGGTAAGTCACTGAATTACTCACCTGCTTTTCTTCTCAATGCCAATCCTGTCATGTTTCCATGATTGTTATCTCCTTTTCTCTCTTAGTCCCAGGCTTGGGTCTCCGCTCCTTTTATGCACAGACCTTCATATGATGTTGAGAACAATAATATTTAATCAATGGATAGTCAGAGTAGCGTGCACGTGTCCCATGCTGGATTTTCTCATCTTTTCCCAATGAACAGGTGTCTGAATTTGCCCATGAAATCTATGAAGATTCTGCTGTCAGGTCCCAATTTTTAAATAACTGGTGCGAGCCTCCTAAAATATTTTCTACCTTGTCTTTTGTTTTAACGGACTAGACATTTCTTAAGTCGATATGTGAAAGAAACCAAGTGCCAGGTTCTCAGCCAGGGTAAAACAACATAGTCCCTTTGTTTTCAATAGATCTCCACCAAAACTCACCTAACCCTCTTTAAGATATATGTACAATCTCTGGAAATCTAATGTGATATGAAAAAATAATTTGTCCTTTGTGATTTGAAATCTGATCTTCTGGAGTAGTCTGAAGACTATTCATTTTAGTAAAATTTAGGCACAAAATGGATTTCAATTTCTGGAAAAAAATCAAAATATTTTTGTCTAAATTCACAGCAGAAAATTGAAAAATATTTTCTATCAATAATTATTGAAAACAAAGAAAAACCCTATATATTTGCAGAAACCTTTTGGTTTGGGGATTTTGCATTTGAAACAAGAAATTTTTTAACACTTTCTGCAAAAATTTCCATTGAGATAAAAACAGAATTTTCAACTGAAAAAAAGATTTGATGGGCAATTTTTGTCCAGCCCTATTTGTAGAATTGCTAATTTAAAGTGAGTTAAGATATTGATGCAATTTTAAAAATATACGAGCAGATCCTCATGTGGTGTAAATTAATGTAGCCCCCTTGGCAGCAATGGAACTACACTGATTTACCCTTACACTGAGTGAGTGTAATTGCACTGACTGACTCATTCCTGACCCGGAGGATCGGTTCCATTGTACATTGGATGACTGTAGCTATCGTGGACTTCAGTTTGGAAATACCACTCAAACCTGATTTTCTGACAGTGCTGAAGGACATCCAATATGTATGAAACATGGAGAGTTACAGATAAATGAGGTGGGGTTGGAGCAGCCAGGGGGAAAGAGGGCTTGAAAGAGGCAGCACTAATTGCCTCTCTCAAGCCTGGAGCACACGAACGAGATTGCTGGCCAGTCTGGAAAGGCTGGACGGCTTCCTAGAAGCTGCATTCTGTGTCTGCCAGGCTCAGAGCTCAATGACCAGGATGCTGGCTGGGCCAGCAGGCTTCAGTTACAGTAAAACCTTGAGGAGCAGATAGATCTCGGCTAGCCAAGGCTCAGTAAATCAGGGCTGCCTGAACTACCTCAGACAACATTGTTTGTAGCTTTGACCTGTGTAAAGCATGAAATAACTACAGCCCAGGCTACACTAAGCCTACTTGTCCTAAGTAGCACCTTGCTCTTCAAACAGGCCCATTGACCTCCTTGCTACCTGGAATGAGGAAGAGTTTCTCAATTTGGCCCCAGTTCGAAGATAAGTGCCTTTTACTACGGGGTTAAAAATTCCCCAAACTTTTGCATCCATTCCTAAGCAAGTAGGTCCTTTATTGTCTCCATATCTTCATGCAGTAACATAGCACAACATCGTGCAAGGGGATTCTACTCTGTACCACCGTGAAATCCACCAATACTGTGATATTTTGCAATGTCTCTTTTGCTCACCTTGGAACCCTTATCCAGCAAGGAACTTAGACACATACTGGCTCAAGTCCTTTGGCTGGGCTTGGTCCCATATAGGATTCTGTACATTAACAAGCTGCTGAAAATGTTTCAGCAACAAGCTAACTTGGTAACTAGGTCTTAAATGTGTCTAGATCCCCTGTCCCAGCCTTTGGATACTATTGGAATCTTTGTAATTACATTTTACAGGATTTTTCCATAGGGATTCCTCTTTGGGTGCACTGAAGTTGCTTCTCGTGCCATAACCACAGACATTAACTCTAAGTAAACCTTAGATCCTAAGAAATATCCCTGAACTAATAAGTCCAAAATCCTTAGAAAGCTGCTTCTAGATTTCTAAAACACAGCACAATGCAGAATCAGCTGCAGTTTCTCTTTGTGAATGGCTCTTGCTAGATGTCCAGTGGGTATCGATTGGAATGTAATTCTTTACTCACTTTCAGGCCAACTGATTTTTTCTTAGCACCAACAGTGTATGCCTGGCAGGCCTTGAGCGGTTATATTAAGTCAGTGGGAGATACAGGTGTAAGAGGAATATGAGATCAAGCCTTCAGAGATTCAAGTGATATTATCTGACTGCTACAGGCAGAGGGACAGTTACTAACTAGGCCAGGTTCACCTAGGAAGGATGTGAAAGACCAAGGATTGGGTCCCAAATGTCCTGATTCCCAGTCCTGCACCTTAACCAAAACAACATCTTACATCTCAGATGATTACCCTGCCCACAACGCTTGTGAGGAGTTGGATTTGTTACACTGCAGAGGTCTGGAATGTTGAACATTCTGCACTAGCAGTCTCTGGATTTGGGTTTTCTAACACTGAGTTTCCTTGTCTTGAAGGTCAGCCAAAGGCATCTCCCACCGTGCACCTCTTCCCTCCATCCTCGGAAGAGATAAAGACAAACAACAAAGCCACACTGGTGTGTCTGCTTGGCAGCTTTTACCCAGGGTCAGTCCAAGTCACCTGGAAAGCTGATGGCCAGCAGATCTCCACTGGAATGGAGACAACCAAACCCTCCAAACAGAGTGACAACAAGTACATGGCCAGCAGTTATCTGTCTCTGACTGCATCAGATTGGAACACCCATGAGAGCTACACCTGTCAGGTGACACACGATGGGAAGAACTTCGAGAAGTCCCTGAAGAGCTCAGAGTGTTTTTAACAGGGGACTCCGCTGGTTCCCATGTCAGTCACTAGAGAGTTTCCCAGGGGAACCAGGAACCATAATGCTGATTGCCAGCAAAACTGCTTCCTGTTTTGTGTGATCCCTTTGATACCCGCTGTTATTCCCATGTTCCCACTGCTCTCGCCCATCTGCATTCCCTGGAAACGTCCTTCCTGCTTCAGCCTCTGATGCAGCCTTGTTACGATATTAATAAAACCAGAACCATTCAGCTGTGGCTGTGTTTGTGCAGAGTTAAACCTCTACTGTCCTCTTCACACTTACTGACTGTATTTGAACTATTTACAATATCTTCCAATAAAACATGTACCTTTATCATTCAAATGTTCATCCTTCTGCATCTGAATCTTTCGTGTTACACTTTTTCTTAGCTACTTACTACGTGAATGCTAACAGCACAGAGCTGGCATATTATTCCTTGGGAGTCATAGAAGAGCTAACGATTGATCTGATCTAAGATGGTAACACCAAACCCAGGGGTCCCTACTGCAGAAACTCTCCCCTGAAGCAAGTTCTGTTGATTAATTACAGAGGACCAAATTCTGCCTAAATCCCATTGAAGTCAATGGGGCTAATCCCAGAGTCAAATGGGATAAATTCCAAATGAGCAAGGATGACAGAATGCAGAGATGTTTGATTGTGTAATGCGAACACTCTAGTTACAATTAAATCAGAACAATCCAGGCTTCTCTGAGGTTTACACCTTTAGGCTGCTCATAGTGTGAACTGACTCATCAGAAACTATCAGACTCTTAAATACAAATGTCTTGCATCAAAACCGCACACCGTGTGGAGGTATTATTTCCCCTTAGGGCAGATACAGTGGACATACCAGACAGCAGCACTTAGGTACCACTGGGAACCAAGTTCGCACGGGAGAGTTATCAAGGACTCCAAGTGCCCAGGTTAGATGCAACCAAAGGAGATGACTTTATTAAAACAGAGTCTTCAGTAATGATGTACACTTTAAAATAATGATTGAGGAGCTCAAAGCATGTGGGGAATGGGTTAAATCGGTTTGCTCATGGAAGGATGTGAGAAGGAGATATGCACTGTCTAGCACTAGTGTTTGGGGTCCCCTCCCTGGCCTGCCAGGTTCTCCACCTCTGAAAGGGAATTAGGAATTGAGAACAGGAGAGGAACCTTTCTCCTTCTTTCCTCCTTCTACCCAGATCTGTACAATGGACACTGGCCAGTACTATGCATGGTGCAATGAGAAACATGCACACACACAGACAGGGAGGGAGCTGTGAGATGGAGCCAATGAGTTTGCAGTCATGTTTTAAAACATTTACTTATTAAAAGGCTCCAGGCACAGAGTAACTTTTCTTTTGTTAAGTGGCTATAATGTAGTTGTTTCATAGGATCACAGAATATTAGGGTTGGAAGGGACCTCAGGAGGTCATCTAGTCCAACCCCCTGCTCAAAACAGGACCAATCCCCAGACAGATTTTTGCCCCAGATCCCTAAATGGCCCCCTCAAGGACTGAACTCACAACCCTGGGTTTAGCAGACCAATGCTCAAACCACTGAGCTGTCCCTCCCCACATTGAAATTTGAGATGAACCCAAACCCAAAGTTCTGCTTTGGATCTGAATCTCAAACACCCCAAAGATCATGGTGGGGTGGGGTGGGGAGAGAAGAGGAGAGGAGGGGAGGGGGCCTTGAGCCCAAGTTTTTGCCTCTACATTGAGGCATGAATCCTCTGCCATCCAGAGTTCAGCACTTGGGAGAAACTGGGCCTGATCCTCTCTCGCTGACCCCTGCTTTACACAGGGCTCGTTGTGCGGACTTCAGTGCAGTTTCTCCCAGTTTACACAGTTGTAACTGAGGGGGGAAATCAGGCCCAGGATGTGTCCTCTTTCTCCAACGATGGAAGTCAGTGATCAGCATCATGAACCCCTCACTAGCCCCTTGCTGCGACCATAGCACCCTTTAGCTAACAGCCATGGTAACCAGAGAGCACCATTCCGAAGCTTTTTAATGGTGTCAGTGATGGGATAAAGAAACGAGGTTCAGCTCCTAGCGGCCAAGTCACCACACCCCAAAATTACCACCACAGATGGACCCTTTATGAGCCTTTATAGTGGAATGGCCAAGGGCTGAATTGGCCTGGACAACTGGGACCACTCACCCTAGAGCCGGGCCTTCCCGCTTAGGGTTGAGGCGCATTAGCAGGGCATCATGGGGAAATCCTACATGCAACACCTCTAAAGAGGGCTTCGGGCTCTAGGCCTGCCAGTCCAACCCCTTTCCTAAGCCCTACTGCCCTGGGTAACCAAAGTTAGGGACCTAAGTCCATACTCAGGCACCAAATTGAGTGGCTTGGCTCTCCGAGGTGCCAAGAACTACAGCTGGAACCAGGGCAAAAACATTGGCCTAAAAAAAAAAAAAGAGAGACAGAAGAACGGTAAAAAGAAAGTGTCTGGCAGACCCCTAGTGCCCGTTAGAGGGGTAAAAGCAGGACGGAGCTCACAAGAGTTATGAACCGGGCTGCGCATGATGGGTCATTACCCTGAGAGATGGTCTCTGAGTACAGAAAGCCATGCATGCAGGTAGGCACTTGAAATCATTGAGGAACGGTAAAGGCAG
Organism: Gopherus flavomarginatus; assembly: GCF_025201925.1. Taxonomy (NCBI): domain Eukaryota; kingdom Metazoa; phylum Chordata; order Testudines; family Testudinidae; genus Gopherus; species Gopherus flavomarginatus. The sequence continues at coordinate 14,496,723 of NC_066631.1, forward strand.
GTACTGACCTAATGTCCTCAATGACATCAATTATTAGGTTTCCAGGCCGGTTCCATTGAAACCAATGGAAGCTTTGCCATTGACCTCAGGTGGGAGCAGACAGGACCTTACGGCTTGGAACGGCTTCCCTATTAGCCAGAAATCTCTTCACTTCCCAGAGGGTTGGACATTCCTTCAGGGAATCCATCCAGAGCAAACCCTTGGAGCCAGATTCTCTGCTGTGGCCCAGAGCCGCTCCGTACAGAGGGGGATGTCAGTGGTCAGGATGAGGACATCAGGGGGTCAGTTACAGCCCCATGATTCTGGGCCTGATCCAGAGCCTGTGGGTGTTTTTCCATTAGTTTCAGTGGTTTGGACCAGGTCCTATGAGCCCAGCTGTCCCCAGCAGGCTCAGAACAATGGGATGAGACTGGACCCTTAACCCTGCCCCCAACACTTTTGGCTTAAATTCAGCTCTATAAATGGGTGAAGGGGTGGGGGTGGAGGAGTGTATTCTATTCAAACCAGTTTGCCCATCCCCAGGACCCTGCTAGGACCACCCTGCTGGGTGTTCCCAAAAAACTCATTTCACCTCTTGTGCCAGAAGTTTCTACAGAGAGAAGACATCTCATCCTGCTCTTGGGCATCAGAGGAATAACCCCAAAGGAGTTTTTCCGTGCTGGATTCATAACGCGAGTGGGATCTTCCTCTTACAGAGCGGGAGGTTTTTGCACAGGTGTGTATCAAGGTGGTGGAGGAACCCAGCTGAACATCCTCAGTAAGTAACTGGAATAGCCTTTTATGGTCTCCTCTCCAATGGAGACAATTTTTTCCTTTCATGTGCATCTTTATACTTTTAATCTTTTTCCCCTGGACAGGTGCTTCTCCTATGTAGAGTGTTCAGAAATCGTTCTCTTTTGCAAGATACCACAAGGTGTTTGTCAACTAGGGGCAGCCTGAGGGTCCCAAAACCCCTAGACTCTTTCCAACAGCCTTTGACAGGAATTTTAGATTTCAGTTAGGGGGAAAATACTGTCCGGTGGCCAAGCTGCATAGAAGCCCGCACATAGCTCCTCTAAACTGGAAGACAATTATTCTTTTAAAGGACAGGTTCAGGAGTCTCCTTTCTCAGCCATTTACTGCATAAAGCCTGCATATTGTAGCCATAATTTTCAAAGGTGGCCACTGATTTAGGGTGTCAATTTTTGAGCCCAATAAATAACCTGATTTTCAGATATGGGGAATTCCCAGCTGCCATTGACTTTAATAGGAGTTCTGGGTGCTCAACAGCTCTGAAATCAGGACTACGTTCTCTGGCCAGGAAGTGCAAACCAAGCCATCCCCCTTAGAAAAGTCAGCTCTAGAGTTCTGCAGCGAGTCCAGGCAGGAGCTGTAAAGTCATAGCACTGGGCTCTCCATTCGTTTCAAGTCCCTGCCCTGGTGTGCCTGACGAGCCTCCGCCCCTCATCTGATCATTTTCCCCACTAGGGATGTCTCCAGAAGGTGCAGAAAAGCCAGTTTAACTCAGGCTGTTCTGCTTTCCAGCTGGGAGAGGAAATCTCACTAATTATTGATTAAAAGATTTGCTGAACCGTGTCCTGAAGCACCCATTTGGAAGTGAATAATCAATGAATAATACATCAGTGAGCTACTGCAGAATCCTCTCTGCTGCTTGGCTTCATTCTGCGAGCGAGATGAACTTCAGAGGTTCTGTCAGTTGCTGCGGCTCTTGCTAGGCAGAAGCCTTTTAAACAAGACTTGACATTCATAATTGAAAATGCCTTTTTATGGGTTGCTTGTTTGTTGAATGGTCCTCTAAAATGTCCTTTTACAAGGGGGTTCAGCAGGACCCTGCCAATTCTATTGAAGTCAGTCAATCTTATGACTGCTATGGGAGCTGGATCACACTCTAGCTGATTTCAGGATCAGAAAAGCAGCTTACGGGAAGTGATGGGGTGCAGGGTTTCTAAGCAGTGTCCCAGCACCGAGGGCACAAGGCCGAGAATTTCCCCATTTTTATTCCAAAGTCACCTATCCGGTAAGAGGGAACAGCTAGTTGATGTGGATATAAAACTCACCCTGGGCTCTAGTGTCTCCTGGTTCTGATACAAGTCTCTGAGCATGCACTGAGCTACACGAGTAACATCTGTCGCTCCTGGTGCATTTTCTCACTCCTCCTCTTTGATGAAGGACACTTAGGAAATGCCCCTCGGCTCACTGCTGGGGTAGACGGGCAGCTGAAGAGGCCCCGTCACTGCTCTTGCTGTTCTGGCTCCCCACAGGAGTGGGCCCAGGTGCCGCATGCACGGGGGCACTCCAGCAGCTGCTCCCCGCCTAGGTCCTTTGCCTGTCAGAGTAGTGGAGTTAGGCAGCGGGGGGGCAGCTTATGCAATAGCTCGGAGTCTCTCTGTTCTGTGAGTGGGGCAGCACAACGCAGGACAAGGCTCATGGCATTTAGCCACACGCCCTGAGTAAGGGGGTGCTGCGGAGTCCTACTGCTGCAGGAGGCCTCAGACAAGGGTGAGCCCATTTAGGCTGCCAGAGGATGCTCCCCGAGGTACAACAACCTGCCCTTCCCCATCCCAGCTCAGCATCCTGCTCCTCCAGGAGCAGGACGAAGGAATGAGCATGTCCCAAAGGGCAGGGCTTCCTGGGACTGCTGTTGTGGGCACCCCTTGCCAGGGGCCTGGAGGGAAGCCTCTTGCTTTCCCCTCTGGATGCAGCTCAGTGGAAGACCCAGGACACCTACACCTGTCAGGTGACACATGATGGGAAGAACTTTGAGAAGTCCCTGAAGAGCTCAGAGTGTTCTTAGCCCTCTAATCCCTAGGGTGCTCAACCAGTTTCTGTGTCAATCAGTAGGGGGTTCCCCAGAGGAGCCAGGAACCAAACTGCTGATTTCCAGTAACTCTGCTTCCTGTTTGACGTGGGGAACTTTGCTAATCCCTTTGATATCTGCTCTTATTCCCACGTTCCCACTGCTCTCACCCCTCTGCATTCCCAGGAAATGTCCTTCCAGCCTCTGATGCAGCCTTGTTCTGATATTAATAAAACCAGAACCATTCAGTGATTGCCGTGTCTGTGGAGAGCCAGTGGGCGTAATCCAGCAGATGTACATAACTTGGAAATGCTTTAAGTAAAGGTAAAAATGGACACACACATAGCATGGCCAAGGCCTGCGCCCTAGCCCTCCCTAACACGAGTGGGTGACGCAGTACTTGCATATGCATTGGATTGCTTCTTATTTCCCTCATCTTATAAAGCTCAGGGCCGTGGGTTTTGCAGTGTGCTGGCAGAGGGAGAAAAGTTTGTTCGAATACATTTGTGAATAGCAAGTGACCGGCCAGCGCTACCGACGAACATCATACATCTCTATGAGGCCTCTCACCCCAGCTACCCAGAGGCTCAGTGCTTCGGCTGCTCTGAGCTGACTCTGGCGGCTGCTGCTACATTTGGGGTGGGGGAGGGCGCGCCATGTTTGCAGCAAGTTCTTTGTATCGAAGCAGCTGTTAATAGGCAGACAGCAAAGGGGGGGGGGGGTCAGGAGAGGAATGTAAGGTCCCACCCCTTAACGCAGCTGAGAATTCCCATGGGTTCCAGCCAGGCTGCTCACCAGGGTGCGGCTTTGCAGAGCCTTGAAGCAATAAAGGTCTGTGTTCCCTGGTGATCACAGCCACGCGTGCAGAGTGTGTGTAACATGGGCGGCTGATGGGTACTGCTGGGTTGAAGACTGATCTGAAAGGAGCATTGCGCTGGGCAGGAAGAACATAACTGGGGGTTTCCCAGGCTCTTAGCAATTGCATTGGCACAGACCCAGAGGGCAGAAAGCAGAGAGCTCTGCTCCTAGCCCCCTCACTCTCCTTCCCCCATCCTGTCCCTCTGGGTTTCCCGGTCCCCTGAAACTCCTCCCATGCCGCTCCCTCTACATCTCCAGGCACACTGCCATGCTTCCCAAACCCAGTCTCCTGCCCCTTTGCAGCCCCTACCAGGTCTAGTGGGAAGTATGTAAAGTGTTAACAAGAGGCAGTGCACCTTCATGCCATCAAAAGTCTCACTTACCATTAAATTCAACTCTATCTGTGAATTTTCAGCTCTCTGCTTCCCTGAGAGGTTATTGACAGGGGCACTGGAACAATTTGTATAGCAGGGGTGCTGCAAGCCATTGAACCAAATTGTAAACCCTGTATATGATGGAAACCACTTCCAGCCAGGGGGTGCAGCTGCCCCCTCCCCCCCTACACACACCTTTAGTTCCAGACCTGTGGTTATTGATGTACAAGCTCAGCACAGAAGAAGATGCAAGTGCGAAGCTGCCCATGGCTGAAATGCTGGCCCTGCATAGCTAAGGCTCGTCCTGTGCTGCACATAGCCCCCACGAGAGAGGCAGAAGGATTGCTAACACAGGAGATGAGTCAATATAACAGGGTGCCATGCCCAGGGAAGAGACAGGAGGGGAAGGGTATAATGCCAGGGAATGAGGTTCTCTGCTCCTAGTTCACATGTCATATTTTATGCATCTAGCCCACTAATAAAGCTGATCTTGGTCCCCTGAGCCTGCAATCCCATGTTGATCACCTGGTTCTATGTGCAACATAGCAAATAGGCCAGCACATATTAGAGGACCCAGTTTGTTCATCACTGGCTAAAACAGAAGTGAGGCAGCAGCAGAACCCAGGACAATCGCACCGGTCTGGCTATCCTGTCTCTCCGAGCCAAATCCCCAGCTAGCATAAAGGGGCATCTAACGCCACAGAGGTCATCGGATCTGTGCCAGGGAGACCAGCGGAGGGTCTAGCCCTAGACCTTTATTGGAAACCCCCCTTTTCAACCCCTTTTAAGTCACATACGACGATTAATGAGATACTCCCTTCCTTGTCCCCCCAGCCACGCGAAAGGCTGGCCTCACAGGGTAGCCAAAGAGAAAGACAGACGCTGGGAGCCAGATTTTCTAACCATCCTCCATTCGCCCCCAGCACAAACAGCCTAGCTGTGCTCACAGAAGACTCAGTTCCTGTGCAGAGCAGGCAGTTAGTCATCTAGCTGCGGTGCCTGACCTGTGCACCCAGCTCCCCTCCCCCAGTCACGAGTGTCATCTCTGGCTCAAGGCTGGGGTACGAACAACGGGCAGGCCGAGCCCTTCTGGCAGGGGTCAGGGGGGCTGTTGTGAGAAGAAAGTTTCCTTTTTTAAAAAGGCCTCGATTTTCTCTTCCAGAAACCAAACTGCCAGTTTAGGGCCAGGTTTCCACAGCTGGTGCCTGGGTCAAGGGGGCAGGGACACCTCTCCCTCAGGGCACTTGTGCAGGAGGCAACCAGGGGTGGGGTAGCCCTACTAATAGTGTGCAGCCCCACAAAGGGAGTCTGCTTGGGCACGTTAGGGCAAGCCAGGCCCCTCCACGCCTGCGCACTCCCTAGGACTCAGAGGCTCATGCAGACAGGGAGACATGTAGCATTTGCTACCCCCAAGAACACTCCCACCAAGGCACATTCAACCTCCCTCGACAGTTACCAGCCTCCACCCGCACCCTCACCTGGCTCTCAAAGCTGAGCCCAGCGGCTAATCTCAGCATCAGTAACTGAGCTATTCACACACTTGTTGGACTAACCTCAAATCACATCAGTTCTTTCTTTTCCCCCCCAGCCCCCATGCAGCTTCTCCTTTAGAGGAATCTCTTCTTGAACCCACCAGAAACAAAGCCCCACAACTGTGTTAGATAGTGACATTTGTACCTGGTTCAGTCTACAAGACACAGACAGCTAGGAGCACACGCGCATCCTGAGTGGAGCAGAGACGGGGACCATCCAAACAGAGCAGCAGCCAGCAGTTACCTAGCTCTGAATGCACCAGAGTGGAAGGGCCCTTAGCCCCAGCCTGTCAGGTGATCCAACAAAGTGTTTCCACCTGGGAAGCAATCAATGGGCTCTAAGGCCAGAAAGGGCTCTGTGGTGGTGATAGGGGCTAAAGGCACACCCAGAGCTATAGAGAGAACCTGCAGCCTTCCCAGGCCAGTCACCGGCTGTGATTCCTTGTAAATCAAATGGATGAAAGTCTGGAATTGGGCTAGGGACCCACATATGATACTAGAGCAATTACAACCAGGGCATAAATCCAGAGCTGTCTACTCTGAACAGTGACATTATAAAAGTAGCTTCACAAGGCACCATGTTGATTATGTCTCAGTGACTCCTTGTCAGAAATGCTCAGTGTGGAAGCAGATGTTTTTATAGCTGCCAGCCCTGCACACTGGGCTCATGGGGCCCCATTCCTGAGAGAGCTGGGGGGGGGGCAGATTTTCAGGCATGCTCAGCTCCCAGGGTGCACAGCTTTTCAGGAGTGCTCAGCAGCCAACCAACTGGGCTCACTTGAGGTGAAGCTGGATTCTTTCTTCTTCACCCATCAACACCAGTAACAAAGGTTCTGCAGGCCAAACAGTGCCCACACTGACCCTGAAGCAAGCCCACTGTCTTCCCATTATTGCCATATGCAGTCCCTGGGCCTTCAGTGGGGTCGCACAGGTGGCACTAATTGGAAGTTAGTAACCAGTTCTGCTGCTGGTGTGAAAGGCAGTTCTAATATAATTGTGTCTAGAGGTGGCAGATCTGAGACCCCAGACCCACAGAGAGCAGAACTCTCCAGGAAGAAGGGGTTGGTTTTACAGAGCTAATCTCCAGCACGGAACCATGTTCTCTGCCCCACACAGACACCAAGGGGAAACTCTGAGGCGAACAATGGCATGAGTACTGGGCCAGCACTCAGCACACACTCCCACACCCCCACACACACTAATCCATCTGTGATGGTCCATACCAACAGCACCAAATAGGGCCTACTGTGTGATTTCATGATCTGGATGCTCCTGGGGGCTGAAGTTCACCCCTGCTCCCAGTGTGACATCACAGGCCAGACTTTCCCAAGTGCTCAGTGCCCATGTACCCAATGGGCTGAACTCTTCTGAAAATCCAGCCCTACTGTAGGTGATCCAGCAATCAGAGCAATACAGGGAGCCCCTCATGCCCAGGTAGAGCCCTATTAACATCAAGGGGCTTCTCATAGGCATATGGGTCCTTCCTCATGGTTATGAGAGCAGGACCGGGACCACCCGTAGATCACGTGCTCTTAGTAATCTCCAGTGATGGCCTCAGGCCCTGCAGCCACTGCACTTTGAGCTGTAGCAATGTGGACAGTCATTGCAGAATATGACTGCGTCTTTCAGTAATAACAGCGCATATACCAACGCAGTTTAGCATAAGACCAGAATAACAGAAGTAGAAAAACACCAAGAGGCTTAGACCAGGGAGAAAATATCCTAGAATCTGCTCTAGGGTCTTCTGACCTTTGAAGGTCTGATTCTGAGTCTGTGAGTGAATATTTCTAAGGGGCTCAGATTCTGATTAGTCCCAATGCGAAGCCCCTCAATCTGCGAGGAGACTCATTTACTTCTATGGCCTGACTCATGGTGCTACTCAATACTAGTAAGGAGGCAGAATCTGGCCCTAAATCAGACACAAAGACAAAACACCCCTCCAAGTCTGCCCCCTAATTCGTGCTGAGAAGCACTCTGGGAATAGTGCCCTTGAAATTACAAGGGCTACTAGCAGAACAAGGGCTGCTCCATGGAAAGCTGGCAGAATCTGGTCCTAGATTAGCATAAGTCATGATGGTCTTTACCCACTCCAGTGTGTGCAAGTCAGTAGCACGGCTTCACTTGCACTGTGTGTAGCTACAGCTCGGATTTCTGGCCAGACCTACAATTTCATTTCTGGTTGTCTCTTCCAAGAACAAATCTGTGACTATGATCTGGGCAAACGTGGATCACAGAGGTTACAGATCATGTACAGCAAGCAGGGACAGGCTGACGCAATGTTCCCAACTCAGTCAGAAAGTGTCGCCAACGTCAGCTCAGGAAAGGGGGTTTCCACTGGCCTGGCGCTCACAGCTGTGAGATACACAAATAGCTTCCAAGGTCCTGAGGGCAGCGGGGCTGAAACTCAAAAGCAAATTTTGTGCACTAAGAATAGCTCCAGCCGGGAGACAAGGACCACAGGACCCAACAGTTAACGGAAAGAAAGGCACCAGGGAAAGAGAAAGAACAGGTGCAGGACAGGCAAGACCAGCCAGGCAGGGTGGGGCCTCAGAACGTCACTGGGTCCAGCTCATCTTTGGCTCGCAGCAGGTGGCAAGCTGTGGCTCTGGGCTATTTTGGAGGGGTCAGCTCAAGATTCGTTGCTTTTGTTCTGCTGACTTGACCCAGCAGGTGGTAACGTGAGAATCAAGCAGCCACTGGTCTGTCACCTTCGGGGTTGATCGCATTTTAATGTGAGCAACGGTTATTTTCTGAGGGCGGCATTCACTCTGTCCAGAAGGCCTTTCATGAAGCCTGTGCACCCCAAGGGCTTAAGCAGGGCCCAAGAAGTGCCTAGGGATGATGGGGCCATTTGCACATCGGGTCTGAGGAAGCCATACAAAGAGGTCAGCAGTCAGGCAGACTGAGGTGCAGGGAGCCAGGAACACACACTGGTGGCTGTGAGCACAGACTACTAGGTGGGCAAGGAGGTTTCACCTCCTGTCAACAGCATTATTCCCATCCACTTCTCCCCGCAGCAGGTACCTGCATGCTTTCTCTATGGAGATACAGTGTGTCCTCCTTGGCAGGGGGTCTATTCTGCACCAGGGTGACTCGGCCTGCAGTACAGCTGCTGCACAGCAAGGCAGCGTTGACCCTTAGGCCTGGTCTATACGTCAGTTTTGCTGGCACAGCCACGTCGGTTTGGAGTGTGGGAAAAATCACCCCCGTAACTGACAGCGCTGGGCCAGCGCAACCCCCAGTGCAGATGCAGTTACACAGGTAAACAAGTCCTTTTGCCGGCACAGCTTATTTCGAGAGGGGAACTGATATAAGCTCTCCCGGCAAATGAGCTTTTCTGCCAGTATAAGCTGCATCTCCACAAGGAAGGTTTGTCGCTCTAGCTACAGTGGCCGACCTCTCCAGCGCAGACAAGGCCTCAGACATTTCCCCCTCCTGCAAAACCCCCAGCCCAGAGGAACCGGTGGAAATTCTAGGGCCACGGGAAGAAGACGAGGCAGTCGTACCTTTCCCCCACTGTCATAACTGCATCAGGGAAAGGCCAGGAGTCAAAGTCCCCTTTGATTCTCCTCCTCCTTGTTCCCACAGTGCAAGCAGGCAGAGTGACTCTTCTGATCACTTCATAGCAATGTCAGGTTCGTTAGCTAACCCTTGCCCCCTCCGGCAGTCACCGTGAACACTAGACTGGCCAGTGTGCTCCCTTGAAAGGGATGTGGGAAATGCCGGGAAAGCAAACACACTCTTTCACCCTCATAGAACAGTAAGGGCCCAATTCACTCCTGCCGTTACCTCTTACAGCAGGACTGGATTCAGTACAAAGGGGCCTCCAAAAAGACGCTGCTCACATGGGCCAGAATCAGCAATTATGCTCAAACAAGGGCTTCTGTGCAGTTTTCACCTCCACTCTAGACCACCACTCTAGCTGGTATGGAATGTGGCAACCAGCCTGCTGAGCAGGGTTAGCCAGGGGAACATGTCATGCCGCTGCTCCATATCTGCTTCCAAGTCCTGAGTATCCAAGAGACCTTCTCTCCCCAGGCTTCTCCAAGACAGCTGAAGAGCTCAAATTAAGTGCCCCTCTATTTAAAGGGCTTCCAGCAGTGCAGTCTCAAGACCCTCAACTCCAGAACATGCTTCTCCCTTTGCTTCAACAGCATCCAAACCTGGTGGCCATCCATGCACTGCCAATCTGCTAGTACAGAGCCTGGCCTCTCGGGGGGGAGTTTTGTTTAATTGGGGGTGCGGAGGGGTGTTAGTCCTTCAGTTACATTAACTGGAGTCAACAAATTCCAATCGTGTTAGTTCTTACTGGCTGTCCACACCCCTGAGCTATTATGAAAGGCGAATGGTTTGATTTTATTCCCCATTTAATCAATGAAATGCCCCCTCCGTTGTCAGCTCTTGGGAGCAGGGACTGTCTTTTTCTTCTGTGTTTGTACAGCACCTAGCACCATGGGGTCCTGGGCCATGCCTAGCGCTCCAAGGCGCTACTGCAGTACAAGTAATAAATATGTGTATACAGTGGTCAATGCCTCGAGCACATGCAGGGGTTGCATTTGCCAAAGGTAGGCACTTGTAAAGTGCATGGCTCATTTCTGGAGGCCCCTTGGGAAGCCTACTCAGTAATTATTGGGTCCCTCAGGAATTCATCATGCTCAGTCTGATTCCACCACACTTATTCACCCTTTGCAGGACAGCTCGCAAGGTGAGGTACCACTTCACAAGAGGAAGGATGGCAGGAAATAGCCTGATATAAGTATGTGGTTGTTTCTCCGGTACAAGTAGCCAACAATATTCTGGAAAATATCCTATTGCAACTGCCTCTCATCACCCACCCTGGAATGATCTCAGTGCAGACTGAACAACACCATTGCAATGCACTCCACTGTAATGTCACCCTGGGGAAAACATGAGAGACGCCTTCCCGGGTTGTTTCCTTAGCTCTGTTGGACCTTGGTTTTGTATCAGGATCTACTACAGGCACTACCCATTGAGACCCTACACAGAGGAGGCAGCATGAGCTGGTCCTCGTCTAAAATCAAGGCCTTCTCATGTGTGCATGTTCACTCCTGTGCAGCTCAATGGTTTAATTCCTCACAAAGTGTCAGTGTGAGCTGGCTGTGAAATTAATCCAGGCATCACATCTGCACAGGCCGTGTTTGCCCTTCCAGTGAACATGTTTTCTCTTGCTTCGATTGCAGAGAACAACATTAAAATGCAAAAGGGTCTTTTCTCTTACGTTTGAGAAAAAGAAGGTAAATTTATTGAACTAAATCCTCCTCTTCTTATTCAGACCAGACTCCCACAGCTATCAATGAGAGTTGTCTATCCGGACTGGGCCTATCAAATACAGGGAGAGAGAGGATCTTTCATTTTAATGCTGTCCCCCAGGGTTCTTCCAGGGCAGTGTATATTATAGACATTACATTTAATGTATATCCTATTTTTTAAAGCACAAAGACAAAACAAAGGCTGGTGAAAAAAGATATAACATACAAGTTGGGGACTGAAATATAGTCTATACATTGATGTTAGCACCTATTCAAATGCTTTCAAGAACGAACAGGACAATATTTCAGTGATTCAGATCTGTATTGCAACAGTAAAAAACAGCCCCATCCCACCTTGCTGTCTCTATGCAGCTGCACCGCTGTAGGGGCGCCCCCATGCTAAATTTAACCTCTTCTGGCCTAAATGACCAATCAGAAACTAGAAAATACAAGCCAAAAAGCTCCCAAAAAAGGAAGTGAAACCGTCTCCAGTGGCTATTGACATGTGAAAGAGAGACAAATACACAAACAAGTCACCATGAAGCCCAGCCACAAGTACACGTCTCTTTCATCAGTGATTTGTCCAGAATTAACATTTTGCAATTTGCTGAATAAAAAAAAATAATAAATTGGATGTTTGACCTAAAAGATACAAAGTGTCTGAAAAAGCCCTAAAAGAGTGTCCTTTATGACCCCCGCGCAGGGCCAGAGGGAGGCAAGTGACAGATCTGGCCTATGTATTTAACCAATGGAGGTGAAAACCCAAGAGCTAACATGCCATCTGAGGCCTGCTTCCCTAGGGTTTCAAGAGGCAAATAACAGGCGTTAGTTCGCTACATCAGTGAACAAGTTGGGCCAGATCCTTAGCTGGTAGAAATGTGCACAACTCCATTCTCTTCAGTGCAGCTACGCCCACTTCTCCAGCTGAAATCAGGCCTGTTACTTGAATATGGGGATATTCACAGTCATAAATGTGCCCTGAGGGTGAAATCCACCCTGCTGCTAGAGCCCCAGGAGTCGGGCTCCAGGTGGGTGCAGCGCAGAGGTGGAAGCCTGTGGGCTGGGATCCCAGCTGCTCTCAAGGAGTCGGGTTCTGGGTGGGTGCAGCACAGAGGTGGAAGGCCCATGGGCTGGGAGGCACTTGATCTTTGGAGGCACTTGATCTTTGGAGGCACTTGATCTTTGCAACTATCAAATTGAGATAATCTGACTCATTCCTCTATTTGTCTTACAAGAAAATACACTGTTGTGTTCCAGCTGAGACTGCAGTAATTACACCACTGAGTTATCTGAGCAAGTACGTGTGCTGTTACGCCAAAGCTACATGGGGTTATTGGTAATCAGACAGTCAATACAATATGCCAGGGGCTCCGTTATTGCGATGATGAGGCCCGTATAGGTACCTAGCTAGCATGAAGGGAAACAGTAACTGCACTGTTCTATTAAGACACCAAGAAGACACTATGTGGCCCCCTCGCTCAAGGCACCACAGACATGTGAGGGAGTTTCTCCTCATGGCACCCCATGGCGTGGGGAAGTGCTAGTATCCCCACTGTACACATAGGAAACTAAGGCACGGTCAGGTGTTCAGGGACTTGCCCTAGGTCACACAGGGAGTCTGTGGTGGAGAGAGGAATTAGACCCACAGCATCTGAGTCTCATGCCAGTGTCTTGACCTCTGGACCGTCCGGCCCATGACGCGTTGCTGTGTTGTGGGACCGAGGACAACGTGCTCTGGCCTTGTGGCCGTGCACTGGTTTTGAGCACATACGTCTTTTCTGCTGACTAACATACAGACACAGACTTACCTTCCCTGTCTGGGAGCAGAGGCAGCTCCACAGGCCTGGGGGGATGTGGGAGAAGCATTCTTTGGTGGCTGGGAACTATGGATAGGGAGCTTTTTAGATTTCAAACCCTTTCCTGAAGGATCAGGTCTGATCCCATGTCAGTCAGAGTGACCAATCCCGGGGAAACACACCAAGATGGCTGAGTCACTGAGGCAGGAGAGTCCATTCCTGGGCAAACACCCCTAGGGGAAGTCACTTGGGAAGTATCAGTGCCGCAGGCAGCATTTCCCTTCATCTTTCTTCCAGCGCTGCCAGATCCATGGCAAATGGTTCAGCTAAGCTTCCCCCTTGCACATGGAGATTATGGACCATTTTCAAAGCCTGCCTCCAGGCCCTCACTCACTTGCCCTTCTGTGAAGAAGCAGCAGTGGAATCGGGATCAAACATAATGAGCCAGATCCTCAGCTGGCACAAACTCATGCAGTGTCCCTGGCTTCAATGGAGTTAGGCCAATTTACCCCTGCTGAGGGTCTGGCCCCAGAGCCCCCTGGGTAATTTGTCCTTCAGAGTCAGGGGAGCTGCACCCATGCCAGACGGGCACACACTCAGTGTTTCCTGTCAAGCAGTGACACGCAGGGTTCCGGTTAGAGCAGTCGCTCCCCTAAGAGATTTATTACTAATCACCCAGATTTGTTATTTTGCTGCCTGAGGGTGATGAGTAATTTAAAGGCTTCCAACCTTGGATCCAAACTTTATTAACTAACCGGAGGGTCTGATCCTGCTCGGTGCTCCTGTATGCCTCCCACAAGCAGCTGCCTGGCATCAGTTCCCATTGCCGGGCAGCCGCTCATGGGGGAGATCAGCTCAACTCTGGGCACGACTGGACCCTTTGGGAGGGATTTGCCACAGCCCGAGCCAGCCTTTGCTCAGGCTAAGAAACCCTGGCTGTGTCGAGGGAGGGGTGCAAGCAGGCTGCCAGATATTAAACTCTGAATTGAACTCTGTTTTTGCTAGAGCTCAGGGCACTAGCTGTGGCAACCCCTCCCCTCTCACAAACCCAAACCTTGGTTCTGTACATGATTTGCCAGCAAAGAGATTTTGACAAGAATAGGGTCTGCTCCCGAGCCCCCACCTAGCTCCAGCATCAATGGGAGTCTCCCCACGGACTTCAATGGCCTTTGGATTAGGGGCTTGTTCATAAATGTTCGTTGACCAATGTAAGCCAGCTCCTGTAGCCTGGCTGAGCTGCATTGTATAACGCCACATCCAGATCCTGACACTAGCCAAGGGCCTTTTTATCCCACAGCAGCCCCAGACTCTCCACCCCCAGGAGCTGACAGGCCAAAAACCACTGCAGACAATGAAAAGATCCCCATTTTGGATGGGCCCAGACAGCATTTCATCCTTCTGGACCTTTTACAACATGACGTTCACTTGAAGTAAAATCCCCTGGAAATCTTTAATGAGACTCTTCTGAGCAGCTCAAGGGCAATGTCCTGGGAATACACAACTCAGCATGGTCCCCTTTCATCGAACCGTGCAGTAAATATGTACCTGGCAATATATAGCACTGAGCCTTATCAGAATAGCCATGCTGTGAGGAACCAGCACTGCAGCAAACCCTAGCAGAGGCCAAGCCAGGGCACATTGTACAGACAAGACTGGATTCTTTGTGACGTGAATCCTGAACAGTACGGAGCAATGTTTCCGTAGCTTTGATTGGGTAGTTGGGCATCCTAAGTGTATGTGCAAACAGTAGTTAGCACCTTAACCCAGTTATACTTTCCCGTGATACAATACACCACACTGTTATATTAAACCCCTTCGAACATGGGAACTAGCTGTAATGTGGCAGTTGCACACAGTACAGAGTACTAACATCTACTGCTCATGGCTTTCTTTTTGCTTACATCAGACATTTACTGACAGGTACAACGTGGAGAAGGAATAAAAAGAAATTTTCTTTTTACTTGCTGGAGAAAGTTATTGGTTCTGATCACTGAGATCTGCCTCTTTCACTCAAACACTGCTTTTGGAGGGATAGGTCCTGAGGGGAAAATTTGACACAGGACTAGCACAAGGCCTATGCACTTCTCGGAGACCCCACCTCAGCAAAGCAGTTAGGTGCTTCAAGTTAAGATTTGTGAATCAGGGCTTTAGTCTTCAAAACAGGGCTGAAGTGAGCCTTAAGAGAGAGAGGCTTTGTGCTGGCAATTGACTAGGGTAAGGATCACCCAAGGGGCCATGGCTCTCTTCTGATGTCAAGGGGAGCTGAGGCCCTCCGCACCTTATACCATCAGGCCTGACTGCACAGGGAAAACATGAGATTAAGTCTACATTGAATTAATTAGTTGCTAAATCCGGAGAAGAAAAATACATTAACTCAGCTGGAAAGTCATTTGTTTTAGTGTCAGTTTCATTTGGTCTATAAAATAATGAGCAAATTAGACTTGATCTCTGGGATTCATTAACAAACAAGTGAGGCTGGCTGAATCAATGAGGTAAATACAAGGTACAAATGTTCCCAAAGAACACTTAAAAAAGAAGAAAAACAAGCCTAGAACCTATGTATAAACTGGGAACTAAACACAAATGGTTTCACAGAGCCTGAAGCAGTGAGCATGTTTTTAATTGTGCCCTACAATGGAGGAACAGAGAGATGATTAAATGAAATAAATATATTTTATGTTCATTCCCTTACTCAGATTAACCAACCGATATAGAACATTTCTGCAGAAAAATAAACGGTTTTGCATACATGCCTCAAAACTGCAACTGACTAGTTTCCCAGTCGAATAAGCTGAATGTCGCTGCTAGCTGAGTGAAACTGCTGGATAAATTATTTGTGAGTAATTATGCAGGTGTGCACCTGGGTATATAAATATATATAAAAATCTACACACAAATATTTAGATATTGGTGCATTCAGCCATACAGAATGGAAACATTGAAGTTTGAGAACATGTTATAAATAATTTTCCATCTGCTGGTAAAGAGAACTTATTATTTCTATGAATCAAATGATATTATCCAGCTAAGATTTAGAGCATTTACAAGGGGAAAAAAAACTCCTAACATAGTTTCCAGTCTCCAGGAAATTTAGAAAATAGTTGCTTTCTGCTGAGGAAGTAATCCATAAACGTAAAAGAAGCTAATGTTACTTTTCACAGTTTATACTGTACTAATGGAGAAAGATTTATGTTTTGGTGGATGCAGATAAATAAATTATATTAACGGTTTGTTTGTGGTTTTTTTTAGAGAAAGGTTAATTTCTTTTTTTAGTCGTACAAACAAGGACAGTTGTATTTGAATTTAAAACACTTAAAATTGGCTTGAAACTTAACTTTAGACATAAAGTTTCCTAACTAGAAAACAGCTAAAAGGGGGGGGAGAGAGAATAAGCAGAACGGAGTCTGGCATTTGAGTCTGCTTTTTGCAAAGGGTAAATCATAATACTTTAATTACACACACACAGCGCAAAGCACAGGTCCTGCTGACTCATGGCTGTCAGGATCAGGGAGGCTTTTAGTATTTATTGGCATTTTTTTCTTCTTCACCCTGTAAAGCTCGGGTGCCCGAATGCCATGATTCCTGCTGTGCTCAAGGAGGAGGAGAGAAATTAACTCAACTATGTTCTTAAAACTGCCCCCAAGTTAAGTTAACGTCAAGATTCTCTAAACCAGAGTGAGGCCCTTCATGCCCCCTTGAAAGTCCCAGACACCATGGCCTAGGATTTAACTCTAACAAGCAGTTTGATGTGAAAGGACATTGATCCCGGCTGAACTAAGGGGTCCAGACCTATAGCCAGCTACGTCAGTATGTTTTTCCTAAATATTTTGGGCCAAGTCCTGCAAACTTTCGCTCAAGTAAATCTTACTCAGGCAAGCAGCCTCATTAACGTCCATGGAACTCCTCCCCAGAGTGAGCGTCTGCAGGATAGGGCCCCTTTATCTGTTTTTAGTCATCTCCGCTGCACTTACATGCATTCTTTATTCATTCTTTTTATTACATGCTCAATTTCAAATAGTGTTTTAGCCCTACAGCCGTAGCCTAGTATCTAACCAATGGAATTCCTTGCCGGGTGAATTATTACTCAGTGTGAGAACAGGGTGGGGGGCACTCTGCCCCTGCTTTAGAAATGTATATCCGAGAGTGACCCCCAAGACATCATACATCAGTAAAGACTGTGAATTACAAACCAGAATTACCCTACTTCTTAACTAGCCTCCATTCCCTGTTGGCGAACAGTTCCACTGAATGTCTGGTTCTCAGATAAATCTCACAAGGGCCAGGCACTCTCTGTGTGGCTTAGAGCTGAAAACTGCAAGAACCAGAAAGAAAACAAGATAAACACAAATAATGAAGGGGGCCCTTGTCGTCATTTCAAGCTTTTGATGAGCTTTTCTGCAGTACGTTATTGACAGAGAACTGGCACGCTTGTGGGTTGACGGCAAATCAATGATCACTACAGGCAGAGCAAATGAATCTCTAGATCTAGGGCTTTATGCTAATAATCTTTGCTATACTGCTAGAGCATATAATGATAAGAGGACCCACTGCAGAGATTTTCAGCGTGCAACTGTGATCTTTGAAGTTACAAATAAGAAGCACAAAATATCACGGTGTTGTTAACTTAGGCCCTGAGGCAGCAGATCACTTAGGCATGTGTGAGATTCTTTGTTGGACCGGGTCAGTCTTTGTGCCTGGGACACTGGAGCAGAAATCCACCGAAACCTGAACAAATTGATGTAAGAACATGAGTTTGAAAAACGGTCCCCCTAGAAGGTGGCCCCAACAGAGCGTCTGTGTGTGGTGCCCTCAGCCTCCGAATGACCCCAGCAGTAGAGCTAGAGAAAGAACAGGTTGCTATGATTTGCGGGCACTGCAATAAAGGGCTATGTGCCTCATACACCTGCTGTACCAAGTGTTTATAACTATTTTCAGTGGAAGCCGAGACTGGTGAGTCCGTGGGGTAACTGTGTGCTATTATCCTGCAGGGAATTTCTTGAAGTTTTTCATTGGCATGTGCATTTAAATAAGATAAAATACTGACATTGAGATCATAGTGTCACTGAACCACAGGGTGTGGGCTATGCCCCGATCTGGAATCCATCTCCTGGCAGTGACCCCATCCTGCTCAACAGGGGCAAGCCCATGGTCTCTAGGACTGGGCCTTTGGCACCAGCCTTCCCTGTTTCTCTCTGTTGCTCCCTGCAGGGAATCCAGCCAAGCCAGACTCTTGTGGGAGGCTCGTCCTGGTCCCCTTCAGGGCACCGCATGTGATCTCAGGGAGTATATACAAAGATACCATTTACTGGTCCCCTGGCACCCAGAATCAGAAAGTCCTTACGTTAGCACAGAGAGATGAGGGTTAAAGTATTGTCCATTCTGGTTAGGCCAGAGCTCCATGTTCAGGCCCTGTGTCTCCCTCACATCTGGCCTCCTTAGCCAGCTCCTAGCATCTTCCAGAAGCCAACCCTTTATGCCCCCACTTTACCCCTTCCAGCCCTTTGTTCTCAAGCTGGGATCTATGCCCAGCTTCCCCGCTGAGCGGTAGGGAACTCTGTCTCCCTCTGGGGTCAGTGGCTGCTAGCTGTCAAAGTCCTGGTGACTGGGTTTTCCACTCTCTTCTTGGATTTTCCATTGATTTGGCCTCGGCTAGTCCTTTTTAATGACCTACTCAGGCTCAGACAACTAGGCGCCATATCCACCGCTCTCTCTTAGCCTGTCCTGAAAGCAAACTAAGTCTTCTCCCCCCGCTACTGGGTAGCCATACAAAATATAGGGGAAACTGAGACACAAATACAACTCACAAAAATACTAAAGAAAGTTCCCACTTTGTCACACACATTTAAATTCTGGAAGATGTGGTAGACAGTAGCACATGGATCTCTGTCAGCACTGAAACAGACTGTCTCTGGCCAGATCAGAAAGGGACATTGCCCTGTAGCAATGGAATTCATTTATCAATATGACAGGGAACCCCCCTTCTCAGGGATGCTGGAAGAACTTTTATAGTGACGGTGCTAAGAGTCATTGAACCAAACTGTCAACCCTGTATATAATGGAACCAGCTTCAAGTAAGAGGGAGTGGCAGCACCCCCTGAATCTCTAATTCCAGCACCTCTGCCCTTTCTTCTGACCCTCCACCCCCATGTGAGTGCTGGCACAATTCCAATACTGCATCAACAGATCTCGGGCATGGATGCAGCCGAGTGGACATATTAAAGACCCTGTCATGCTTAGCCGAAATCACAAACATCTCTCTCATCCTTATCGTGTCGTACAGATGTTCCAACCACAACTCAAAATGAACCGCGGGGTTGTTTTCGAACATCTTATTTTTGCTAAAATTATGTTCCAGCAGGAAACAAGAGGCTGCCTTGGGTGAACACCAGCTGGGCTCTAAAAATAAACCAGTGAGGCCTCATTTCCACAGAACTGGTGCTTTTGTGACAAACATGATTTTCTGTCCTGTTGCAAAGAACCTGTTGCTGGGTAATGGAGTTTACTCCCTGTCCTCCTTATGGCATGGTTCTGAATATGGTTAAAGAAGGGCCAATTGTCAAGCCAGTGCTCTGTTGTGGACCTTCACTCTTTCTGGGGTCAGCGTCTTTGTAATGAAAGCACCAAGCTGCTCTAGTGACTGGCACCACAGAAATGCACAAAAGGAGGTGGCATTTCAGAATCAATGCACCAATTAACCTTTTCAGGAGCTTTTGGGAAAAGGAAGGAAAATCTTGATGTCATTCATTCCGTGCAGACCTGGGGAGCCGAAAGCAGTGTCATGGTCACTGCTGGGCCATGGTAGTGGGCCCAGTCACTCCCTTTGGAGCTCATTACAACACTTCAGAGTCTGCTTTTTGGCTGGGTTTGAGCACACAGATGCCCTGATGATAGTGACAGCTATTTACACACACCACTCATCTAAACACGTCCAGCAAACTTTACCCACTGATTCTAGCATACAGACTTCACTACTCAAACATACGGACCCAAATCTCTAGTGGGGGGAATGCTTTGCAGGATAGGTAGGGCCCCACATAAACTCAGGGATCACTTCACCCACCACTGAGATGCAGCCACCTCTGCACATATCGGGGCTCAGTCTCACCTGCTGTGCACTCATTTTATACCCAAGAGACTTCAGCAGAGTCTCCCCGTTACAAAAACGGATGTAATACAATGGGAAATCAGACCTAGCTGCACTACAAGTGGAAGGGCAGGAAGAGGAAGATGTCATCCTGCAGAGAGGGGATCCCTGTCACTTCTCAAAACTCCCCCTCACTCTTTTCCTAGTGATGCTGTAACAGAGATCAGCAGGTAGCAATTGTGTCTTTTGTTTGGCAGTTGCTAGGCCATAGGTAATTGGGAGCTGAATCTACATTGAAACACAGCAGGGGAGAAGACCCCTGGGTATTGACATTCTGCCCTATGGGGTAGATCCTACCATTCGTGCTTCTCTCGCTTTCTTTTTTAATGTTTAAAAAAAACGGTCTGGGGATTTTTGAGAAGGCAGCATGCGATCAGGCAGCTGGGACTTACAGGCTCTGAGGACTCCCTTCTCCTATAGACCACCATGAAATCTAGAATGATCATGATTGGTCAAGGTCTTGGTTTTATATCTCAGCTGAATCAAGAGCTGTGGGATTCTCTGTAAGATCCTTTCTTTGCTAAGGTCTCCAGTTTCCTAATAACTCCATTCTGAGAACTCATGTCAGCACCAGTCTTCAGGGCACTGATTTATAACAACTGGTCAGTGACAAGCTGGGGACGATGAGCGCTGCTGTAACTAACAGAGGGATCGAAGAGAAAAGCCACAGGAAGTGGTGAGATCTTGTTTAGCAAATCACCCAGCTTTCAGGGCAGGAGCCCAAGACTAAGGGGAAAGAAGTTCATATCCAGTGATGGTGGCACAATAACTGATCTCCTGAGCCTGGAGATGGCGGGGAGGTCCCAAAAGGAACAGTAAACAGAGCCGAAAGGCACAGACAAAGCCCATTTCAGCTGGGGGCAGAATCCCTTATTGCCAGTGAGTTACCAGACCAAGGGAATTCGGGAATAGCTCAGACTCCTGTAACTGCTCTGGAAAAGCTAGATCAGGTTCTCTTTGCCTCTGTGAAGCAGACTCCAGTCCAGAGCCATCTCAGACTGATCTTTTCCCTGAGGGATTGTATCCTTCACTTGCTGCTTCTAGCAACCAGGCTCCTGGAGCCACTGGTGTAGCTTGCATGAGAAAGCGTTATCTACTCAGCTCTGGTGCTGGAGCAGTTGAGCTGCATTTGGCGCTGCTTGCAAGGGAAAGAGGGGCTCTTTGTTGAGTCCAGACCACATCCAGACCCATATCCCTTCCTGTTTGATGCCCGGCAGCAGGGCCGTCCTTAGGATTTATGGGGCCCTAGGCAGTATTATTAAACTGGTGCCCCTGTGCCGGATGGCAGCCCAAGCTCACAGCCTGGTGGGGGAGGGGGAGGAGGGACTTGACAGCAAAGGATAATGGGATGCCCGCCTGCCTCATGGTGACGGAGAGTCACAGTTCCCCGCAGAGACTTCCATGCCCTCTCCCTCATGCAGAATGGACATGAAGAAAGTACCTAATTAAAAGCACTAAAATTTGGGAATAAAAAATGTCAGTCACAGGTTTTTTGATATGCCCTGAAGTTTGTCAGAGATTTATTTGCAAAAACTTTATAGTAAGGGTGAGTCAGCTGTCCTGCTGAATACAACATTACATATAATGGAATACATGATGCAGCTCTTCTCTGTTTTACATTTTCTTATTCAGTATTTCTAAGTTGAATTTATATTTTAAATGTACTCAAATCTTAAGCCAGCATTCCAGATTGTTACATATTTAACTCATTGAAACAAAGACATTCTTTTAAATTAATCAGAGAGGTTTAGCGTGTTCATAACAATGTTCATTGCTTTTAGAAAAAGGGAACAGTAATTTACTTTGTGTGATCTCCATAACAAGAGACATGGTGATGAAATTTCACCAACTTTAAAAAAATATGTTTCCAAAGATTTTAGGTATAACAAGGATTTTGTCTTGCTAAGGTACTGATTTTGCTGGAGGGTTCTTTTAAAACTAGTTCATCGGATAGTCAGAAGTAAAGAAAGAGAAATTCTTTGTCCAGTTATCTGGAAGGGAAGGACTGTTGTCCCTTTAAGGGCTCTCTTCAGTGGGGAGTGGGGGGAGAGGTGGTAAAGGGATGGACACAAAGGACAGGAAGACTTGGAAGCACTTTTTTTTTTAACTATAGTAATTAAAATGTGTATTTTAGATAAGGGAGGTCTTTTGAAGGTTTTATTTAAAAAACTGTATGTCTGAAGATCCACGCATTTAAGGCTAAAGACGATTGTGCATCTAAAACTCTATACAAGCATTTTTTAGAAATGTGATTTTACAATCTTCACCAGCTCACTAATGAAATATTTTTAAAGCAAATTTTAAACTAAGGTCCTGTAGACTGACATGTTCTGTGTAAATATTACATTAATGCACAACTGTTTTTGTCAGTAAAGTCAGAAACTGACAGTATAAAAATGTATTTGGGCATAAGCTTTCATGGACATCGGATGAAATTGGTTCTAGTCCACAAAAGTTTATGCCCAAATAATTTGTTAGTCTTTGAGGTGACACAAGGACTCGTCCTTGTTTTTGCTGATACAGACTAACAGGACTACCACTCTGAAACCTGTCAGTATATACCTTGGGGTTGGCAAATGCCTGTTAAATGGCTTTATTACCCCTTGAATGTCTCTTTAACAGTTTCAATGTTGTGCTAATAGGTCTGGCAGGCTGGAGGTTTCTTCACTTTTAACTATTAGATTCCCTCCCAAGGAAGACTCACCAGGCTAGAGCAGCCATCTGTGGGAGCCTGCAGGAAGGGTCAGAACAGGGATAGGAAAACAAGACGGTGGACACTAAGACCCAGTGGTGCCCCAAATTTTCAGGTGCCCTACGCAGCTGCCTATGTTGCCTATGTCTAAGGACGGCCCTGCCCGGCAGCTCTGCCAATGCATCTTATTCTGGACTGTAGCATCGCCTGTGACTCCAGCCCTGGGTTCCCACACAGCTCTGCCAAAGCACGACAAGCATGACCTGCAGCACTGCCTGCTAGTCTAGTCGTGAGTGTCTCCCAATCGAGATGATTGGGCCTCATGGAGGTGCAGAGCTTTTCTAAGGTGGAGCATCATCCATTACAGACCTCAGTGAAGTAACCAAACTCAAACCAATACCAGCACCTCTCCAGCTAGCTGCCTTTCCCTGCCTACCTGTCTGTCACGTTTCTAAGGCACTTCTCCGGGTGGCCTCCAAGGACAGCTAGATACCCAAGACCAGTTTTGATCTCAAGACATAAGAATGAAAGGTCCAGTTAGATCCTCTCTCCTGGGACTTGTCAGGAGACATCTGGATGGATTCAGCTCTCTTCTGCTTCATGCATAAACTCCTTTCCAGTCACAGCCACCGGGGCTTTTTGAGGCAATTTTAAACAGAGTTCGAATGGAAATTATGCCCCTCGCTGATGCAGCAGAACCATTTACAGTAACCGAGAAGCACTTCAGTAAATGTCTGTACACTAGAGGAATATACACAAATATACCCACAGTCTATATTAGCAGTACCCTCCAGTGCTCAGAAGTGGTGCTTGCAACCCAGAACCAATTCTGTTCCTACCCAATGTACCCACCCATCAAAGTATAGTCCCCTGTCTGGAGTCCATAACAAACTCTCAGTTCTGCTACTCAGCTTAGTAGCTTCTCCTTCTGACCTGCTCTGCACAATATTTTGCTTTCATGACAAACACAGGTTGTTGCAAACCAGGGGCTTGAGCAACTGAAGGCAACCTTGACATTAATGGTGGGGCTCACCTCCAAAGATCCCATGTAGTTCAGATAAACACCTAAAGGTTCTAGATGTTTTTCTGAGATTTCAAACTAGGTTCTGTTATATTTGTAAGAACACATTTCTTGTTACATTTCATCCATCCTGTCCCAGATGGAAATATGCCAAGCCCAGATTTTCTTGTAATAGTCGGGCATTTTGGCTTCTGACCCCAGCTAGCTCCTGGAACCCCAAAGACCCTCAGATGAGGCTTGGGAAGGAATATTGTTATTTAGTCTAGTTTTCCCACCTCTAATCCCCATGAGCTATGGTCTGGTCTGCTTTCTGATGGACAATAAAGGAAAAGATCTAAAATCCAAGCGGTATCATTGGTCACATTTCAGATCAACACTGGGGCTTTTAATCATGATTGTTAATTATTATTTATATTGCATCAACACCAAGGAGCTTGAGTTATGGACCAGGACCCCACTGTGCAAGGTGCTGTATGAACACAGAACAAAAAGCTGATCCTTGCCAAACCAACTTACAGATATTTGGAAGCAACTCAAAAAATTATAAGCTCCTACTATGAAAATGATCTCGGTGGATATCATGTGCCAGTACCGGTGCTATAGCAAACCCATTCTGCTCTTGGAAATAGGTCTGTGTCAAGCTTCTCAGACCTTCTTGCTTTATAATGGTTCTTCGGTCCTAGTGGATTCATTCAAACATCGCCTTGGGGACTGGGAATGGAAATGGGCATGTTAAGAGCCAAGGGACAAAGCTACAGATCTTTGTGTTAGCTTGTTTGGAGGGGGTAAATGGGCACAAAAATGTCTTGAGACTTAAAAGGAAATGATCATGCAGGATCCTTTGGTCGATTTTTAACGGCACTTTTCTAGGTTACAGAGACACCTTGTGGGCATTTTCCTATTCAGTGTATTTCACTAACTCGCGGTATTAGCACTCGTTCTTCACACACAGCGCTCACATGGCTTCAGAGAAGCCAGAAACTAAGGCCTTGTCTACACTACAGGTTGTGTCGGTATAACATATGCCACTCACGGGTGTGAATAGTGCCCCCCTCCCCCAGAGTGACGTAAGTTACACCGACCCGAAGTGCCAGTGTGGACAGGTCTCTGTCCTCTCCTGCTGACACAGCTGCCACCTCACACAGAGGGGGATTTATTGTGCGGAGGGAAAAGCTCTCTCCCATTGGCATAGAGCAGGGGTGGGCAAACTATGGCCCGTGGTCCGGATCTGGCCCACCAACCATTTTAAGCCGGCTCTCAAGCTCCCAGGGAGCGAGGTCTGAGGCTTGCCC
The DNA here is from genome assembly GCF_025201925.1 of Gopherus flavomarginatus. Lineage (NCBI taxonomy): Eukaryota > Metazoa > Chordata > Testudines > Testudinidae > Gopherus > Gopherus flavomarginatus. The sequence goes on from NC_066631.1 coordinate 14,521,499, forward strand.
CACTCCGGCACTCCAGCCGGGGAGCAAGGTCAGGGGTCACTCCATGCAGCTCCCAGAAGCCATGGCATAGCCTCGCTCCAGTGCTCCAACCGGGGAGCAGGGTCGGGGGCCACTCCATGTGGTTTCTGTAAGCTGTAGCATGGCCCCCATCTGGCGCTCAAGCCGGGGATCAGGGTCAGGCGGCTGCTCTATGTGGTTCCCAGAAGCCACAGTATGGCCCCCCTCCGGTGCTCCAGTGGGAGCTGCAGGGGCGGTGCTTGCAGACAGGGCAGCACACAGAGCCACCTGGCCACACCTCTGCACAGGAGCCAGAGAAGAGACATGCTGCTGCTTCCGGGAGCCACTTGAGGTAAGTGTCTCCTGGAGCCTGAACCCCTGAACCTCTCCCTCTGCCCCAACCCCCTGCCCCAGCCCTGATCCCTCTCCCGCTCTCCAAAACCCTTGATCCCAGCCCAGAGCACCCTCCTGCACCCCAAACTCCTCATCTCCAGCCTCACCCCAGAGCCCATACCCTCAGTCGGAGCCTGCACCCTTCCTGCACCCCAACCCCCTACCCTAGCCCTGATCCCCCTCCCGTCCTCCAAACCCCTCGGTCCCAGCCCAGAGCACCCTCCTGCACCCCAAACTCCTCATCCCCAGCCCCACTCCCACCTTAGAGCTCGCACCCCATTCCCCAGCACAGAGCCCCCTCTTGCACTCTGAACTCCTAATTTCTGGCCCCACCCCAGAGCCCACACCCCCAATCAGACCCATCACCCCCTCCCACACCCCAACCCCAATTTTGTGAGCATTCTTGGCCCACCATATCATTTCTATTCCCAGATGTGGCCCTCGGGCCAAAAAGTTGCCCACCCCTGGAGTCTTCACCCAATGCAAGTACCAATGTGTCCATGTAGCACTTCTAGTGTAGACTACCCAAAGATGGCTGAAAGGGGCAGGAGAAGGAGGGTGTTAATCCATAGGACTAAATTGCCCATCCTACTAGCCCTAACTCACTGCTCCTTTCTTTACAAGTTGGTGGAGCCTAATTGTCTGTCCATCCTCACCCCACCTGCCCCAGTAGCTCTGAGCCTGGAGAACACGTTGCCTTGGAAGATGTTTTTACAGCAACCCTGATGGGTGATCTGCCACAGCAGGGCCTTTCCAAGTGAAGAACAGGACACAGTGTGTCCCAGAGGGAAGGCACTGATTGTGGGCCTGAGAGAGGCTTCCACAGTCAGTTAGAGCTGGGAAAGCACCAGCGAGCTCTCACCAAAGGGTACCACCGTAAGATAGGGGCAGGACCTAAGGGACTTCTCTGCCTCATTCCTGTGTACCTAGCTCCTCACAGTCTTTAATGTAGCTGTCCTCACCACACCTCTGTGAGGCAGGCCAATGCCGTTGTGCCCATTTTACAGATGGGGAACTGAGGCACAGAGAGAAAGACCCAGATTCACAGTAGGCTCCTCTGTTCTAATGACTGGTTTCAGTGGAAGGTAGGAGTCACACAGGAATCCAGAGGTGAAGCAGGGGATCAAACCCAGGTCTCAGACGAGCCCCCAGACCACTGTGCTGCCACAGCTCGCCCTCATGCCATGGTAGCGACCTTACTGTCAAAAGTGAGAGCATCTTTCAGACGGGCCATTCCCTTTCAATCAGCAAACTGAGAGGTAGGGGAGTGAGGTTAGCGTGAATTGTAGGCAGGTCGCTGTAAATTAATGGGCTGATGATGGCGATGCCAAATCCTGAGACCCCTGCACAGGTCTTATTCAGTCCTCACTCAGGAAAACCTGTCCTTGGATCTGTGTGAGTGAGAACCGAGTGCAAAATAAGGAAGTGTGAAAATGATCATTTTAATTCCAGGAGTGGTTTTGAGGTTGCAAAATGCTTTGTTTTTTTTTCAATTATGGAAGTGAAATTGGAGGCTGCTTTATTGAGATCACGTCATTGGTATTCCTGCCAGTAGATGAACTATTAGGCATTGAATTGTGTAGGAAAATGAACATAGCAATGGGACATGTTGACTTCAGGGGTCCAGCTTGAGGCCCCTTGGGCCTGATTTGCAGAGAAGCTGAAGAACCACCTGGAAGGCTCACAAGGCAGTATTTATAACCAGTGGGCAGTGGCACGTAATGGCTCGCCCAGGGTCTGGTTCGTGCTGTTCCCAACTCCTGCCATCCTTCAAGGTCAATATTGTACACGTTGTGGGAGCTGCAGTGTTCTAATGCTGGAATCTTGGAGTGCGATCCTCAGAGAAGCAGAACACAGGCGAGTAATTTCCCCTTCCAGCAGGAAATGAGAGGCTGGCTTGGAAGAACGCCAGCTGGGCTCTAAAAATAAGCTCCTGCTTTTGTGTCAACATGTTTTTTATCAGCTTGGAAAGAGTCTGACGGTTCCTCTTGGAGCTTCTTCTCTGTCCTCCTTGCATCCCATTGCGGATGAAGGTGCGTGGTTAAAGGGGGCCACTTTTCAAACCAGCTGCTGCTCTTCAGACCATCCGGGCTTGTGCATTTATTCAAGCAACGAAAGCATCAGGTTGGTCTTGTGACAAGCACTGCAGAAATGAATGACAAGAGATGGCAGTTCAGAATCAATGCACCAATCAAAGCTTTCAGGAGCTCCTTAGGAAAGAAGATTAGCTTGCAGAAGGGAAAATCCCACTTTCATTCATTCTTAGAGCCGTGCTACCATCACGGCTGTGCAATGGCAGAACCGCTCCCTCGGGGGCTCATTGCCCACATTTCATTCTCTGATTTTTGACTGTGTTTTGATCACAGAGAGACGTACTCAATAGGACAAGATAACATTACCCCAGGCCACCCACCCAGATCTTCCAGCAAAATCTACCAAACTGATTATAATTAAGGCTGCAATTCTGTCACGGAGGCTGCGGAAGTCACAGATTCTGTGACTTTCCATGACCGCTGTGCCTTCCGCAGCTGCAGTGGTTGGTGCAGCTGACCCCAGGGCTGCCCAAACAGCTGACCCCACAGCCAGCCACACCAACCACTGCTGGAGTGGCCCCAAGGCCAGCCACACTTGATCATTACCTGTTAGGTTCTCTCCCTCTGGGGCCCCTGGCATTGGCCACTGTCGGAAGACAGGATACTGGGCTGGATGAACCTATGGTCTGACCCTGTATGGCTGTTCTTATGTTCATTAGCCAATGCTCGGGTGGCCCTGGGAAGTTGGCCCTGGGGAGCGCCCGAGCAGCGGCCAGTGCGGCCAGTGGTCCCAGCAGTGGCCCCAGGGAGCACCTGAGCAGCAGCAGTCCCGAGGGCAGCTGCAGGGAGCACCTGAGGATCCGTCTTAGAGGCAGCCTTGGGCCAGCCAGAGCAATAGTGGTCCTGGGGCCGGCCAGAGCAGCAGCCCCAGAGGCCATTGGGAGAGTGGTCCCAGGGGCCTTGGAGCAGCTGGCTGCCAGCGGAAGTCAGCCCGCAGTGCTGGAGCATGGGTCCCCCAGAGAAGCAGGGGTCCAGGAGCAGAGATTTCGTAAATTTATAGTAAAAGTCATGGACAGATCACTAGCCATGATTTTTTGTTTATTGCCTGTGACCTGTCCATGACTTTTACTAAAAATACCCAGGACTAAATCTTAGCCTTAATTATAATGTATCAACTCCAGCCTGCATAACGTCCTTATAAACACAAGATTTTACAACCCTTACATCCCCCGGTGAGAGATGCACGTTGGTGAGAGGTTAACTTCACCAAGCCTTTAAAGTATCACAAGACCTGGGGAGGAGTATGAAATGTGGTGATGGAAGAGGGTAAGGGCAGCAAGACATAAACCTCTGTGTTAGTCTGTTTGGAAGGGACCATGGGTATAAGGAATGTCTCAGTATTTGTAAAGAAATGAGCAGATTGCGTCTCTAGGTCAATTTTTAACCCAAAGGCAAACTCTGACCTTTCTTAGGTTACAGAGACACCTTGTGGTCACTTAGTTATTTAGTGTAATTCATGGCATCAGCACGCACAGACTTCACAAAAGGCATAAGCAGGCAGACAAGAGCAGGATAAGGTCCAAGTATAAGAATGTCTGAGGAGATGGGGTCTGGGATATCATAGGAAAGAACAAACAACAAGCGGGAAAGAAATTAGTTTTAAGATGACATGGAGACTGAACAGTGAAGACAGTCGGAGGGATCAGCTCGCCCAGGGATCTGGTGATGGCTTTTCACTTCTAGGTCACTGGTTCAAAGCCAGCTTAGGAAGGTAGTGACAGAAAGTTCTTTAGGGGTGGAAGTTGCTGGTTTCAGTCTCGTTGCTAGCAGGCGTACCTCCACGTAGAGTGGCCTTACTTGATAGCAAGGTCCAGGACTGAATAGGTCTGGAGGCTGAGCCGTTCTCTCACCCCTAGAGAGGGTCCTTCCATCTCAGGATTGTGGCCTATGAGCCAGGTGATGGAGGGAAGATTTCAACGCTAGTGACTATGTGAAAAAAATAGAAGGCCTCAGTGACTAGGAATGTCAATTAGTATTTTCCTCCAGCCATTCCTCTCCCCTCCTCTCCTCCCCCAGACAGGGATCACGGAGCCTTCCTTCCCCCTAGAAACCTGCTGACGTGCACAGCTCAGGGACAGGATATGGCAGTCAGGCCATTTGAGCATTGACCAAGATACAGAGCAAGGCCCTGGCGTCTTATGCAATCTGAAGAGGTTCTTCTTCACCCTGTCCATGATGTCACTCAAACGACATGCTAGCTGGATGGGAACCAAGGGACAGACAGGAGGGAGGGATGCAGATCTGAGCTCCATACACAAGTACACGGGCCCCGAGTGAATCACCCAAAGTAGAGATGGGCTTGGGACAAACACTCCTCTGGGCAAGCTCAGCAACATAGCTGGAAGTTGTCCAGGTGCCGGGTGTGGATGGTGCAGCGGCACTAACCTCGCCCCAGGGATCTGAGCTCAAACCATGACCCAGTGAATTCTGGTTCATCTGAGTCCCCAGTTGTATAGATGGAAATACCAGTGTGCTGCTCTTTGGCACCTTTCTGCTGCTCTTCTGCAGAAGTTTTCACCAGGCATCTCCCCAGCAACATTGGACAGAGCAGGTAATGGAAACAGAAGCACATGGTCACATCAGTGTATCCCCAGGGAACTGTAAGGGCTGAATCCTGCCAGATGCCGAGTGCTTCCTGCAAGGGGCAGAGCTCCCTTGTCTCTGGTGAGGTCAGTGGGTGAGGAGGGCACTCAGCACCTCCCAGAGTTGGAGAGTTACTCTGGTTAGCCTGGTGTTTACAAACCCCGGACGGAATGGGTGGCTAACTTTCTTCTTTGTGGTTTTACCGTTTTTCATTCCGATGACACTTTCTGCTTGACTAGGTGCTGAGGTTCAGTGCCGTTCAGAACAAAACTCATTCTCAGTTCTGCTCTCTCCCTAGTAGGTTTCAATCAGACCACATGGAAATTAACCTCAGAGATACAAAGCCCTTGCTAGCTCTCTCGGCCTGACTGCAAGCCAAGCAAACCCCATTCCTAGGAGCTGTCTGGGGTTCTCCAGGGTGCTCATCCCCAAACTCCATTCTGAAACCAGCTGGAAATTGGGGAATATGTGCTTGGTATGGCTCAGCCAGACCTCCACTGCTGTTACCTGTGCTGCTGTGGCTACACTCCTATTTGTACTCACACTTGTTCAATGAGAAACAGCACGAGTGTGCATACACGAGCAGGGGAAATCACACCCCTCACTTGTAGTGTAGACATAGCCCTCATCCTCACTGGGTTTTTACGCATGGTTCCTGGGTTTCCTTCACTAAACATTAATATTAGAGCTGGGTGGAAAATAGGTTTTTGTTCCAAAAGTTGAAGAAAAATGGAAAAAAACAACTTGTCGCTGGACACTCAAAACCCAAAATATTTTGCCTAAAAACTGGTTGTTTCTCAGTTTGGGCCACCAAGGTTTCGATAACTTGACATTTCCCATGGAAAGCAGGCACTTTTCATGAAAAATGTCATTTAGTCACCAAAAAAAAAACAGTTTTGAAGGAAAAGTTTTGACTGTTTAAACTTGATTTTGGTGATAGCAAAGGAGTTCATGTCTCCGCTTAAAGGTGATGAAGGCCTAGATCCGTGTGAGGGAAGCCAAACACACACAAGATCCACGCACGGCATCGTATTTTTATCTCTACTCTCTCACAGTGCACTAAGCATTCAGAGCACATAGGAGTCAATGGTTACTTCCACTGTCGAGTCTTTGGGGCCCAGTCTGTTATCTTCTGTTGTATGTGTGTGTACCTGGCCAAATACAATGGGGCCCTGATCCCTGACTGAAGCCTATAGCCACCAGTATAACACAAATCAAAGACATTTTGAAGAAAGGACCCAGGATGAAGAGATGCCCAGCATGATGCAAACTCTACTTCTGAGGCAATTTCTGCCCTGACTACTAGTTGGTAGACAACACACGGCCTCATGTAAGATACTGTTAAATTTCACATCCACTGTGAACTGCAGCAACCAGAGCGAAGAAAGAGAACAAAGACTTTACTGGGTTTAACCAGAAGATGGAGCCATTAGTCCCCAGAAAACAACACAAAACTCTGCTTTCACTGTGGAAATGTGTTACATGGAAAACAGGGGCCTGGAAGGGAGAGGATCCCCAGCGTGAAGAGAGTTGAGACTGGATGAGAAAAGCCAAGGCAGAGCACCTGGTCAAAGCCATGACCACAGTGGAGGGTCTCAGGGTTAGAATGAGCTGTAGCAGTTAGCCAACAAACACTTGGAGAAAGCTCCTAAGTTCTATGGGGTTTTGTTCCCCAAAGTCAGGTAGGAGATTCCAAGTGTACAGAGGAAGGGGGAAGAAGGGGTGCAGTCTACATTACAAAGGAGAGCATCTTAGTGAGACTTACCAACCACCCCAGCCAATGCAGAACAGGGCTACGCCGTGCTTACCAGATGCTAAAGTAATTCCATAATGTCAGACATAGCCTCAAACAAAAAAACCCTGAATCTGAACACACCCAAAATGTTGGGGAAGTTCTCATTTGAATCCAATTCCATGACCCAGGCTCGTCTATACAAAATAGCTTCAGAGCTATTGTAATGATATCCCATGATGATGCACCACACTGTGCAGCAGCTGGGGTGCAAACATAAGGATAGCTGTACACCAGGTGACTTAGTTTGGAAGAATCCACGGTGTCAGTTCACTAGGATGCAAAGAACAAAAACAACATGTTCACGTATCTATTGCACTCTCCATCCAGTGGCAGCGAAATGCTTTACAAACACTAATTAATCCTTCTAACCTATTGGAATGACACACATAATAAGTAGGGTCCTCATTTTACAGATTGGAAAACTGAGGCACAGATACGTGAAGTGACTTGCCCAATGTCACAGAGAAACTCGGTGGTGGAGCCAAGAGCAGAACTGAACTCCTGTCAGTGGTATCCTAGTGCCATTAGACCACACTTCCTCTGACAAGCTTATCTCAGACATTACAGTCAAAAGCAAGTGAGCAGCCTCCCTGTAATCTATTCATAGTCTCTTCCCTCAACAGAGATGGAAATAAACATGATTTGTCTGACCAGCCTTTGTACTGATTTACTAGAGAGGAGAACAAAGCCTGGCAATTAATTGTGTCTGCCCCACTCTGCGGTGATTTCCCAACACAGAAACGCTCTGAGATCCAAGGTAGTTGAGATATTTTACCTGCCTGACTTACCTCTGAATGGGTGGGCGCTGACATCAAGCTTATCACCCGCCTGGAGTTCCTGAAATCCCTTTCAGAATTATATCAGAGCAGAGGACCACCCTGACTGCCAGCAGCAGCTGTGATGGTTTTCCCACGAGACCCAGCTTCGAGGGTTAGCACTCCCACAGATAACATAAAACCTGGCAATTCCCAGCAACTCAGGCTGGCTACAGGTAGGTTAGACATTTGTGGAACACCCCTGCCTCTCCTTGCTCCTTCCTTCTCCCTGTAGCTACAAGGAACTTGGGTTTGACCCATATCTCATTAAGAAAACACTAACATTGGTTCATAAATTGACTCTCCTGAGCTCAGCTGAGACTTCATAAGCAACCTGTTATCTCACAGCCTACTGGGGCAGTCTGTCCTGGTGGCTTATAGGCTAATAACTCACACCTGAGATAAATGTGAAGAGGTCAAAGTTCATCTCTCCAGAAGCCTCTCCTGTAATAAAGCTGGATCTCTCCTGATCTCCCCTGTGAAGTTTTTTGATTAGGCAATTTTCACATGGTGACAGCGGTGAGGAATGGAATTGGCTCCATGCACCTGGGGCTTTTTGCCAAACACTGATCTAATAAGCTTGACAAGAAGTAGGAATGAGCTGCTTTATCAGAAGGTCATTTCTTTGGATGCTGAGTCTTTACAGTGGGCATCAGGCATGGCTAGAAAGGGTTAAACATCCTGCAAAATAAATAACCCTCAAAAGACATGTAGGGAGATAATGTTTGTAGTTTTGTGTATTTACATATGTATGAGTAGGGTCGACAATGTAAACAACAATGTAAACAATGCTGTATTCTGATATCATTTAAATGAATTATAAACATGGGCTATCTCAGTATTCACCTCTCTTTGAAATGTACTGTGAATGGTGGATGAAAAAGCAAACTGCCTTATGTTAATTCGTGGCCCTCCTTCAAAGTCATCCTAATGACCTTTTGTTCCCTGAGGAAATCCCAACTTGTGAAAGAGTTAATGAAACTGTATAAAAGATCCTGGGGTCCTGATTCTGTCATCTCAGATCTGCTTAGGCTTCATCAGGGGAAGTTTGAGTCACAAGACTGACGTCTCAGCTATGCTGGTCCACCCTGACTATATTTGGACACTGGACTATGACCTATGAACTGAATTCTAAAGGAACTCTTTGCAACTACAAAGCTCACCATCTCTGCTACGAATCTGTGCCTCAATGGATTGAAATCATGTCTGTATGTATATTGATCTTTTAACTATACTCTCTTTTGTTTTTCAATACATTTTAGTTTAGGTAATAAGAATGGTCTGTAGTGTGTATTTGGGTAAGGTCTGGAATATTCAATAACCTGGGAGGGGATGTGTCCGATCCTTTGGAATTGGTAGAACCTTTTCTTTTATATGATGAGATAAGATTGTCAGAAATGATCATCATATTTGACATGGGTACCTGGATGGAGGCCTGAGGCTGGATCACTTTAAGGGAACTGTGTTGTTTGGACGTCTGAGTAACCAGGCAGGTAATAAAGAAGCTGTTTTATGCTGGTTTGGTGAATCTAAGTTTTGGAATATCCACCGGCTTTTTGGGGATTGTCTGCCCCATTCTTTGCAGTTCACCCTAATTGAGTGACTACAGCTGGCTCCACTAGGACCCTGCTCATAGTGGCGTAGTCATGCTTGGATACACATTCCCACAGGTTAATCGGGGTTTTGGATCAGAACCACATGCTTGTCAAAATTTAATTTTGATCTTGGAGAGTTTAAGGGTTACAAATCAGTTACAGCGAGTGACCTATGATCAAGATCCTGACAGAAAAAAGCCTGGAAGAATTGTGCTTATAGAGAGGGCTGTATTTTAAGAAAAAGGTCCCAGAGCAGGAACTGAAAAATCTGTTAATTGTCAATGATAAGGAAGCAGACCCAGCAAAAATGCTTGCAGTGAGAAACAAGCAGCTACAACTTGAACAAAAGCAAAGAATAGCTGATATGGAAGGAGAAGGCGCTGAAAGAGAACACTTGTATTTTGAACATGAACAAAGAATGGCAGATATTCGATTGCAGGAACTAAGGCAAAAGCGTCCAGACTTAAGCTCCAACTCAAGAGAATAAAGGAACAGCAGGAACTGTATCATCCTGAAAAAACAGTTCCTCTCAACAACAAAGATGGGGATAGAATCCATCCAGTTTGTAACAATGCTGGCATGCTGTTTGATTCTAAGCAGTTGTCTGTGTGTAACCAAATTTACCCCAGTGCTGCCACCTTTTATGTAAATACTTTTACTGTGAACTCAGGTGAAAGTAACCCCGTAACTTGTGCAGAGAATGTAAAAGTCAATGGAAAAAGCTGTTTAGGGCAAATTACAGCTTCTAACATCACTCTTGTTAAAACAGATTTTTGTCAAAGAGGAAGATTATTTACCAAATCAAAGTGTGAATATTGTGATCCTCTATGAGTTTACTGTACGTGTGCCTGTAGCCAGAATCCATCGTGAATGGAATGGTGTTAAACATGGAGTTATAGCTCATGTAAGGAAGTTATTGCCTAAGGATCTTTTGACTGGGGATGATATTAAAACTTTGTTCAGTCTATCTACCTGACATAAACCACTCACAGGAAAGAAAGAATCCTGAACCTGTGTCTAGTAGGGGTAAGGATTTGCCTATGGAGGGTTTCTCCAAATGTTTGTGTGGGGGAGATGGCTGTTCATCTGTGCAAAGAAGCAGTGCATATGTGGAAAAAATTCTTATTTGTCTCTCTGGTATCTCAGAAGTGAATCTGGCATTAGATAAGGCTCAGGAAGATGTTTCTCTAGAGCAAATTAAAGTTGGTGGTCAGGTTAAAGCCCTAATTGAGGAAGAAAAGGTAAAGTTTTTATGGGTGATGGAACGTTGGCTAGTAAAACTTGGGAAAGTCAGTCTGACCCAGGTAAAGTGATGTGCGTAAAGTAGTTCAGCGTAATAAGACACTATTTGTGGAAAACTGCAGTTTAGCTGTTAAGGGAGGGGAAGGCAAAAAAGGTTGAGATGAGCATTGGCAGCCTTCTGAGATGTTGGCTTTGTCTAATCAGCAGTTTGGGAAGGCAAGGTTAGTGGAACATGAGTATCCCTATACCTTACCTGTTACCATGTGGAGAATTGTGAGAGCAAAGGAAATGTTCCTGTGTCTGTTAGGGGTAATGACTTGCCTTTGAAGGGAACTACCCCAATCTCCAAGCAATTGTCTGTGAATAACCATGTGTGCTGGGACAAAGGAAAGGATATCCCAAGTTGTTTGAATGTTGAAGGGGAATGTTTCTCCAGCTCTTTTCTGTCTGTAAAGCAGACAGAAGAAGCCTGCCAGCCTACGATGGTTGAAGATTTATCAGGTAACCTGGAGCTGATTCTGGATACAACTAAAGCCCATGAAGGAAGTGGTCCTGAATTTGTGTCCTGATTTTGGTCCTGATCCTTTGGGATTGGTAGAACCTTTTCTTTTATTTGATGAAATAAGATTTTCAGGAATTTTCATCATATTTGATGTGGGTACCTGGATGGAGGCCTGAGGTGGGATCACTTGAAGGGAACTGTGTTTGGACTTCTGAGTAACCAGGCAGGTAATAAAGAAGCTGTTTTATGCTGGTTTGGTGAATCTAAGGCCTGGTCTACACTGGGGGGATCGATCTAAGTTACGCAACTTCAGCTACGTTATTCACAGAGCTGAAGTCGATATACTTAGACCTACTCACTGCGGTGTCTTCACTGCTACCACTCCCCTGTCGACTCCGCCTACACCTCTCACAGTGGTGCCATACAGGAGGAGACAGGAGAGTGCTTGGGGATTGATCTACAGCGTCTAGACTAGAGGCGATAAATCGCCCCCTGCTGGATCGATCGCTGCCCGCCGATTTGACAGGTAGTGTAGATACACCCCAAGTATTGGAATATCCACCAGCTTTATGGGGATTTTCTGCCCTGTTCTTTGCAGTTCACCCCAATTGAGTGATCACACCTGGCTCCCCACTAGGACCCTGCTCACAGTGAGATGCCTTGGAAAACTCCCTAGCCTCTAGGCTGGCTCCCCTCCACAGAAGCAACTTCCCCCTGCAGAGAGTCTCTCCCTCTCTAGCTTTTTGGAGATCCAAAGCCCCCTGAAGTCAGTGGAGAAACTCCCATTGACATCCATGGGCTGTAAATAAGGCTCCTGGAGCGGAGTGCAGTAGGAGATGATCACACCCAGAAGAAATTGTCACCCCACCCCTTGGCAGCTCCCTTCAGCCCAAGTTCATTCTCCCCGTGCTTCCGTGGGCTCCCCATCACCATAGGATCCACGTGTTAGTTCACAAGTGCCCTTACAGGTGCCACACGAGCCGCATGCAGAACCTATGACATTTTCTGGGCACATGGCAAAAGCAAGGGGTTGAGTTGCGGAGCACACGGAAAACGACCCAGCTGAGAACCATGGAGATTATTAGTGACACGACACAGGGGTCAAGTAAATCTTGGCCTCTTTTACCTGCCCTGCCTCACAGCACTAAATGAAGGAAAGTGGTGCCACTGTACATACTGCATCCCTATTGGATCTCCTTTCACTTTTGTGCACCCCCAGGGGCCATCGTGGGGCTTGCTAGGACTTCAGCATGGCATGACTGGCTGGAGCCTGGTGGAAAGGCAGCCCCTGGGCTATGGCTCAGTAACTGAAACAGTTAATGCTCAAGCGAAGTCTTTTATCGGCGCAAAACTGTTACACCCCGGGATGTTTCAACGGGAGCTCACAAGCTTGGCATTCTGTCTTGGTTTTATCTTGTGCAGAGATCAGAGGAGTGGGTGGCCGCCATTCGAAGGCAGGTACAGCAGCGCTCTGAAGCAGGCAGGGGGCCAGGTGTTTTCAGGGTGGCCAGTCAGAAGCTACCATGACACGTTTCTGTCTGGTTTTCTCTCTGTCCGTCTGTCACCTTCAAGAATCTTGGAAGGAACAATAACCTACAGGCACAGAAAGCGCTGCCAGGCACCCAGGCTGTGCGCATTCCTGGTACCGCGGGTCGCCCTCCAGGCAGTGAGGCCTGAACGCATAGGTCTCTGCAAAGATCAGGTCAGGCCATTCCCACCGGGATCCTTGAGCTGCTCCCTACCGCACACAGAGGCCACTCACTGCAGCCACAGCCACGTCTGCTGTCAGACCTGTCCTCTCTGTAGAGAAAAATTCCCACCTTGCCACTACCTCACTATCATTTTCACGCTTGGGTGTGGTAGGTGACTGGCACAGGATGTCAGCTTTCCTCAGCACCCCCAAATGAAAGCATGGCACAGGATGGATCTAAGATATGGACTGGCCCTAGGGTGGCTGGGGGGCTCAGTGACTCGCAGGAGATACAGTAGCCACGGCGTAGATCCCCGCACATAGAACATAGTTACTAGCCTGACTGCATAGGGCTGCTTGACAGAGCCACAAAAGGGGCTGCCCCAAAGTGCAGGTCATCTTGGCCTCCTTCCACCATCCTGCTCTGTGCAGACAGCCTGGCTCGGGGAGCCTCTCCTCAGCCCCAGCTCAGCACTTAGCGCCTCGCACTAGGAAGAGCAGAATCTGATCTATAATGATTCATGGATGCTCAGGCCAGAAAGGACCATTCCGATCATCTTGTCTGACCTCTACAGAGTACTGGCCAAAATCTCAGCTATTGATTTTCTGCATCTGCCCGACATAGACAAAGCAAGGTCTCTGTGTAGCCCTTTGCTCCCCACGCAGGCCACAGGCTATCTGCCCACCTCCAACTGCAGGGGGGCTGGACCACTGCCCACCGATGCTGTCACTCTGTGACTCTGTTTCCCAGGAGCAAAGAGGATGCAAGAATCCTGGCAGACACATGATGCTGGACTACGGTGGGCAGAGCAGAGCATTAAACATCCACCACCAGACTAGACCCAGCAGCCCCCATGAAGAGGAGGAGAGGGAGTGTAAGGAGCTTGTCCTTTTGTTGTTTGGCTGATGCTGGCAGATTATTCTGGACTGGGAGGCAATTTTAAAATCCAAGCTATTGTAGTGTGAGGTAATTCAGGGCCTGTCTCCTGGGTGATGGCCCTAAGCAACAGGAAAGCTAGAAGAGCAGAAGAAGCAGACAGAGAACCAAAAGGCTTTCAGCCTGACTGGTGCGGCCTGTACCATGACACTGGGCGTGCATTCCCAACCCTGCATGTCTCAGAGAAGATCTGATGGGGAGCCCAGCATGGGGCCCTTTGGAGATCACTCCCACCCAACGGCAAATGTGACAGAACCAAGCTCATGGAATTGTCCCCTAAAGGAATCTCCCTCAGAATGAGAGCAATAGCTCTGGCTTTTGGGATGGTGACAGCCAGAGCCAGGCCTGGATTCCTCCGGGTCTTGGTGGAGAAGCCTCCAGCAGCCTCCCACAGCCCAAGCTGGAGCGGCTTGTTTTTCACTCAAAATCCATCAAGGGTTTGGGCATCTGGTAGGAGGGTTGGATCCTGCAGCAGAGCCCAGGAAGATGGAAATCCCACAATTTCCCTTGCAGCGTGTAGGGCCTGACGGAGTGCAGCTGGGAGGAAAGGCTAATGGAACAAAGGTCCTCAAAGGGGAGGGACTGGGCATACTGCAAAGTGGGCACAAGCCTGGAGCCGGCCCCGAGAGAGAAGGACAAATACCTCCAAGGAGTTTTACATTAAAAAAGAGCATTGACATGAAGATGCAGCATCCCCAGCCCAGCTGAGGTTGGGTCACTGCTGGCTATAGCTCGTGAACCCCAGAGCCTTTCAGATGGTTAATTAATAATCTCCCCCTCTCATTGCAGCCGGGAGCTCGGCCTGTCTGGACCATAAGGAGGCTTCCTTTCTCTCCAGAGACCAATGAACTGAGCTGGAGTCCTTTGCACCTGAATGAGTTTCCTTCTAGCTCCATGAAAGCTGCCCTGTGGGTCTGTCAGGTGCTCCGTGCCTCTATAGCGAGCCAGCCCTTGAAGAAGTGTGTGACCAGGGCAATTAACCTCAGGGCCAGCTCTTATCCTTCACCTAACAGCCCTTCTAATCAGGCCCCAGCGGCTGCAGCCCACCGGGATTCCTGATTCCTGCATGCATAATTCTTGTCAGCTGAACGCTCCCTGCCCTGAGCAATCCAATGGCCCAGGGTCTCCAGAACAGGCCTCAGGGACCCCTCTCTGGCTCATGCCTGATTTCAATTCACTTACTTAACTGCTTTCATTGTCATTGCTCAGTATCCCCTAAGCCTGATGCTCCTCCACCACTTGGCCTTTCATTTGCCTTTGTGTGCTGTAGCTAACATGCTCAGGGCTCATTTGTTTACACGCAAGCTCTTCTAGCCTTGGACAAGAGGGGTCTGCATGCTGCATCTCACACACGCCCAGGAGCAGCGCCAGGGTTTTTGGTGCCCTAGGCAGAGGTACTTCCGCACTCCCGGTCTTCAGGGCACTTCGATGGCGGGTCCCGGAGCGAGTGAAGGACCTGCCGCAGAATTACCACTGAACACCCGGAGCGCGGAAGGACCCCCCCGCCACCGAATTGCCACTGAGGGTGGCAAAATGCCTCCCCCCCAAATCCTGGCGCCCTAGGCGACCACCTAGATCGCATAAATGGAAGCGCCAGCCCTGCGCACACCCACCTCCCTGCCTCATCCTTCTCAATGCAAAGGGGCCCGCGCGCCAGGTCACTCTCTCCCCAGCACCAAGGAACACACCTGCCCCACAGCACCACGGCTTGGAATGGTCTATTCCAGCAGTAGTTCCGCTCCCAAGGCCTCCTCGCCTCCTTAGAGAAAAGCAGCTGATCGTGCTGCTGCCAGGAGTCTCACAAACAAGTCTGGGAGTTCTCCCTCCACCAGCCCCTGCCCAGCAATCCGTGCCAAAGCCGCCCCGGGAGCGAGTGCCCTACAAGGCCCCTCCGTGTAATGAGCTATTTCCCAGCCTAGAACATTATGGAAGGAACATGGGAAAGGCTATTACCTGAGCTAATGAAATAATTAAGGAAAGGTCAAGCATGCAAATCCCCTCCACTCCTCCAAGCAAGGTCATTTCCAGAACTTTGTGGTAATTAGGCAGCAGAGTAATTACCAACACTAACCCTCAAGGGATTTCTCTGGGCAGCACCTAAGAAGGAGGAGGTGCTGCATTTTTGTGTCAGGTAAACTGTGGGTGCCCCAGCTGTAGGGAATGGGGAAATGGTAGCTGTTAGAATAGGGAACCAGGCATTCACAAGCAGAAATGCTCATGAAAATCTTTACCCCATCGTTGACATACAGCCTATCCCAAAGATAGTCATGAGAATGCATCGAGCGGCCTGCCCAAGACCTGAGAACAAAGGAGAGGGCTATGGCATAATGAATGAACCTGTTAAATGAGCTCCTGGACCTCCACTATCAGACTTCACCTCTCCCTCAAGCTGCCGTGCTATGGGGCTACGGCTCTCCCCACGGGAAGAGAGGTGAGGGCTATGCCAAGCAGCAGATCACAGCTCCCTGAACGCTCCTTTTCAGGGGAACAGAAACATGCTGATCAGTCGTGGGTGCAGTGCATCAGCCACAACACGACTGAGAATCCAGGCTGTGCACTGGGATCTGAGGGCTGCCTTGTCCTTCCGGCAAAGCCCTGTTTCCTGCCAGCCAGGCTCCTTTCTGTAATAACCCAACCAACGTTTAGGAAGTGATTCGAATGCAATGTTGAACAGAGAGCTCTGAGAGGAGGGGGAAGCGGATGAGTGAAGTGAAGGGGAACGAACAATCAGCCACGCGGGGTCCGGTGGCTTCATGTTCTATCACTCTTCTTTCCCTCAGCTTTGAACATGAGCATCACTCACTTGGACTTCCCCAGTCCAGCCACTCGTCCTGCTGCAACACTTCATTTCCTGGCCTCTGAGGAACCCACTGGGTTGGAGTCGCTAGGTTTTATTAGTGTTTGGCATGAGGCCACCATCCCATGACAAGCCACAGGCCAGGCAGGGCATGAGGGTGATGCTGCTATGTCGTGTTGTTTATGGGCTTTCCTAGCCCTTCACAGACATGCCCGAAATGAACCTCACAACCTCCTGCTTTCTGCCACATGCCTGGCTAACGCTGCCCTTCCAGCTCTACGCAGCTGTTTGTAGAGCCAGGGAAGCAGCTTTATATCAGGGGCATCTTCCCAGCTTGAGACATTGCTGTTGCTTGAGACATTTAAAACTAGAAAGGACAAAGTCATAGAAAATACATTGTATAGGGCTAGATGATCTAACAGGAGGGCAGGATGGGTGAAAACTGGTGGGTTTCTTCCATAGGATCCTAATCTACTTGAAGGTGTGTACAAGTCTGAGTGTTTTAGCTACATAATTAAACCAGAAATCAGCCACATTTCTATTCTATACAAGTGCTTATCCCATATCCCTCGCCATGGTACCTGAGTGCCTTCCAGCAATGAATTCAGCCATGTGACTGCAGTGTGGTCTTACCTGGCTCTTGGTTTCAATGCACCAACCTCTCGCAGCCTCGCTAAGAGTCCTTTGCTGTCTCTGATGCTGTGCTAGCCAGGAGCTTTCTGAGGAGGGAGACTTGTTTGTACAGAAAGGAACCAGAACAGCACCAGCACATCAAAGGGGCGCTGTGGAGCGAGCCTCAGAACTCATTGATTTCATAGCAGCTCAACTGCTTACTCCCTGGGACGTGCGGGGTGGGGGGAAGGAGAGGAGAACCAGGGGGCTGAAATTCGATGAACAGGTGGCCTTCAAACGCCCTATCCTTCCCTCAGAACGGAACAAGGGAATCACTAGGCCGGTCTCGTCCAAACCAGCTCTGGGCAGCTGCTCCAGCCGGCTGGCCTCCTTCGGGGCCATTAGTTTATCATCCTCGCAGGAGGCACTTTGCTTGGGTTGGGTTTATTTTTCTAGTCTTTTCCCTCCAGTTGCTGCCTGGGGCAGCGGTTGCCAGAACACTTCCCTGCTAGTGTGGCTCCTGTGGAGCTAGACTGTGGCGGGGTGGGGGGCAGGGCTGAGGCAGAAGCACCAGGCCTCTGCATGAGTGACCCTGGTCTCCCATTGATCCCACAGGATCCACAGTGTGTGGGGCAGGTCCCACAGCCTCCTCCTTGCTGGGGGCAAACCCTGACCCCCAGCAGAAGATTTCCTCCCCGGGAGAGAGCAGTGTGACCCATGGTTTGATCCTCTTACAGCGTTCACTCCTGGGATGCTGGAAAGGGTTTGAAATGTTTCTGCCCCATGAGCTTGCTACAGCCATAAATAATACACCAAGCCCTGAAGGCCTTGCCCAGTCCTTATGGAAACAAAAACCACAGTGACTCCACAAAGAGCTTGGCTGAGGGAAAGCCAAAAGGCTCAGGGCATGGAATAATAATGCTATAATATGCTGCACCCCCAAATAGCCCACTGCAGCCAAATATCTCAAAGCACTGCACAACGGAGAGCAATACTTTACAGATGGGGAAACTGAGGCACAGAGGCTGGCGGCCTCCTCCATGTCCCAGCCTCATTCAGGCACTTGTAAGTCACCTAGCTGCATCAGGTGGCTGGGATGAGATGGTGACATGGGGCCCAATTTTAAGTGCTCAGCATCCAATTCTTGGAAATCCAGCCACTTATTTCAATGTGTAAATGAAGCTGGGCTCGTCTGAATCTGGCCCATGCAGCTGGGTGTCATCAATATGCTGAAGGCCCCCAGCCCATCCGCCCTCATATATACATTGAACAGCAAGCGTGACAAGACAGGACCTTGTGGTACCCCAAAGCTGGCAGGGCACCTGAGCAGCTACCAAGTGGTAGCTTCTGGGACCCCTCACAAGGAATGTTTTGCACCTTTGCACAATGGAGGGGACACAGTTTCCTCTCATCTGACTAGAAATAACGGATGTGTCCACGCAGGGCCAGCTCCAGGCACCAGCTTAGCAAGCAGGTGCTTGGGGCGGCCACTCCAGACCGGGGTGGCACGTTCAGGTATTCGGCAGGGGGTCCCTCACTCCCGCTCGGAGTGAAGGACCTCTGTCACAGAGTGTGGGGGAGTCCAGTCCTGCACCCCTCTTCCTGGGACCCACAGTGACTCTCGGCCAGCCAGTAAAACAGAAGGTTTATTGGACAACAGGAACACAGGTTACAGCAGAGCTTGCAGGCACAGTCAGGACCCCTCCATCGAGTCCTTCTGAGCTTTCAGGGTGCTTGGATCCTAGCTAGGATACCCTGAATTCCGCCCACACAGCCCCAAGCCCAAACTCAAACTGCTTCCCTCCTGCCACTCCCCTCCTTTGCTCCCCCTTCCCGGGCAAAGGTGTTGACCTTTCCCCTCCCTTACCTAGCTCAGGTTACAGGCTCCGGTATCGTCCATCCCCTAAAGTCCTCCCCTGCTCTCCCATTCCCCACACAGACAGCCCCTACTCCATCACAACCTCCCATTGAATTGCCGCAGATCGCAATCGTGGCTTTTTATTTTTTTTTTTTTTGGTCTGCTTGGGGCAGCAAAACCCTTCGAGCCAGCCCTGTGTCCACGCTCCCTCAGGATCAATGGTTTTGAAGGCAGCTGATGGATCTAAACTAATCCACAGGTCCCTCAACTTTGCAAACTTGGCCCAGAGAGAGTCCTTAATGAGGGCAATGTCGAGCAGTGCTTTGTTAACCGAGTGCAGGAAAGCGCTACAATTCCCCAGTGAGCTAACATGAGGCATTCTAGCTTTTCCCTCTCACGCTTCACCCTCTGCACCACGCTGCTGCTGCTACCCCCTCCTCCCCCAGAAACTGCTTTTATTTCTTTGATTCCTTGTTAATCAAAAGCCAATTCCCCAGCCACATTCAGGAGGCCGAGTGACTACAGCACTCGGCGTTCACCTCTGGGGAGTCAGGTTCAGGTCCTGAGTGTCAGGAGCTTGATGAATCTCCCAGAAATAAAAGCCTCGACCACACGCGGCTCAGCACAGCTATCAGCCTCGGCCTTGGGAGAGGCACAAAAATTAGCTGATCCGGAGACTGAGGGGCAAATTCAGCCTTGGTGTCAGCAAGTATGGACTTCAGTGTAGCCTCACCCATTTGAACAGGGGCTGAAATTGGCCCTTAGGACTTTTCAGCACTTAGAGAAGTGGGTCCATCAGGTGAGGTTTACACAGCAAAGGGAACCCCCCTGACCTGTGCATGAACAGAAATGACCTCAGTTACAGGGGTAGCTGGACCTGCAGCCTTCCCGGGCACAAGCGAACTCTGTGTTTCCTGAACGAAGAATGTAAAGAACCAGATACTAATGAATGAGCCATTCTTTGGCCCCTTCGGCATCTGTCAGGGATTTAATCTCGCTGTAGCCAATGGATTATCTGTCTAGCCAATAGACTGACTGTTGTCTGGGCTCTCTGCTATCTCCTGGGCCACCCCTCTTCCTCACCAGCCTGCTGGGATGTTTTGCGCTTTTGCACGAGGGATGGGGCCAGCTGTGTGTGGCGTGGCTGAGCTGAGAGCTGATGTGCCACAGGCAACCTTCCGCCCATCAAGAGGAAGAGGCAACATCAGCGAGCAAATCCACAGAGCCCTCCAGGCCCGCTGCTGCTTCCATTGAAGCCAATGGGCAATTGGACACTGATTTCAGTGGGATCCCAGTAAGAGCGTGTGTCTCTTTCTCTTCTCCTTCTAGCTTCTCCCCTCCCCCTGCTCTCCCTGGCTTCTCCAGCCCCTGCTGCTTCTGATCCTCATCTCGCTCTGGGCAGTACCTTGTTATTCCACTAACAGGCCAGTGAACGTGGTTACTGATTCATAGTGATGTATCCCCCCGTTAGGCTGCACGTATTTTATTAGAGAGTCTCATTTTAATTAGGACTAGGCTGAGACTACAGCGTCTACCTTAATTAACACTCTAGGGGAGCAGTATTACCGGCATAGCTGCAAGTTATCTCTAGCAGCGAGTGACTCAGCAGGAGCCTGCATTCTGGCTGTTAGAGGGGAGACGGGGCCCTGGTGCCTCCCACGCTGCTCGGCTGATGGTCCCTGGTGGAACTTTTTCTCCTTGGCCTTTGCCAGCCTCGGGGTCAGAGGAGCAAAGCAGGGCATAATCAGGATACTGAGGGACTTGTTCACCTGTAAAACAGCAGGGCTGACACCACAGAGCCTTGTATATTATTGGGTTTCACTGCCTCCTCAATGTTTTCCTCTCGCTTTCAATTCCCCGGGGCTGGGAGCTGCTGGCAACTCACCTGACTTTGCTAACGTGGCGGGGCTGCTCTTCCCAGTCCCCACAACAAAACAAGTGCCGCTGGTGTTTCCCAGCCGCCTCTGCCTTCTCCTGTTTCTCTCCGAAGTTTCATCAGCTTCAGTATCTTGGGGCACTGGCCTGGAACCAAGCTCCAGGCGGACCCAAACCTGGTGAGAAAGGTAAGAGCCCTGGCCCCTGCACTACTCCCCAATCAATGGCTCTGAGGTAGAAGGTCACACTGCCTCTGCCAAGTTTTTCAGGAGCTCGTAGGAGGAACTTGATAAAAGCCCTTTTAGAGTCATAGGTTTTGACGTCAGTGCTGGCCAGCAATGCAAGGTTATCATTGTATTAGGGTGAAATTCACCCCCTGTGCAGAGAGTCTGCACCACTTAATCCCTCAAAATAGGTTTTAAGTGAGACTTATATGGTGCACAGACCTTTTACTGGCCCTTTGCATACGGTTGAATTTCCTCCACTACTGAATCTTAGTGATAGCACCATTCCTCTTGCCTGTGAACAATCTGCAAAGAGATTAAACACTGCAGCTGGGGCAGTTCAGCATAGCTCCGTCCCAGGCAATGAAACCACACCGATCTGCAGCAGCCGAGGAGCCAGCCCAAGAACTAGGATGACAGAACTTTTAAAGGGCACCATAGGAGCATTTCAGCAGCACAAGGTGTCAGAATCACAGCGTAACTAGCAGTCCAGATCCTCTGAGTCGCAGGCTTAACAACTGTTGGAGGAGGACAAGGCATATTCTTCTAGCCCCTCCAAATGAGAGGATAAAACACACAAAAAAAGAGGAAACAAAAGAAATGCTGCTGGCCCGTCTGAAGGACCATGTCCAGCTGATGGAAGCAAAGCTCTAACACCACCTGGCATAGTCTAGGGAATCACAATCCATCTCAAATAGGGGTCATTATTAAAGAAAATAATTGCAAACTATAGATACAAACAAAAAGACCTCCACACAGCTTGAGTTCCAGCTTTGTCTCCCTTCTTCACCGGTCCACCAAGTCACCTTGTCTGAGGGGCCTCTACAGCTCACCTAGTGGCTGAATATATATTGCAAGTAAATGTATTGCACTGCCAATGGCTGTGGGAACCTGAGAAAAACTGTTATAATACTGAGTAACAACCGAAGTCCCCTCTCCCACCCTACGACCTGAACAAGTTATTAAAGGGTGCAAAGAAGAAACAACAAGGGAGAACAAACTTGCCACTGTTGCTCCACCATCTAATCACTGCCTGAGCAATCAGCCATTTGACTAGGGAGAAGGGAAGAGAATCTGTTGATCAGAGTCCAGAGAAAATGGGTGTGAGAGTAAAGCACTGAGCCTGTCATGGTGGAGAATCCCACTCATGCACCCTCTCTGTACAGAATCCCTCCCTGCTTAAAATGTCTTGCAGATGCTGGTTCACCCTCCAGTCTGGAGACGTGCACATGCTGTGGCTGATCCATTGGAAGGATAAGGTCATTAATGGCTGCATGGTGACTTACAAAACAGCATTTCAAAAACAAGTGGCAAATCTGCTGAGCTGGCAGCCCTGTATTGCAAGCAGTCTCTGTGCTGCAGCGTCCCAGGAATCATGGCACCCAGGGAGAAGAGCCCAGCCTGCCATAATACGTGTGCTGCCTCCTCTCATCCAATCTGCACACTGCTGTGGCTACTTGGGGGCTCTAATTGCTCTGGTAGCTCAGAGAGCATTTGCTATTGCTGGTCAGAGCTGTATAATCAGTCTTTACCTGCTGGATGTTTCCTTCACACTCAGCCAGGGACTGTGGGGAGAAGTGAGAGTCCAACAGGACAGATGAAAAAAGAGCAGCTCCTTCCTTCTCAGGAGTCTTGCTGACATGGATGTCAAATGCTGCATTTGGGACACAACTCACTGCTCTCGTGTGGCCTGGGAGGGGGATGAGCAGACATTCTCCAGCCCCTGTTCAGCATCTGATCTGGAGTCTGGCTCTTGTACTACAGGGGAAACGGGAATTTGCGGCATATTCCCAATGCCAGAGAACTCTAGGGTTACTCTAGGCCTGGAGCGGGGGCTCAATGGTTTGTATTTATTTGTATGGGCTGTGGCAATGCTCAGGCCCTGAGGGAATTCGCCGAGGGACCCTTAATGAACCTGTGGTAGCCGGGCAAGGAGAGAAAACAGCACCAGGGCTTCCAATTAATGGCCCTGCACCTGAAGTGCAAACAACAGATTGAGTGGGTAATGATTTTGTGATCAGTCGCAACAGGGGCTGTAATTGAGCAGGGCCTTGCTCTGCCCAGGGCCTGGAGAGGTCCCCTCAGGGCCTTCTGGAGCAGTGAGAGTCTGGTTCAGGCCTTTCTGATGGCCTCACATACCAGACTGCTCAGCCCCTGTGAGGAGATTTGGTAGGTTATATAGTGAGCCCTGCAGGTGAAAATGAACTGGGTCATCTCAGCCCAACTTCTCACAGCAGCATCTGTTGCCACCTTGGGGACTTAGGGGGACTGGGGGAGAGGCTGGGACTGGTTTGCATGTGATATCGCCTGGCGTGGAACTGCGAAGCCACCAGCATGGCAGACATCAGGCCCTCAGTGTTGTTTTGCTGATAGCAACCGGCACAAACAAACAAGGGAACCCAATGCAAAGGCAAACAGGAGAACTGCCAGCCACTGCCATGACCACTCCCCGGCTTCCACACCTCTCCCCACAGGCCGGAAAGCCCACTCCAGCGGCCATAGGTGTCAAGTGCAGGCAGGGGAGGTTGCACACAGCGGTGGCTCCAGGCACCAGTGTAGCAAGCACGTGCCTGGGGTGGCAAGCTGCTGGGGGCGCCCTGCCGGTCCCTGCGAGGGCGGCAGTCAGGCTGCCTTCGGCAGGTTGCCTGTGGGAGGTCCCCAGTCCCGTGGATTTAGTGGCCATTTGGTGGCGGTAAGCCAAAGCCACAGGACCGGGGACCTCCCACAGGCCTGCCACCGAATCCGTGGGACCGGGGACCTCCCGCAGGCATGCTGCCAAAGGCTGCCTAACTGCCGTGCTTGGGGCAGCAAAAAAGCTAGAGGCGCCCCTGGTTGCACACAAGACTTTAGCCCTGCCAGCTGGCGAGACATTGAGCAGTTTGGCAGGTGGCCCACAATGCCTTTCCCCAGCCCCGCACACAGGGTACCAAAGCAGCACATTCCCGCACCCCAGAGGGGAAATCCCATTGTCCCACTGCCTACCCTCCGCCTGATCCGGGCTGTGCAGATTCAGCACCCTGTGCTGAGGGGATGGGACTGAGCCCCTCCCTCAGGCATTGGCTGATGCCCCTGGGGATCTGGAGGGGCCAGAGAGCACTTTTGCTTAGTTGGAAGAGTCCCTTTGAAAATCAGACCACTGTTATTCAGATGCCTCATTAAGGACTTCAGTGTCCCACTTTATGAACCATCTGGGCTGAACTTCACTACGTTTATAATTCCCGGACCCAGAATACCTCTCATGTACGGCCAGCACTGCTTTTCCAGGATGGTCTGCAGCACAGGGAGCTTCTTCCCAGGAGATCCCATCGTTAGCCCTTTGTACCCAATGTTACTATTTTTTCACTACTGTCGCTGCCATGCGTTCCCTGCTGGAGAGATGTTGGGTTTTGTGCAGAGGATTGCAGCCTAGGGGTGAGGGGGTTATTTCCACTCCCTGTTTCTAAAATCTCGGCTTCCCATCTGGGTTGGTTGAAAAGCCTAGGCCTAAGAGTGAGGTGAGAAAACAGGAAGAGGAATTCCCTGCACCAGCAACTCAGCTGTTCTGTGTTCCTAAGCTGGCAGTTGTTAAGGTTCCACTTACCAGTAGCTATAGCAGTGGTTTTCTGGCACCTCCCCAGTCTCCTCCTTCTCCCTTTGGGATCCCCCAGGTCTCAGCTCAGGGTTAGGCAACACTAACGATCTGCTACACACTCTCAAACACTCAGTCAGCTGTGCACAGGCTGAGCTGCAATTCGGAGGGCCGGAACATGGCCTCCAAGCCTAACAAAACTTGGAACAATGTGCGTCTGCTTCATTCCATCACCGATGGCCTGCGGAGGGAGGGGGACCCTGCTTCCCCCTCTGCTCAGAACACGGCATCTGCTCACAATAAAGAGAGGAAGCAGCAGAGGAGAACAAATAATTCAGTGAGCCCAGACACAGGCGAAGCCCAGGGTACTGGGGACGAACGGCAGGAGGAGACCCCTACCCCCCGAGACCACAAGAGAGAGAGCCTTGACGAAGAGCGAATGGCTCAGCTCCGAAGCCAGCTGCGAGCCCAGGTGTCCATCAGGGAGCCGCAGGAGAACCCCAGCCCAGGTAGCCGGGTGATGGAGCTGGTAGAGAAATTCACTCACGGGGAGGCAGATGATGGAGGAGCTCTGTCTCCAAACAGCAGCACAGGCCCAGAGGGCACAACAGACAGCGGCTGTGCAGTGTGTGGGCAGCACAGAGACCCTGCTGGCTACGCCTGGGAGCTCCCTGCAGAGGTGGAGAAGAAGCTGCAGAAGGAGCTGGCAGCACTGAGAGGGGAGGTGACTGCCAGCATCGAGGCTGTGAGAAAGGATGTGACCAAGGAGCTGAACAGCCTGCGTGAGACCCTGCAAGCTCACGGCGCGCATCACGCTCTGCTGCCCTCAGAGCTGAGCCCACTGGAAGAGCAGGATGAGGCCACGTTTGGCCCGCTGAAAGGCACTTACCACAGGGCTGGACAGAGAGAAAAGCCGGGGGGCAGGATCCCATCAACCTTGGAGGAGCAGTTCAAGGCTCGCTCCGTGCCCTCCCTCTGCCCACTGCCAGGCCCCAACAGAAACCAAGTCCTGCTCCGAGCCATGACCCTCGTCACAGCCCAAAAAGCCCTGACTGGTAAACTGGGGCCCTGATCCAACTCAGACCCTGTGGATCCATTGCAGGTGAAAAGCACCTTTCTACCCCCTGCAAACCCCCTGAAACCCGCTGGCAAGAAGCAGCCTAAAAAGATCATGGAACCTCCAGCTGCCAGGGGCTACCAGCAGACAGGAAATTATGGCCACAAAATGGCCAGCAGAACGGTGATACCTCACCCACCGTATGACAGCACCGTGTGACAGCCCACTGAGCGAGCCAGGCATGGGAGCAGACAGGCAATGGGCTTTTGTTCTGCCTACTGAGCAACCTCCCCCTCACCCTCCGCCCCAATCCTATCTGAATGGAGATGTTGGGAGAGGGAACTAACCAAGCACTGTGTAAAATACTGAGTCACCAGCATCGAATTCGTGGGCAGCAGAGATCACTGCAGAGCACGGATCCTGTAGCCGGCACGATCGCCAGGCAATTTGCACACTGTGGTGCCCTGCAGGGAAGGAACGCACAGAGTCTGGCCACAGCTGCACTCTCTGCACGGAAGCCTAGGTGTCCCCCAGATGGATGTACTGCAGCTAGCGCAGAAATGCAGTCTCTGATTCCTTCCAGGGCTACTCTCTGTGGAGCGACAGTGAGCAATGACTGGCCATACTGTTGTTTCAAGCCAGAGCAGTGGCTTTTAAGCTCCTCTTTATGGGCAGGCTGATGCATAATCTGTATAGTCTTTAATTCTTTTAATTAGCATCTGGTTGTTAATGTGACAGACACTTAAAAAACCCCAACAACCTTGCAGTAAAGAAAGGCTGATGCAATGACAGGTATTTAATGCTAAGTAACAATATGGCACTTTGCTAGGAGATGTTCCGGTGACAGCACAGAGTTGGTACAGCTGCAAATTGCTAAATTACAACAGTAGCTTTTAGTCTTCTCCTTGAGTGGAGATTCCTGAAAGGTGAGGGCTCCCATGTGTCATTTATGATCTACAGAGCCGATTGCACTATGTAACTCAACCAAAAGGCTGTGTCAATGATGTGCAACTTACCTAGTAACTCCTCAAGGCTGCAGCAGTTGAAGGGGAAATGTTATGCTGAAACGAGAGATGGTAAACGTAGAAGTATAATGCTTAAATCACAATGCTTATGGTTCACTGGGGTTGTGCTATTACTACCTAGTGAAAGGTTTCGGGGGGACAGGGTTTGAGATAACTGAACTGGAGGAATATAGACTACAGGTGGGCTCAGACCAAAACTTTGGAACCTTAACCTATGTTTGATACCCAGGGCAGGATCCAGACCAAACCCCTAGATTGGTCAAACTCAGTAATGAGCCAAATCAAAATAGTGCTTAGATGATAGGCACCCGAGAAACAGCTAGAAAGACAGTTTTGAATACTCCCCACCTTTGGAATGTTTGAAATCCAGATCTGGGTTCAAATCTCGTGGCCTAGCCCATCCCTAGTATATATTATTATCCGTGTGCATGTGGGGAGGAGTGGGCAGCTCAGCAGTGCTGCTCATGCATTCATAACCTGCCCAGGGAATTGCTTGATTTAAGAGGTGTTGAGTAAGAGCACCACAGAGTACAAGGTATTTTGGTAGCTGCAGATCAGGCAGCAGATGCACCAAGCGCAGAGTTAGATAGGAGCTCAATAGATTGCTAGTAACATGCCTGAAAATGAAATAGGGGCAAGAACAAGTCCATTTCAATTATAGTAGGAGAATCAAACCTTCCTCCTTCCTTAATTCTAAACCACTCCATGTGTCCCTTTTGCTCAGATCCTCCAAGATACGTACGTGCCCAACTCCCATTGATTCAATGGGAGATAAGCACCTAAATATCTTGGAGGTTCTGGGCCTTTTGAACCAGCATCTACATCATGCTCTGAAACAATATCTTTAAGGGGCTTGCATTGGGTGTGATCTGATCCTACACACAGGCCTTCCTCTGTACTTATAGCGTGAGTTGTGACGGTATTTTCCTCTCATTCCTCTCATCGCAGATGTCAACTTAAACCTACTCCTCTCTGCTATTTTAATGAAATGCTGGGATGACTTTTTCAATTACTGGACAAAGGGAGCCCTCATTTGATAGCATTTACAGTTATTGTCCCATAACATGAGATAAACCCTCCGGCTTGCCTTACCAGTGGCTGAGGGTTACCAGCAGGGATCCTAGTTTTCCGTGATAAAAAAAAATTCTGATTACAAAAATATAAAAATCTATGTTTCTCCACGATTGAAATGAAAGGCTGAACTTTACTTTCCCCAACCATAAGATATATCTATAGGTATCAACTGAACGCAATGTTTTATTGATATACAGTGGGACCCCATTTATCCAATCTAACTGGGGCCAGGACCATTTCAGATAATGACAAATTTGGATAATCCGGAGAATGGGTAAAGGCATCAGGCTTCAGGCTGTCAGCCCCGGTTTGGCTGACATGGAGAGCTGGGTAATGGAGGCTCTGATGAACAGGGTTCTACTGCAGTTAATATCTGGTTTTATTTTTTTCACAAAATGTAAAAAGTAAAGATTCTTTGTAAAAACACAAACTCTGCATTTTTCTGCATCTTCCCCTGGCAAACGGATTTCTGGGATCCCTGGGTATCAGTCCATCTGCAGGGCAGGGAGAAGTAGCAGCTGCCGGAACATTTCACGTTTTTGCTGGGTCTCTGAGATGCTTTAGCACTGGGCAGTGCAGGTGGAGACCAAGCCACCTCACTGGCTTAGTAGAGGGGGCATGATCATGAGGTCATCACTGGGCAGGACCAATCTATGTCCAACCTAGATCCAAGGCAGTGGTTCTCAAACACCATTGCACCATGACCCCCTTCTGACAACAAAAATGCCAACCTGACCCCACGAGGGGAGGCCAAAGCCTGAACCCACCTGAGCCCTGCTGCCCTGGGGGGTGGGAGGGGACCCAACACCCAAGGTCTTCAATCCTTGGCGGGGGGCCTGTAGCCTGATACCCACCACCCAGGGCTGAAGTCAAAGCCCGAGCCCTGCTACCCAGGGCTGAAGCAGTTCAGGCTTTGACCCCAGGCCCTAGTCCAGCTAACACCAGTCCTGGAGACCGCTTTAAAACAGGTTCCCGACCCACATTTTGAGAACCACTGATCTATGGGATCTGGACACCAGCTTCTCAAACAGAAAGGCAGGGAGACTTTATTCAAAGCCCTAAGTGACAGAGGCATGGGGCATCCACAGCTCCCAGCACTTTTATTTGGAATAATGCATACTTGGCATCTCTGACAGCCAGGTGCCCAGGCCCCACTGTGTCTTATAGCTACCACCTGTGAACAGGCAAAGGGAGATAAACAAACGCTGAGATGCACAGTAGCGATTCTAAGCAATTTGGAAAAGCTCTATTGAGGCCTGACCTGTCCTGCCACCCTGCAGGGCGCTGAGCCTGCCAGCTCCAGCTGCCACAGCTGACGGCTCTTTTTCTACACACCTGCTGGCACTGGTGTCATGTGCAGATTAGCCTTTCCCTGCTGGGTCTGCTATAGAAACAGGGTTTGATCCAAAGCTCACTGAAATCAGGGGGAGGCTGTTCCAGTGGCTTCAATCAGCTTTGGAGCAGGCACATAGCAAGGAAATCCTGCTGGTGTGCTCTGATTGCAAAACCCTTTCTCTTGAGTCCAGTGAATGTCAGCGTAACTGCTTGAGGAGGACAACCCTACTCAGGTGAAGTAAGAAGGCCAGAATCTGGCCCCTGGGGAACGGCTCTCTTTTCCAGGAGCTGTTCATACATCTCGCGTGTGGCATGAGCTAGGAAATCGACAAGTTGTTTAAACTCTGCAGTCCTTGTACAAAGCATTTAATTATTTTTCTCCATCAGCGTCAATATGTTACTATTACATCGGTGAGCGCATATGAGTGCTGTTTGGTGAATAATTGATCACGGGGGAATTTCTGCCATCCTTGATGGAGCACCTTGTGCAGCCCAGTAAATCAGGCCGGCTGTCTAAGCATGGAATCCCATTGGTTCAAACTCTCTTCATGCTGCGCTTCCATTATGTGAACTAATATTTCTATCCATTCTCTTGCTCACTGGGCTGTGGATCTGGGATGTGTCAGTATCTTGAAAGTACAATTTTCTAAAATGCAATATCCCTCCGTCTACCCATTTCATTATTTCCTAAACAAAGCAGTGATATTTGAACCAAGATACATACTGTTCCTTTCATTCTCGCTTCCCCTGAGAGGAAGAAGTGCAGCCAGACAAAGGAGAACTGGTTGCAGCTTTGTCACTGGAGTCGGAGGGAAGTTGTATGCGCACCATAAAGATCAGAAATTGGACTTTCATTGGGGCACCCAGTTTAAAAACCCAGACCATGGTTTTCAAAGTGACCAGTGAATTTGGGCCTCTCCCTCTGCTGGTGTCCAGTTTGAGACCCCATAAAGGGGCCTAACTTCAAGAAAGTGCTCAGCCTGGGAAAATCAGAGCCCTTTGAGGTGTCTCACCCAAAATTACTAGTCACTTTTGAAAGGCTTATGCCCACTGTCCTGCTCAGTTACTCATTTGGTTCCTGTCCCCTTTCTACCCCTTTCCCCGGGGAGGATGGACATTCATACTATTGAATCATACGTGTTAGCCTTGACTGGATGCAACATCCACTTAGGTAATGACTTCAGTGAGGTTCGGATCAGCTTCCTAGAGAGCTGCCACCGTCCTCTGCCAGGTTGAGCAGTGAGAACCCAAATCTGGAACCTGAACCTGATACCAGCAGAGCTGAGCAAATCCAGCAAAAATTGCTCTTTAATGTTTATTCAAATAAAGGTGTTGAATTCTCAGTTACTATATTTACGCTTCTGTGTGTTTTCCCTTTACACTGCTGTTCTACTGCACGCTTCCAAAGGCAGACATGATTGCCGAAAGACGCAAGCATTAGGTGAATACTGGAGAATATTTCCAGAAAGCAAATTTCTAGCTCAGACTTGGGGCATTTGCACTGGAATCCTAAACCTAAGCGTTAAACTCATCCAATCAGGGTAGAGAAATAATATCATGTGGCCTACACATCCAATCAAAATGAGCCAATGCCCCTTGAATTTTGGATATTTGCAATGAATGACTCAAAAACAATCTATGGACCAGAATTCAATGGTTCAGTCCAAAAACTGAACACCACAAGCTGTTTGTGGACACTTCCCAGGAAAAAGGCATGATATCTCCAGTAGATTAGTCATTGTGGATTGATTGCTCTGCTCCAGTAGAATCCAGACTACTGCATAAAATGCTACCTCTAGACACCTAGACTGGGCCTATGCATCTGTGTTGCAGTGATGATTTCAAAGCTGTAACTAACTCTGAAGAGATGCCCTTAACAGCATACACTACATATTTTATGGCATCGTTTGTGGCCAGAAATAAATGATAAAATCAAAAATTATAACAAGAAATACTGAAATACAGTCACAGGAACTTTTATGGCAACAACCACATGAAACTAACCCAGCTTTGGCCCTGATTCAGCAGGGCACTGATGCATATGCATAACTTTAAGCATATGAATAAGTATAAGTTTGATTTAATGGGACTACTTATATGTTCCAGTTCCTTGCTGATTCAGGGCCTACAAAATTAAATCTTTATATTTACTACGATAAGCCAGTGGTTCTCAACCAGGGGTACACGTACCCCTGGGGTACACAGAGGTCTTCCACAGGGTACAGCAACTCGTCTAGATATTTGTCTAGTTTTACAACAGGCTACAGAAAAAGCAATAGCAAAGTCAGTATAAACTAAAATTTCATACAGAAAATGACTTGTTTATACTGCTCTATATACCACAAACTGCACTGTAAGTACAATGTTTATATTCCAATCAATTAATTTTATAATTGCATGGTAAAATGAGAAAGTCAGCAATTTTTCAGTACTAGTGTTCTGTGGCACTTTTGTCTTTTCATGTCTGATTTTGTAAGCAACTAGTTTTAAAGTGAGGTGAAACTTGGGGATACGCAAGACAAATCGGACTCCTGAAAGGGTACAGTGGTTTGGAAAGGTTGAGAGCCACTGCCTTAATCCATTGACTGTTGTCTGACGGCTATTTATTTTGAAGTTATTAAATCATAGTTATTGATTTAGCATAGTGCCATAAGTCATATGTCCTACATATGTAGAAGAAGAGTATTTTGCCTTACAGGCTATTGAAATCAGAGTTCTGCTAGAGTATTTATTTACTTTAAATATTATTTCAATTGTTTAAAAATGAGAGAAAAAGAGAAGGTAGAATTTGCTAATGTGCTCATGTCACAGAAGATTTTCCAGATGCCCTTTAACAAACACTATTTTAAAAAATAACCTTTTCTTTTACAATAAAAATCCTGTAGTTACGAGCTAATGGCAGAAGACCAGCGAGCCACAAAGCAAAGGCTCCTGGTGCCAGACAAAAGTCTGTGATCACAACGTTCCGCTCCCCCGTACCAAAAGATTTACGATGTGGGTGTAATGGTTCACAGATGGATTCTGGGGAGGGCAGTTGCTCAGTGTTCTCTGCCATTATTGATCTGCTGTGTTTCCCTCATTTACTTATAGAAGAGACTCGTTCTGTGTTTTAAACAATCCGAACCAAATGTAGGTCCTGTGCCTGGTGTGGGGGAAGATCCAAGCCCGTACCCAGAATACGACCTGCAGTTCCGAACACAAACTGACATTGGTGCAGACACCTTATAGGTTTAATCCATCTCTGCCCTCACTAACTAAGGTTCTGCTCCTGCAAGATGTCTGGCCCATGCAGAAGAACCACAGCGCACAGGGCCCTGCAGCATTCAGCGGTTCCCATATACAGAGCCACTTGAAGGAGGAGGGCCTGGTTTGTCTCACTGTTCACTAGATGTAATTGTGACATACTATGCTTCAGGGGAGCACCTTGTAACCCTCCTATTCCACACCTATATATAATTGTGATATTGCATATAAAGCAGGCCATTTGAGGTATCAGGGGAAAGGTTATGATCTGCTGAAAGCCATTGTTCTATCTCATCAATGCATATGAAGTTATAAGAATTGTGTTGTATAGTTTTCACTAAAATATGTTGTGGGTTTGGGAAGCACCCAGATCCTAGCTCTCCAGAGACAATGACAAGGGAAGAGGTAACCAGTGCCCAGGTGGGTACTGAACAGACATCACCAGCCATTGTCCAACAAGAGAGTTAAAAGTCAAGGACTCACCTGCACAAGGCCAGCCCAGGGGAATTGCTTAACCTTTCCTGGGGACTCAGCAATGCCCCCTAGACATGCTTGGACGTGTGTTCTCCAAGCACATGGACTAAAGGTATAAAACAGAACACAGTGGCCACCTGCTGGGCCTTTCTCCTTCCCCCACCTTTACTGCAAGCAACAAGGACACTCAGAAGACTGAAGACTCCAAGAGAGGGGACTGGCTCAGGTTTCAAGGGTGAAACCTGTGTACTCTGAACTACGGTATCTAGTGAGGTGAGAAAAACTGCTTAATCTAGATGCTGCCCAGTCTAATCGGGTTGAGAGTTTAGACTGCATGCTTACATTTTATTTTAGTTTGGTAACTACCTCTGACTTTTTGCCTATCACTTATAATCACTTAAAATCTACCTTTTGTTGTCAATAAATGTGTTTAACTGTTTATCTTTACCATTGAGTTTGCCTGAAGTGTTTGCTAAGGGTGTTTGCTCAGGTTTACAAAGGCTAGGGTATATCCAACTTTCCATCCATGAAGTGGTGAAGCAATTAATAAATTTGCACTGCTTGTCCTTATATTCCTGAGGTACAAGGCTGGGAACTGTGGGAATTTGGCTGATGCCTTTATGTGTGTGATTCATGAGTGGCTCTGGGAGCATTCCATGCAATCTAGCTGGGTGTGGAGCTCCACATACCGTTGTGCTGATAACAGCACCTGGAGGGGCTTGCTGCTTGTCACTAGCAAAGCCTTGTGAGAGACAGCCCAGATTGGGGAGTTAAGGGGGCATAGTGGTCCCACAGTCCCCGGCTGCACCTCGGGGATCCCATCACAGTAATTACTAAGAAGAACTTCCTGGAATGTTGTAGACAATAGTGAATTTCTCCCGCTGTCGCACAATGACCGCTCTTTGAAATGTCACAGCACCCTCACTAAATCTAATCTATGTTTTTCCTAAGACAGCTGACACCTTCAGTGACAAAGGCAGGTGGAGGTGCTCAGAAAAATTTCCTTGGCTATGGCATTCTTTTAATTCTTAGTAAACGTCATGTATGTCACAGAAATGTTCAGACATATTTATCAGTCTTTGTACATATGAAACTGAGGGGGGTGGGGGAGAGAGGACACCTACTGCAAAATATTCCAAAATACAGTGGTCTGTCTTTGGTCCCCTTCTCTTATGTCCCTGGGCTTATTTCTGGGTAATTTCATCCTCAAACACAGATTAAACTGCCATCTGTAAGATGAAGATTTATGGATCTTCCTCTCTATTCCAGACCTGTCACCTCCTGTCCAAACTAAAATCTTGGCTGGTCTCTGACATCTCCTTGTACATGTCTAGCCATCAACTCAAGCTCGATATGGCTAAAGAGAACTCTCCATCTCCCTACTCTTTCAAGTCCTCCCTGCTACCTCCTTTCTGAATTGCTAAAGACACCACCACCATCCTGCTTCTCACTCAGGCCTGTAACCTGGGTTCATCTTCGACTTGGACCTCTCTCTAGGTCCAGGCTATGTCCAAACCTTGCTGATTCTCTCTGAACATTTATAAGATACAGCCTTTATTATCCATCCAGACAGTCAAAATTCTCATTCAAGCTCTCATCATCTCACATCTCAACTCCTGCAATGTTCTTCTCTCTGCCTTTGACAAATACAATCGTCTTCAAAACAGCACGGCAAAGATCATTTTCATAGCCTGTCACTGTGATTGTGTCATCCCTCTCTTTGCATCCCTCCCTGGGTTTCCCCTTCTCTAGCACATGAAATATAAGCTACTTGGCTTCCCCCCTACTTTCAAGCCCTTCACAGTCCCCACCCTCCCCATCAGCTTTCATTCCTTGTCAAGATGTCCCTCACCTCCGATGAGCCCTTGGTGCCATCCTCGATTAGCTACTTGTTACGTTTTCAAACAAGCACCTTTGTGCTTTCTCCCACGCTGCTCCTCACAGTTGGAAGGGGCTCCCCATAAATACCCACAAAGCTGCCTCATTATCTTCCATCAACTCCTTCCGCAAAACTCTCCTTTGCCACGATGCCTACAAAAAACTTGATAAGCTTTAGGCCACTGGTGTTCAGCGACCACTGCTTATCACGAATATTGTCTCATCATTTCCACTTACCCCCATGTCTATTTCTCTGTCTGTCTTATGCTTAGATCAAGGAGTAAGCAGCCATGGCAAAATGAATTCATATCTTCACCCTACTTTTACCAAAGCCTGCCTAGGGTAGGGGATCTTTGAAGAGGCAGCCCTCTCATTCTTCTGGATACTCTGATTTTAACCAATGTAGAAACAGTGGTCCCCATTTTGAAAGTTGGGGAACTAAAGTTAGGTGCAGAAATCCATATTTAAGCCCCTCAAGAAGGGGCCTGATTTTCAGAAGGACCCAGCAGCTGCTACTGAAGTCCCTGGTGCCATGGCTGCTCAGCATCAGTGAAAAATCAAGCAATTTATTACATGTCTTAATATGGATGTAGCTGCCTAACTTTAGTCATCAACTTAGGAAATCTCGCCCTTTTGATTGTTAATATTTTGCACTTCTCTAGCACCTTCCTTTGGAAGATCTCCAAGCGCTGCATGTATATCCATTAGTTAATAAACCCACACAGCACTGTTGTGACTTTTTTGCAGCTGGCAGATGAGTGTCCACTAAGCTCAGAAGAGACGTCTAGACTCATTCTATCCGGGACCTAAGCCAGGTTTGGAACTCAGACCTTAAAATGCAAAGAAAGGAAGCTTATCTGGGCTGGACCTATCAGCCTCAGCTCTAGAGGGCTCTAATTCATGTATTCAATCTATGAAGCATCTCTCTGAAAACGGGTATTCTTAGAGCCGACTGCTGCCCCTCCATAAATACCGGAGCTCTCTGAACAGTGAAAACCAATGATGGGAGGAGAGTGAAGGAGAAAGCCCTCCCCAGGGAAAAGGCTCAATTGAAAGGACTGTGTGGGTGCAGAGGACTGGGTTATATGAACTAAAATTGACTGACCTTTTCCAGAGCTAACTTTAGACTCTATTCATTTTTCTCCAGTTCTAAATTTAAAGCTGCAATTACTGAGAATAAAAGGAAAAGTTCAGGCTCCTGAGATCGGGTTCGCTCTTTGCAAAAGAGCCAGGTACCTCAGCCCTCTGTGTGTTAACCCCAGGAGGTCAGGCAATTTTTATCTCAATAGGCTTTTCCTGCACAGGGAGTGCACAATATTAGAGAGACCCGGGGATGCAGATAATCTTATAATAATAACAATAATAATGGAGCTACCCTATCTCCTAGAACTGGAAGGGACCCCGAAGGGTCATTGAGTCCAGCTCCCTGCCTTCACCAGCAGGACCAAATACTGATTTTGCCCCAGATCCCTAAGTGACCACTTAGGGGTCTGGGGCAAAGGATTGAGCTCACAACCCTGGGTTTAGCAAGAAAAATGTTCAAACCACTGAGCTATCCCTCCCCCAGGATAGCCCAAATCCCATTGGAAGTCAGTGGGCTCCCTTAGGCTGCTAGGGAAATCCCAGCCATTGTACCTGTCACTCTGAAGGATCCCCCAAACATGTTTGCAAATCTAACATACGAGATTTCCTTCACCACTAAAATACAGCTAGCTCTGGGGTGAAAGCAGCAGCTGCTACGGCCTGACAGTGCTTGTTAGGACAGGAAATTAAAAAATTAACCGAATTTCTATTCGTTCATTCCCACCCATTCTTTCCTCTCTTAGAAGAGGATCTGGGTTATTATTTCCGGAATTCAGGAAAGGACAAGACACAAGTCTGAAATTTCAGCACATAAATGATGAACATCCCAATTCCCTTCCCCACAGCGCCCCTATCCCCTGTCCTCAGCAATGAAGGGCAGCAGGGACCAGAAGAGCAGATCTGGCAGCCAGAGCTATCTTGGCAGGTACATTTTCATTGCATTTCAGTCATTTTAGCCTTAACAGTTTTCTCTAGAGGGTGACCAGCTGCGTTCCCCTGCCAGAGCAGAGGATTCACCATGTGGAGACATCGCTCTTGACTGACATAAAAAACAAGGTGAAGGCTGGTATGGACAATTTGAGTTATACTCTCAGCGGTGCCTTAATGGGAGACTGAAAGGCTGGATTCCTCTCTCACTGACACAGTGTGAATCAGGAGTGACCCCAATTAAGTCAATAGATTTGTTGTAAACAAGAGGAGGAATCGGGTCCTTCAACTGAAAGTCTCATGTCTCCACCTGCAGGGAACACTTAGCCCATGGGGAACACCCTGCGGGAGCATTCACAAGCTACAAACCATCCATGGATGGTGTCCCCCATGCTTCCTCCTTGATGCGTGCATCTACATCTGAACTCAGCTGCTTTGCAGTTCCATGTCTCCAACGAGAGAATACTCAGACACCATCTAACCCTCTGGCCTGTGCTTTGAAACGAAGGCTAAAAAATCCAGCTCTATTTATGGCAAGGCTGGGGGATGACAAATTCCTAGTGCTCTATGTACCAGGGGCCTAGATAAGGCCACCAAGCCTTCCAGGAAGGGAACCTGAATTTTCATGGGGGAAAAACAAAACAAAAAACATTTCGATAAAAATCTCCCAGGTTTTTTTTTAGCCACAAGCCCCTGTTAGGTTGAAAGGTGCTAAAGGGCGAGTCTTTGATCTAAAGATTATCCCAGGCCCACGTAAAGTTAATGGATGTCCCATGCACTCTTACAGACTCAAAGGAGGGGGGCAATTAAGCCTGTTTATGTAGAAGAGACACCTACAAAAAATGGAGGGACTGCCCAAGGCACATGGCAGGACGGTGCTAAACTGTGTGGGCTGAGGGGTTTCCCTGGTTGCAAACCCAGAGAATAGAATGTTGGTTTTGTTGCCTGTGTATGGTAGAGGCAGGAACTCTGGTGAAGCAATTCTGAGCCTGACCCTGGGCAGAGACAGGACTTCTTGAGCACAGAGGTCACTGTGAGGAGGGGGAGAGCAGACTTGGGGATTTCTGACTAAGAATTTCTGCTGCTGTTTGTTTCTACTGTGTTCAGGGGGAAAGACTTTGTGCACATTTTTTGTCACTGAAGAAGATCACGCCCAAGAATAAACCTGACTCATATAATTGATTTCGCCTCCTAACGGAAACATCCCCTGCAAGACCTCGAACACTGACTATCCACTAGACCCAAATGGGGCAACTCCCCCTGTCCAGGATACCATGGAGACGCACAAAGTATCAAATGGAAACAAACAAAAAGCCAAGTGATTCCGACCAGAGATGTAAGAACTCTAGATTTATTACAATTGCATTCTGACATCATTTAAAAATTTCTTCTCATTCAACAGAAAGCACTGTGTGTGTGTCACATCATCAGTCACTCCAGCATAGCGCAGCTGGCAAAACCAAAGGGGTCACATTTGTAAATATGCCCTTACTGGATGTGAGGGTCCAGTGGTCCAGTTCTGCAATGCCAGTGCTTAACTTTAAGCAGGTGAGGAATGGGAGAGCTCAGTGGGAGTTCTCATGTGCTTAAAGTTACATGAAAGTCTTGGTAGAATCAAGGTCTTAGTTATTGATTTTTTAAACTAGCAACGAACATTCCTTTTCCTTTGATCCCTCACCATTGGCTCTTAAGCAAAGTAGCCAGTCATGGGATAAGAGAGAAGGGCTTCTTATGGAATGAGGAACTGGTTAAAAGACAGGAAACAAAGGGTAGGAATAAACAATCAGTTTTCACAATGGAGAAAGGTAAATAGCAGGGTCTCCCCAGGAATCTGTGCCGGGACCTGTGCTGTTCAACATATTCATAAATGATCTGGAAAAAGAGGTAAACAGTGACGTGGCAAAGTTTGCAGACAATACAAAACTATTCAAGATAGTTAAGCCCATAGCAGACTGTGATGAGTTGTAAAAGGGATCTCACAAAACCCAGTAACTGGGCAACAAAATGGCAGATGACATTCAATGTTGAGAAATGCAAAGTAACGCACATTGGAAAACATAATCCCAACTATACAGACAAAACAATGGGGTGTAAATTAGCTGTTACCCCTCAAGAAGGAGCTCTTGGCATCATTGTGGATAGTTCTCTGAACGTATCTGCTCAATGTACAGTGGCAGTCAAAAAAAGCTAACAGAATGTTAGGAATCATTAGGAAAGGGATAGATAATAACAGAAAATATCATAATGCCACTTTATAAATCCATGGTATGTCCACACCTGGAAACCTGCATGCAGATCTGGTCACCTCATCTCAAAAATGATTTATTAGAATTGGAAAAGGTACAGATAACAATCAGGGGTATGGAAAAATCATCAGGGGTATGGAACAGCTTCCATATGAGGAGGTATAAAAAGACAGACTGTTCAGCTTAGAAAAGAAACAACAAAGGCGGGATATGAGAGAGGTCTATAAAATTATGACTTGGTGTGGAGAAAGTGAAGAAGAAATTGTTATTTACCCCTTCACAACACAAGAACCAGGGGTCACCCAATCAAATTAATAGGCAGCCGGTTTAAAACAAATATTAAGCATTTCTTCACACAACGCACAGTCAACCTGTGGAATTCGTTGACAGCGGATGTTGTGAAGGCCAAAAGGATAACTGGACTCAAAAAAGAATTAGAGACATTCATGGAGAATAGGTCAATCAATGATTATAAGTAAAAATGGTCAGGGATGCCACCCCCCTGCTCTGGGCGTCCCTAAGGCTCTGACTGCCAGAACCTGGGACAGGACCACAGGGAATGGGTCACTGGAGAATTGCCATGTTCTGTTCATTCCCTCTGAGGCATCTGGCATTGGCCACTGTCAGAAGACAGGATACTGGGCTAGATGGACCTTTGGTCTGGCCCAGTACCCCCCGCCAATCTGCTTTCATTTCATTCATCGCTTTCAATCCTGTGGCTAGAAAATGATCACAGTGTGGAATCACTGATATGAAGACATCATAAAATAATCACAAATCATTCATGAAAAAGAAGGGAAGGAGTCAGGGGAGGGGCCTTTAGGAGGGACCTGAGAAGTGGACAATCTGGAAAACCAAGAGCAGAGGAAGGAGCAGGAGGCTGACACTGGGCATGGCACTGCAGCTGATTGTGGCATCTCTGGACGCATAGACTTTTCGGTTCTTGAGAGGCTGTGGCGGTCGAAAGTTGTTGGTCATTTTCGCCAAAGAGGTGCCGATGCCATTGGCCGGGAAGTGAACTGTGTTGACAAATGCGTTCAGCTGCAGATGTGAGAGACAGAGAGAGATTTCAAGCCATTTCATTATGTTCAGGCAAAATACTTTGCAGGCCCCTGATTCAGCAAAGATTTTAAGCACATGTTCATCTTTAAATACATGTTTAAGTACTTTCTTGAACAGGGATGGACTTAAACACATGCTTCAGGTGAAGCACGTGCTTAACAGCTTTGCTAAACTGGGGCCTAGGCAGACATCAGAATCCATCCCCATGCTTCCCTGTGACTCAGGGTTGCTCACTCTTGGACAAGGCTCCTGATACTAGGCATTTTTCTTAAAGACTCAGCTCCTGGAGTCAAGTGATGCCACGAGAATCTCTGCTTTCAATTTAAAAAAAAAGTTGTATCTAGTTCTCATAGCTGTGGAGAAACCCTTGAAAACATGACTCGAGTGCACCCAGCAGCTTAGAAACCAGCAGGCCAATGCAATGAACCCCAGATTATTATTTTTGGAAAATCTCATGATTTTTGAGGCCCCACGGATGGCTTTGGAATGCACATGGCTGGCTAGGCTGCACCTGCCTCAAGGAAGCTGGGTTTGCAGAGCAGCCACTGAGCCAGGAGAGGAGGACGTTCCACCAGTCTGTCTGTTCCTCTTGGAATCAGGAAAAGGAACCAGCATGTTATCTTGGGGCACTACTGCCCATACAGCCTTTGCCCAGCGGTCCTTAGAGGGAACATGCCAGCACAGCAGGGCAACGCACATGGAGCACTGCTGACTGTAGCACACTTTTGGGAATTGCCAGCTACCTGATCCCCACTTTATTCAGCAGGATTTTAGTGGGGAGGTTGCAAAGATGTTTCTGGAGAGTCTGGGGGTGGAGAGCAGCTTTTCTGTTGCTTTGATTTACTGTCTAGCTTAGTTAATTTGTTCCCATTCCTGGTTGCTGATTGCCGCTGGCAGGCAATGTACACTATCCAGATATGACTTTTTAATGTTGCCTAGGGGTCATGATTAAGTTGCTAGAAAACTAGCTAGTTGTCAGGGCCCTAGAGCTTCTTGTGCAAGTAATTTATTATTGTTTCAATCTAAAGAAATAAAAGGAAAAGTGGCTACATAAGTCACATGATATTGCTGCAGTCATCCCATCAAGGAGAAAAAACAACTGTATTCACTTTCTGGCACAAAACAGTGAAAATGACATGTGACCTCCAGAGCTCGAAGCAAGAGTTAAACAACGGAGAGCTGCAACAGGCTGCCATCTTCTGTGGACACAACACGCACACTGACAATTTGGTACACTGGCAACTGCCCAATACTCACTGAAGAATGAATAATATTACATTACTAATTACAGCAGCAGGAACTCCAGGCTTTTATTTTCACAGATAATGAGACAGTGCGTGGGGGCGGCAGGCAGGTGAGGGGGTTGACTCCCCACGGGTTGCCCAGCTCTGACACAGAATGGTGCAGAGTACTGTCCCCAGGAGGAGATGCACCAGGTCAGAACTGCAAAGCCCAGGTTGCCTGGATGCCATTTCCCTTGGGAGCACATGTACTTGAAATTGCTATTTGTGCCCACCTGGAATGGGTTTCAAGTCCAGCACCTGCAGCAGATGGTCCTGTGTGGCATTTCAGTGGGCAGGGATGGTAAAAGCAGACAATCTGAGCAGGATCTCTGCTCCCTGAACTGCTGCCCACGAGCTGGGATTGGGAAGGACCTCTGCATACTGAAGACCCTCTGCAGGATTCACCAGAGCAGTAGCTACAACAGAGCTGTCCGGGCCGGCTTTAGGCCTATTCCACCAATTCCCCCGAATTCGGCCCCGCGCCTAAGAGGGCCCCGCGCCCAGTGAGAATCCCTTCCCTGGCTAGAGGCGCCTTTTTAATTTTTACTCACCTGGTGGCGCTTTGGCTCTTCAGCGGCACTTCGGTGATGGGTCCTTCAGTGCCGCTGAAGACCTGGAGCGAGTGAAGGACCCACCGCTGAAGTGCCGCCGAAGACTCGGAGCACCGCCCGGTGAGTACAAGCCCCACATGTTGTTTTACATGTGTGTGGGTTTTGTTTTTTTTTAAGTCATCCCTGCCGAGGCCCCGTCGAAACTGTTCGAATTGGGCCCCACACTTCCTAAAGCCGGCCCTGAGAGCTATGACGCCCTTTTACCTGAGACTGGCTGATAGGGATGGGTTCCTCAAAGAGCGTCCAGAGGACAACCTCCGCACAGTCTGGGGTGGTCAGGGAGCCCGGATAGCGGTAGTACTTGGACAGCTTGGCCATGCTGGGAAGAAGGTTGTTCAAGCAAAATGTGGATGCTAAATCCACAAAATCCCCTTGAGAGAGAGAGAGAGAGAATGAAAAGCCAACATCACAAAAGCCCGTCCTGGGGATGAATGGTTTGGAAGAGCTGACATTTCTAAAGCTACAGCGGGCACCATTCAACCCTGCCTCACACCTTGCATCCTTCGCCACCGCAGATGGTGCTAGATCACTAGGTGCAACAGCAGCATCTTGGCTCTGCTTGGCAGACCCTGGGGAGGCTGCCCTCACCGCACCTCCACAAGTCAGTCAACAGGTAACACTGTGAGCCCGTGGCAGGAGGGCATCAGGCATGGCTGACAGGCTTTGCTCCTCCCCTGGCACAGAACGAGAACCCAACATGGCATCAGCAAGTCATTGGCTCAGACAGCCCCAGACTGGCCCTGGTTTCCAGGCTTTCCACACCATGCATGGGCCCCAGGAAGCCCAGTGCCACTGATTCTCAAAAGGGGCTGTTCACAGCAGAGTGTCCTTGAATTAGACAACAGGCAGGCCATGTAGATTGATGGCAGTGACACACCTGTGCCCACATTGTGTTAACCCACCAGGAACTACCCACTTACACAGTGGCATGGAAATGAGTCAAGGGTCCTTGAAACCAGTGACTGGTGCCCCTACCTATCCCCTTCCCTCCTGCTTCCGGGTTCCTCTCATCCTCTATTCTGCCTGCTCTGGAGCAGAGACGACAGAGGAGCAGGAGGACTCACCTTGACGGGAAATGTTCTTCAGGCCAGCTACAATCGTGTTGTAATTGGAGTTATCAACATCCGACACCTGCCAAGCATTACAGGGGAAGAATGAACAACCAGCCCAGAGCAGATCTCGAGGATTCTATTTACAAGGGGGAGTCCAAATGGTTCCAGACAAAAACTGGGTACCTCAGAGCCCAAGTGCGTTTGCAGCTCTCGTGCAGAGTGATGGGTGCCTGGACACCTATGCTTGTGCTGTGCTTCCCCAATTTGGACAACGATGGAGATTCGACAGCACCTGCTAATCTCAGAGGATCCAAAGTGCTTACAAACTAACATGAACTACCCAGTTGGCTCACGTCCGCCTTCACTGAAACTCAGCCACCTGCGAGACGTGCGCAATCACTGCTCAGCAACACGCAGTGACTCTACCCAGTAACGAATAACGGCATCCTACAGACACTGCAGCAATTCTAAGAAGGCTGATGTCAGTACCAAGGGGGAATTGGGCCCTGGCACTGGAGTTAACACCCACCTCTTATGAAACGTGCCGTGGGATCTTTAATGGCATTTCCCACATGAGGATGCTCTGAAACGTCCTTTACAGGCCTATTGTAGATCTCACTGCTGCTCCCTAAGCCATGCCCACAGGGAGCTGCTATTCTGCAAGGGAAGTGACACAATAGAAAGCTGGGAAGTCAACGTCAGTTCTTAAACAGGAGTTTAATGCTGTCTGCTCAAGCTGTCCGTCAAAACTGCCCGTTCTCTGCCATGATCAACAGCGGAATGTGGGAGGTATATTTAAATCTCCAAGATTCGGTATGTTTTTGAGTGACAGTTTAACATGGGAACACTCCAGCGGCCATGCATTGCAGACGAAGGCCCTGATGGGAAAAGAATCCAATTCTGTTCACAAGACAAAACCAGTCTCAGGCTGCTAGATTGTAAGCTCCTCTGCGGGCGGGCGAGGTCACTGTACCAGACAACATGCTGATCACAATCCTATCCCAGCAAACAGCAAAGTAGGTGGCTAAGGAGCCCCCCAGTAGACATGAAGCTCCCACCCAGGCATGCTGCCTGGATAGCGCGTGGATTAAGCATCTTTGTGAGACGTGATGCTGGTTTTCACTCACCGGTACACAACAGGGTCACAGCTACCAGCAGACAGGCACAGAGCACTGTAGAGGACCAAAACACTTCTCTTCCTATGCACCTGCTGTACAGCCAAACACCGCGGGCTCAGAACGAAGCCAACACGGCTGAGGTCTCCTGGTTATAGCACGGGACTGCAAGTCAAAAGCCGTGGGTTCTACTTCTACATTGCTATCTCTGATTCACTAGGTGACCTTGGGCAAATCACATCACTCTTCAGGGCCTGGGTTTCCTTGCCTACAAACTAGGAATAATCATCCCCCTTCA
Organism: Gopherus flavomarginatus; assembly: GCF_025201925.1. NCBI lineage: Eukaryota > Metazoa > Chordata > Testudines > Testudinidae > Gopherus > Gopherus flavomarginatus. The sequence goes on from NC_066631.1 coordinate 14,565,838, forward strand.
TCACTAGTGTTTCAAAGCACTTTGAGGTCCGTGGATAGAAAGCACTATAGAAACGCAAGGTTTATTATTATTATTAAAAAGACTTTTTTCCATGCTTTGCGTTCTCCCCGTGGAGAGAACAGAGGCAGCTTTCTAAGTGCAGTCACTATATGTAAATATTTGCGCTCCTTTCCTCTTCTGTCTCACTCACACGCTCCTAGCTCCAGAGAAATGGCGCTGCACTGATATAAACCACACCGGCTCGTTCCCACATCAGCTAAATGAAGTTTTCCCAGAACCCTTAAGCCATTTCATGTGACTTTCTTTCATAAGCACCATAATGGGCAGTCAGGAAAGGTATTTTCAATGGTGTTTGCAGGTGTTTGGAGCCCCAGCTGCTAACACCATTGTCAGGAGAGGGATATCACCTAACTGATTGAAATCAGTCTGATTTAGCTCTCACTATTCACCTGTACTTTGGAGAGCTGGTTACAATGCGACCAACCACCCTGGCTTTGCACAGTTCATATCCAGGGGAGCAGAGGAAGAGAGCACTGCCCCAGCTGTAACAATGGTCTCTCAAACCTATAAACTCCCAGCTAACCTCCCACTACCTATCTGCTTAACTTTTATTTGTAGTCTTTCAATAGTATTCTTTAAGGTTTATATAATGTTTTGGACAGAGAGAGCAATCCGTCTGACTGATTATCTCTGTTATGGCACATGTGGCAATGTAGAAGGTTTTGTCTTCTGTGCATTGCACCTTTACATTTCTAGAAATCTGCTGGGCTCCATTCAGCTGAAGAAGAGACACCCACACTGTGCTCTCTCCTGGAGACTTTAGTTTGGTTCTTTCTTGTTTTATTGCTGCTTCTTAATCACGAATCAGAAGTAATTTAGACTGTAAGTGTGTCGTTACTCGGTGTATGGAAAACATAACTTATGTAGTTAATGGACCAAAACCTGCAATGATCAAAACTCAGATACAGAAATGCACCTGCAGAGTTCAAGTGCTTTACTGAGCTGGAACATTACTTGCAACCCAGAAAAGGCTAAGTGTGTGCTCAAGCCTATTCTTTCTGGAAGGAAATGATCACTAGGGTCCATCTAACACCACAACTCCATCTGATCCCTCTTTATGCATTCTAGGTCATTTTTCACTCTTGAGCACATCAAAGTGCAGCAAAAAGCACATGGTTCTTAGGAGCTGTAATGACAGCCAGAAGGTGAATGTTTTCAGAAATGGAAATTTGTGACTTTCCACATGCTAAGTGGCCTGGCGCTGGAATGAGCAATGGAGCAGCTCTCGGGACAGAACCGTCTTTGAACGAAATGAGAACTTGGCTACATTCTAGGCAGCTCCTGACAGCAGCACAGGGTTGGTGGGAGAGGAGGGTGAACCAGGCTGTGTTAAAATACACATTTGTCCATTTGCTTTACAAAAACAGGGAACCCCCGCGACTGCCTCAAGATGCCACATTCAGTTTAGCTGCAGTTCAACTCAGTGGTGACTTCTACTCTGTCCAGAGGGTTCATGTTCTTGGGTTATTCTTCCGTTGGGGTGAACTTCAAACCTTTCCCTGCTGCATTCCGTCGGATGCACCGGGCACAGAGGGCTGCATTTTGCCCTGTTCCCCAGCCCTCGATGCAGCAGTTACATGGTAAATTAGAATCTCAAATCAGAGATTAAACCAATAGTTACCGCTGGGGTACAGTGAACACAGTGACTTTGAAGCAAGCCACAGATGTGTTTCTTGGGCCTGGCAGCACACAGCCTGTGACCTCAGGATTTGCAGCACACTTGAGCTGTGGCAATCAGACCCCAGGGCACCGCGGCTGCGCTGCGGGAGTGTTCCTATCTGCATTGGAGGCAAAGTGCCATTTCTGGTGCTGGTTAAAGGGGCTGACTTGACAGGGTCAAGGGACTTTAGACCCAGAGCAGGTACTCTCCGGGCAATGTCCCACCTGCATGCCCCAGCCTGAGGTTCTCTCTCTAAACTGATCACAACCTGGTGATGTGGCGGCCCACAGTTCAACACAGCACAGAGTGGGAACTCCAGCAAGGGGATTTTTGTTTATTAGAGGGCCTAGAACGCAGGCTACTCTCTGCCACCTCCTCAGGGTAACTCGGAGGAATCTGGCCGTGAACGTGCAAGCCAGGGGCAGGGTGTTTTTGACGTACCTTGTACAAGAAGCCCAGGACGGCCAACCCATTCGGATGCCCTTTGGCCTCGTTGAAGGTTTTGTACTTGGTGTTCATATGAACAAGGTGCAGCTAGAGAGGAAGAGACACAGAATGAGGGTGAGACTTGTTCCAGGCCATTGTGGGATTTTACCCCATCAATCACAGGGACAGCGAACGGACACTCAGCTCGCCACGTCCAGCGCCCTTTGTAGTCAACGGTGCACACAGCTCCTCAACCCTAGTGGGCATCCATATCCCTGACACTAGGGGCCCTTCACACCACTCTGGAAGTGCAAGGGGGCCTTAGCGTAGGTATCAATGACAGTCACGCTCACTCTGAGGCCTCTTTACACTGCCAGAGTGCCATAAAGGGCCCTCAGTGCAAAGCAGAATCAGGCAGTTGGTGTTTTAAGGCTGCATTAAAAATTCATTCCCTCCGAGAACAGGAAGGTACTGGAGCAATTGCGCTCAGGTATTCCCTGGCTACCTCTCTCCCTGGGCATGCACTCTGCAGACACACACCCGTGTTCATTCATGCACCCTGCTGTACACAGCCTAATAATCATCTATTAATATGCAGTTCCTTGTATAAGCACCAGCTTCAGGGCTGGAGCTACAGGCGCCAAATTTCCAATGTGCCGAGGGGTGCTCACTGCTCAACCCCTGGCTCTGCCCCCATTCCCCTTCCCGCCCCCTCTGAGCCTGCCATGCCCTCGCTCCTCCGCTCCTCCTCCCCAGCTCCGAACCTCCTGCATGCCACAAAACAGCTGATTGGGAAGTGCGGGGAAGGTGCTGATCGGGGAGGCTGCCGGTGGGTGGGAGACGCTGGAAGCGGGGCGGGCAGATGACAGGGGGCTGCTGACATATTACTGTGGCTCTTTGGCAATGTATATGGGTAAATCCTGGCTCCTTTTCAGGCTCAGGTTGTCCACCCCTGTGCTAATGGCTCATTAATGACTAGCAAACAGCCCCATTCCAGTATCCTAAAGCCCTTAGCAGAGTTTGCCCAGTCAGACAGTTTGATGGGTGGGATATTTATCACCTTATAGCTCTGAACAGGATGGGCATCTTGAGTCAAGTGGGAAGGATGGGGAGAAAACACTCACCCGTCATAAAAAGTCACCATTTTTAAATGAACCGTACTGAATGTATTCTGAACATACAGAACAACGATCTCTCTAGCTGCAGGATCACATGCCCCATTCATGGGAAGGACTCTGGATTGGAGCAGTTTAGCCTCATGGGAGTTGTAGTTCAGGTGCCTCATGTGCCCATTTTCCTCTGTGGGCTGGGCTCCTCACCCAAACTACATCTTCCATGATGTGCCATGGCCTGGTGCATGGCCTCCCTTCACTAAGAGGGGAGACTGCAGCGCATCACAGAAGGTGCCGTCTGACAAGAGAACCAGGCCTATAAAAGTGAATGGGTGCATGAGGCACTGCTGTGGCGTTTCAGAAAAGAAATGAATTTTGGTTTATGGTTATTCACTGAAACTTTGAAATTGTCCATACAAAACTTCAATGAAAATGAATATTCTTTCATTTTTTCACTCAAGTTTTCCAGAGGAATAGGGGAGGATATTTTCCAACCAGCTCTGACAAACACAAAATTCAGAGAGATGTGGGTTCACCTGGGGTTTGGCTGAACCTAAGATATACACATTAATCTGGGGGTCTTGTGCAGCTCGAGTGCACAGTCTTAATCATTATCTTTGACAGCAACAGGTGGAGTTCTCAGCAATAAGTTGCTATGAACCCTACTGCTACTATGAACTACAACTCCCATGAGGCATGACCATCTCTCCCCCACTTACCTCCATGGGGAACTGGTGTCCATCAATGGTGTGCTCCGAGCCATTCCCCTCGAGGTTCCCCCAGTGAAAGTGGAACTGCAGGGCTCGGTACTTCTCAAGCAGCACTCCAATGGTGATATTGATATGTTCGCTCGCAGACACACCTTCCAGTCTCATCACCACTGTCAACGGGCCAGAGCGAAGTTACAGAGGGGAAACACATGGCTGCAATCCCACCAGCCTCACCCAGGACATCAACAACCTCTCATGGACACAAAACAGACAGGGTAGAGGTGGCTGGGAGCGTGGGAGTGAATGCATGGGAATGGAGGAGCACATAAAAAAGAGTCCAATCAGCCAGCTCACACCTCTGTAATTTCCATGCAGCTGGGCAAACCTCAAGGCCATTCTTCTTGGGCACAATGCATTATCAGGTGAATAACAGAGCTAGATGCAAGACCATGAGCTTCTCTGGGCAGGGATCATGTTCTGTGTTTGTCCAACACCTAGCATGCACCATGGGGTCTTGGGCCACGACAGGGCTCCCAGGTGCTACCACAGTAGAAATAATAAGTATATCATACCGAAGGGAATCCTGCGACAAGCCAAGCTGACTGATCCAGCCCTGGATCAGAGAGTTTGAGGGGCCAAGGAGGGAGGGAGAGAGGGAGTCTGGCACAAATACCCACCCGTGTGCCCGTTGTTCATGAGCCTCCACTTGCCCGGCGGGGCCTGGTCATAGCCGTCAAAGAGGACGTCTCCTAGATTCCTGTCCCTCTGCACTTTGCGCCTGTCAATGTTAATAGGCGACTGGTTATTTCCTCCACAGCCCTTTGCCAGATCCTTCCAGTACCTGGGGCCTGGAGAGAGAAAGAGAAAGGGGTAAAACATGACCCACATGGGGGCAAGCTACTGCGGAGTGAAGGGTCCTGGTGTCATCACGTGAGAACGCCAGCGAGAGCAGCTTCCTGGGGCGTGTATTAAAATGGAGCTGGGTTTGCCAGGGGCTCCTGGCTGTCCTGCTTTCAACAAGCGAAATGCTGGTAAACGCAGCACGTCTGCCCGCGAGCGTTCTCTGGCCGCAAAGGACACAGCGCACGCCAGTGCTTTCATTAGCCTCTCCCTCCACGGCCCCCCGCCCCATGAGAGACGGCCGCTCGCTTAGCCGACCTTCATGAATAGTAATGAGCCGGGTCTTAGTCAAGCCTCATTCATAATTCAGCAGGATTTCCTCACTGGGCCAGGGCCTATATTTAGCCTGACAGTCGGCCCCTAATCTCTGAGCTAGAGTTAGAGTCCCTGAAGAACAGGGTCTGCTTCCACTAGTAGCTTTCTCGCTGGGTTTGGTTTCTTCTTCTTCCCCCGCTCCTCCCAGGTCTCCCCTGGAGAGGTTCTCCATGCCCAGCCGCACCCCTTTCAGCCCCATCCCTCCCCCCTGCTTCAGCCATCTTTCCCTGCCGTACACGGCCCCCTCAGACACCAAGGCCTCCCCGCCCTGTCCGGTTGAGGCTGTTCTCATGGGTCTGTGCACTAGCAACCATTTGGGTTCTCCACAGCTACCACGATGGTCACTTGTAAGCCTGAGGCCTTCGCACTAAGGCAGCACAAACCCTTGCCTCACACCTCTGATAAGCCATCAAGACAGAGACGAAGCCACTCCGTAAGGCCACGAACACAAATGCGTCATTGGGCTACCACAGTCGGCACCGCCTGGCTCTGCTGTCTACAGCTGTAGGCTCCCAAGAAGCTGGGATTGTTTCAGTGGAAACCGTGGTGAGTAACATTAATCTGCGAGGTGCGTAACCTTGTAACAAGGAAGGAAGCCAGACAGTCTCCCTGATCAGTAATGTTTTGGCTGCTGAAATCCAGCCTCTGCACTTTAGAATGAGCGGCACAATGGAACATCTGCTTTCCTGAAACAGTCCAGAGCCTGGGAGGAGAAGATGCCACAATTAAAGCAGAACACTAAGCCAACTCATCAGCAGTCCTCCCACTCGCCACGTCAGCTGGAGCCCAGGAACAACGTCACTGAGATTTGGCTGTCTCTGAACCGAAGGGGGAGAGGGGTCAGGGCCTTACTCCTGTCACTGGACAGTCAGAAAGGCACTTGGATGCCCATGGGGCAAAGCATCTGGGTCCTTCCCTTTTGCACCACATCTGATCAGAGTCAGGCACTGAAACAGCATTCCAGAGGGAGTGGTGCTATTAGGCCCATTTTACAGATGGGAAACAGAGGTTGAAAGCCACTAAGTGACTTGCCCAAAGGCCTGCAAGAAATCTGCAGCCGATCAGGAAACTGAATCGTGGCCTCCCAAATCCTAAACTGGCGCCCAGGCCACTGGGTCATATTACCACTTACGCATAGAAGGATTGTGAGGTGCATGCCAATATGTCTCAGTACAGATGTGCTTCATTGATACAACTAAGAGAAATAGGATGGAGGTCTATAAAATCATGAATAGTGTGGAGAAAGTGAATAAGGAAGTGTTATTAAGGTTTTTAAGGTCAAGTTTGACAAAGTCCTGGCTGGGATGATTTAGTTGGGGATTGGTCCTGCTCTGAGCAGGGGGTTGCACTAGATGACCCCCTGAGGTCCCTTCCAACCCTGATATTCTAGGATTCTATTTACCCCTTCACGTAACACAAGAACCAGGGGTCATCCAATGAAATTAATAGGCAGCAGGTTTAAAACAAACCAAAGGAAGTATTTCTTCACACAACGCACAGTCAACCTGCGGAACTCATTGCCACAGAATGTTGTGAAGGCCAAAACGATAACTGGGCTCAAAAAAGAAATAGAGAAGTTCATGGAGGACAGGTCCATCAATGGCTATTAGCCAAGATGGTCAGAGATACAACCCCATGCTCCAGGTGTCCCTAATCCTCTGACTGCCAGCTGCTGGGACTGGACAACAGGGGATGGATCACTCGAGAATTGCCATGTTCTGTATATTCCCTCTGAAGCACCTATCATTGGCCATTGCTGGAAGAATGGATACTGGGCTAGATGGACCATTGGTCTGACCCAGCATGGCCACTCTTATAACAACATGTACTAAATGGCAGGCTTCAAAATTCACACTAGTCCTTACAGGGCCTCATATATGTCAGAAATAAAATACCGCACAGATACACCATAAGTCCTCAAAGAAGTCACTCTCCTTTGTAAGTCCAATACTGGCATATAAAATGTACACTAGTTATGTACCATTCCCATGGAAGTTACCCATTTTGGTTACACTTTATATTATGACTCCATTTTATAAATAGTTTATAAAGAGTTAATAAATGATTCATAGATGTTATAAGTATGTTATAGACATGAACAGTATGTATGATAGATGGTTATCAGCACATCGTTCAAAGGCATTATAAATGGCTATGAGCCATGGTTATAAACAACCTGCTGATCTATTGAACTCTAACCATTGACTAACCATTCATTTAAACATTTATTAAGCTTTTTAACCCTTTATAAACTATTTATAACCGCTCCTTTAATATCAAGCATGACCGACATTTTAAATGTGCAACTATATTTTAGTACGGGTAAAGCAACCAGTTTATTTTCTTGGTGACACAGCGAAGGGCGTTTCTGGCCTCTGAAATGTAACCGTCCACCCCACGCTGTGTTTCCCAGGCTTTTCTGAGCTGGGCGGTAAGCAGACCCATCAGACTGCCAGGCTGACGTTTCACATCGCATCTCTGTTTTCTCTTTAGGGTAGCAGGAGATTGAATAATGTTGCTGACTCCTGGCCTCTGCTGAGATCCTGGCACCATTTGCACGGCTCCCTAGCCATTTTCTATCTACATATCAAATCTTGTCCTCAGCAAAAATGGGGAAGCCGAGTGCAAATGGATCCTTTCCCTCAGCCTGGCCCTGCAGTCCTCTGTACAGGGGGTCCCATTGCAATGCACCCCCCTCCTGTCCAGGGAAGCTCTAACCACACGCTGTGTGTGACACTTAAAACCAAATCCCACTCCTCAGGGAAGTGAAGGACTTCCAAACAAGCGAGCAAGATGTGACAAATGAGCGGGGCCTGGCAGGGCTGCTGGTAGCTCTCCACTCAGTGTCATCTCAGAGCAAGGCGATGCAACAGTTGCTCTGAATTTAGAGAGACCCTGAAATCCTTTTGGGCCAGGAGCAAAGAGAGCCATGGAGCTAGGCATGACAAAGGGGAAACAGTCACTGGAAAAAACATGCGGTGCTGAGCTTCTCCCGAGAGCCACGTCAGGAGGTGGACAGCACAATACTTCGGCGTTAAAGTGACAGGGAAAACCTCCTGATCCCGGGGGCCAGCACACAGGCCTCACCTCCACAGCAATGCAGAATACAGGCTCCCCTGCTAACTGCCTCTCAAGCTGTCCCTAAGGTCACTGACCACAGCTGAGACAGAGCTGCTTATTTGATATATTAGCATGTGGGCAATTTAGGCTTCAAAGTGCACTCAAATAATTCACACGTTAGCATCATATGGGTTCACTTCTCCTTCCCTTGGTCAGGTTTCCCACCATGAACTAGATCACACGTTGTCCCAGTGCTCGCTCCGCTGTTCCAGGGCTCTGCCTGGCCCAGAATATTTATGCAAAACAAATTTAAAAACCCCAAATGCCTGACTCTAGGCGGACGTATTCTGCTCCTGCACCAGTGCAAAGGCCCTGACTTCAGAGAAGACAGTCCTGATTTAGCCTGCGGGGAGAGGGAGCTGGATTAGGCTCAATGGGAATAACCACATAGGTGCTTTGCAAAAAGTAATTTTAAAATCTCTCTGAATTCCAGGGTTGCAAGGGCAGTTTTAGGTACTGCAGCTACCGTAATCTCTGCCCCCAGGACCACGCATGCACGTTCACACACCACGCACGTTCACACACCACGCACGTTCACACTGCTTTCAGACACGGATGTGCACACAGACACGCTGCCCCAGCACACTTGCCCTCTGCACACACCCCAACTTGAAACAATTTCTGTACTCACCACATTTGGGATCCTGTGAATCGTAGCACCAGGAAACTGCAAGAGAGAGAAGAATTCAGAATACAGGCTGGTAGGAATGGGAAAAGTTGGCGTTAAAATCCACAGATTTTCGCAGGGGCAAAGAGCTCGTTGCGTTCTCACTTTTCCTGACCCATCATTCTAAGCAGCCATGAAGGGTTTGCAGAACAACATGCGGATAGATGCACAGGCTTTGACGTGGGCCTGATTCTACAGAGGCAACATATAGGAGTGAACAGCAATAGCCTCAAAAGCCCCACGTGACTTCGTGGAGTTTCTCCTTAGCAGTCCAGGAATCTAAATGAGAAGGATCCACATGGAGCCCTCTTGTGGTCACCCTTCAGAATACCAGTCACCGCAACCAGGAGATCTGGAGATACTGCAGCTACCTTGATCTCTGCCCCCTGCTCCGAGTGCCAGACTTCCTGACCTGCCAGTGACTGATGTGTTGGGGGATGGAGGGAGGAGGAGGAAATCACAGGAATTACCCAGCACTGTTTTCACAGCAGATTCTTGCCTGGTTTCAGCAAGTTGTCCCTTCCTGCCTGGGCTGTGCTATCACTGAAATGTACCTGTGGTCATTTTGGCAACAGGTTATCATGGTTCTGGTGACATTTTCTCTTTTTTTCAGACACCGGATTTTGCTAAAACCAGCCATTTTAGAGGTAAATTTGGACCAATAATTAGCTGAATAATTAGCTGAATTATCAAAACCTCTATCATTAAAGCTGTGTGCCCCCCGCCCCCCTTAAATAACAGGAACCTGGGTGTAACACTAGCATAGTGAATGTGATCATGTCTCCTTCTCACAGCAGTGCCCAGCCACTATAAAAGTTTGCCACTTAGTGAGCACAAGAGGTGCTCTCCTTCAGCACCAGCAGTAGAGACTAGGGCTGCAGGGTTTGAACTCTGCCAACCAGGGCCAGCTCCACGCACCAGCAGGTGCTTGGGGCAGCCAATGGTGAGGGGCAACACATCCGGCTCTTCAACGGCAATTCGGCAGCGGGTCCCTCAGTCCCTCTTGGAGGGAAGTTCCTGCCACCAAAGTGCCGCCGATCACGGCTTTTTCCCCCCACCCCCGCTGCTTGGGGCAGCAAAAACGCTGGAGCCGACCCTGCTGCCAACGACCAGAAGGTGAGTGGTCCCACTGACTTCTAGCGGACTAGTCACTGAAGTGAAACATATGCCCGTTTGCACGATTGGACCTGTATGTGGCTACAGCTTGTTCTATGAGCACCATATTTTATTGTCGTTATTTCTGTGAATGCCTCAGTGACCTTCTGATTACAAAGGCTTTGGAAATCACCGGTGATGGTAGCCCCCGTTCTCCAGGGCATGGCCGGGCTGTGAGGAGGATGAGCTACACCCCAAGCTCCATCCCAAGCCCATCCCCCCACCACGTTCACACCCAAGTGCCCAAAAGCCAGCATGCAAGAACATACCTGCCCCATTTCTCCTGTGGCCTACGGCAGCGGAGCAGGAAAGTGAAGGGGAAGAGGGTTGAAAATCAGCACATGATACACCTAATCCAGCGTCACACCGATGCATTCCGCACAGTTCCAATGGAACAGGTCTGTCCTACAGGTCATCACTGCTATAACTAGCATTGGATGAGCTACACTGGCAATCTGGGGTTTACCTTTATCCAGAAATATTTGCCCAAAGGGAAAACTGATGCTAAACCCACAGAGAAGGGGGGGATGCGAAGAACAAACCTACTAGAATCCCTTATTACTGAGCATTTTATTCTGGCATCCAGTACCAGGCCCATCCTGCTGGCCTTCTGCTTCCTACCGTTCAGCATCTTCTGTCTGAGATGCAGCACGAGGAAGGACTGAGCTATCCAACAGCAAACACCTATCATGCAGGATACCTGTTGCTTTTGAGCCTCGCGGGGCAGCACCAGAGGGTTCAGTCCAAAAGCACTTTGGGCTGTAGCCTGTCTTCCTTCCACAGGCCTAATTTCATTCATCACCAGGGGAGTTTTGCCTCAAAACTACTGATGGGCTTGAGCCCTTCTTGTACTTCATGAAACTGTGAATTTCCTCTTCCCTGCAGCCTACAGCAACTGCCCAGGCCCTTCACACACACACACACACACATATATATCAGGAAGATACAGATTAAACTGAATCTCATTTGTATAGATCACAGTCATAGTTCTAGCCTCTCGAGATCCCTTTGCGTTAATTCTCTGTCCTCAGCAGCAATTGCGACACCTCCCAAATATCACCTGTACATTTCAATCGTGTGCTTTTCACCCCTTCTTCCAGATGACTGTAGAAGATGCTAATTAAACTGGATCTACCCTCTATCCCTGCAGTACCCGCACTAGAATCACCTGCCAGGCTGATACGCTGCCATTCATCGCTGCTTTGTTTATAGTGCTGCCACGGTTTTGGATCTGTGTCACTAATCCTGGCCAGTCCGGTTGGAATTAATTGTGAGAACAAGATTTCATGAGACCCTATATCAATGTGCTTTAGTGACCGTCAAACACAATAGGCAGTTGTCTGCATGCCTTTCATCCACTGATACCATTTTCCTGCTATCAAAGGAACACAGTCTAGTTCACCACGCTGGATCTGTTCTTGAATCCATCCTGCTTAGTGCTCAGGAACTATGGTTCTCTTATCTCTAGGTGCTTCATGACTCAGTCTCCACTTTATAACAATTGCACCATTTTACGAGGAAGATGTGCAGGTTGGCGATTGCCAGGATCACTCCTACTTCGTTTTCTCTGTGCTTTTTCTTCAGTCTTCCACCAACTCTCCGGCATCATCCTCCCTGTCAGTTCTGAACACATCAGGGTTTTGTGATGCAGGGTAAGCAATCTACATACGTTCCAATTCGTCCCCTACTTGTTCTTTAGGGACAGCTCATTTTACATGTCGTCCTAAATTAATTATTATCTGGCAATGACCATCGTCGCTATTATGACAGTAGTGCCTAGATGTCACAACTGATTTCAGGGCACCGTTGTGAGAGGTGCTGGGAAAACCCATGGTCAGAAACAATCCCTGCTCTAAAGAGCTCACTGTCAAAGTAGACAAGACAGACAGAAGGCAGGAGACAGGAACTGAGCTCCTCATCCCTGCTCCAGCCCCTGTATGCCAGGTGAAAGGGATGTGGTAGCATCCAAGGGCTCTATATGCCCTGTTTCTGGCTAGTAAAGAATTCACCCATCCCGACAGGGTGGGAGACAGCCAGAGAGCTGCTTTCAAGTAGAGGAGGACAGACTATGGTAGGGGGAAGAGCGGATGAAGGGGACAGGGGAGGACACATTGGAGGGGGGAGAATAGGGGGCAACAGCTTCCTGTCCAGTTACAAGAAATGCCTTCCTGTCTCAGGCATTTCCCTGTCTTCTTCCCATCCCATAAAGCCAGCAACAAGCTCTCGTAAAATCCACCCTCGCCTTAGCACTTGTGTTCAGCTCCCCATCATCATTTTACTGGACCAATTTTCCCTTTTATCTTCTGCCTATTAATAATAGATCTAAGGAGACCTTTCTTAGGAGCAGAGATCTTCACTGCAATCCAGCCTTCAATATTAGCTTTTGCTCCTCTAATTATCCCTGTAACCTGCTTTTGTTTATTTTTATAGCTCTTGCAATCCTCTCCCTGAGCAGATTGATTGTATTTTTAACCTCCTTATAATTGCTTGTCCTATTCTTTACATCTCCACTTAACCAGCCTGGCCTTTGTTGCCCTTTTGTGTGTTTACTCTGGATTTAATCAAGATGAAAAACTCGGCCACAGTCCCCTCCCAGCTCATTTCACATATTTCCACATTACATTTCCAGACACCCCTTTCTCCTTCCCACAACACTTAGCACTTCTCATCCACAGACAGCAAAACGCCTTCCATGGTGGCACCGAGAGTTAATGGACTTGCTCAAGGTCATAGAGCACGTCAGTGGCAGAGACAGGAACAAGGCTTAGGAGGGCTGTTTCCCATGCTGGTGCCATGCCAGCTGGGCCATGGGGTCTCTCTAACGTCCCATTATTCTTGATACTCATATATGACAGTAGTCCCCAGAGGCCTCAGTCAACACCCCATTGCACAAAGTACTGTGTGTACGCACATCAGATTGTGAGCTCTTTGGGGCAGGGACTAAGTACAAAATGAGAGAACAGGTGGGGTAGCACAAGGTAACAAGGACATGATTAAAACTCAGTAAGGAGCAGTCACAGCCCACCAGCCCTTGTATTTCAAATCCAGCAACGACGGGCTCAGATGACCCTCAAGGTTCTACAACCCACCACACCCATCACCCATACATGATTCAATGGCTAACAAGGTGACCACTTTGGCTGCTGCAGCGAACCATGTCCCCCCAGGAGAAAGCTCCCTTGCTGAGCTCTCACAGTCAGTAACTGCGTCATTAGAACCTATAGTCCTCATTTCTAGCCCTGGCACTGGGGAATAAACCTCCTGGTCCATTGGCCTGAGGCTCCTACAGCAACAGATAAGTGTCACCCAACCTTCCACTCTGTCCTTTTCTGATGCCGTGTTAAAGCAGACTGTTTCCTTCCTTCCTCTCTGCATGTTTCGTTAGTCTTCTCTTCAAACCTGAGAGCCACCCGTAGCCACTTTCTCTAGTCCCGGGGTCTTTGTCCCAAAACTACCTATGAAATTGGTGATTCTGTTTCTCACTTTGTCCTGGTTATTGGTAGCTTGGCTGTTTTTCTTACCCCCCCTTAACCTCACCACCACACACACACACGACTGTCTCCCAGGAAATCCACCAGTTATTTGTTTGTTCTCTTTTCAGAAACTGCCGAGCTGGCAGGCCGGCAGGCAGCCCCGTATTCATCATTTTCTAATTTACTGCAGGTAAACTATCACTCAGTCCCCAAGGCTGCAATGGATCCTGCCCCAGCTTCATCACTTTGGCTGATTTGTTTCTCTCCAAAGCTCTGGGATGACGCACTGAAACTTCTCAGTCATTTTCCTGCTCCTTGGACCTCTGTTCCCCGAGCCAGAGGTGGGGGTGAATTTCAGTTTGGGTGCAAAAAACTGTGCAGGTGGTTTGGGGAAATGTTGATCTCCTGCCTTTGGGGTCTCTGCATCTGTTCGTGGGAGCTTTGAGTCTGATCCTTGTCAAAACCAAACATCTCCCAAGCCCTGCTTCCTCCCACCCCTCCCAGACACAGCTGCCCTTGCCCCCAGTGACTTGCCATCTCCTCCCCTCCTCACACACACAGCAGTGGAGTGGTAGCCTGAGCCATCACCATGGGCTTAGGCCTAGGTGATCAGCGACCTGCATAGCACAGTGAAAGAGGCCATGTTGGCTAGTTGTTAGCACATGGTGCTGGGAGTCAGGACTCCTGCGTTCTACTCTCATCTCTGACGCTGCCTTGCTGTGCAATCACTCAGGGACAAATCTGACCTCAGTTGTCTCCAAAAGCTGAAAGTCATGAACACAGAGCCAGGTCCCCTTTGGCCCTTCCTGGCTGTGTGCCTCAGTTTGCCCATTTGTCAAGCAAGGATAACAATCCTTCCCTACCTCCACAGAGGGTTGTGAGGCTAAACCTGTTAGTCACTTTGATCTCTGCGAAGAGAAGGCATTGTGCTGCAAAACTGCAAAGGTAATTACCTACAAGAGCCCATCAGAGCTACAGGCTAGCCTGCAGCAGAGGGTGCATGATACTAATACCCCTGTGCTCTGGGTTATGTTCACAGCATACACATAGAGAAGTTTGCTAAAAACAGAAATACACTTGCCGGAAGGTGCACCATAACACTGTTTAGAATTCGGCACACCACCACACAGGAACCCCAAAACACAGGAAGCTAGAACAGGCTGCTCCCTAAAAACAGAGCCACAATTCACCCCATCTTGCTCTAGAACTAACTCTGATCACACACTTCCCTACAGAGCCCCCTAACCTCTAAGCAGGACCAGGAAGACTGAGAATTTCAAAGACAGACCATAATTTTAAACTAAATTGCAAAACATCATGCGCTGGGGCACTGACAAAACCTCTTCAATGCACCCTAAGGCTCACACACATTCTGGAGCAGACTGTACATCACCCTGCCTCACTGAAGTATCACCATCCAGACCCAGCAAAGGCAAATTACCAGGAAAAGCTTCCTCCAGCTTCTCCCCGCAGAATAGTATGGAGCAGGCTTGTTGCTAAGTGTGCAGGGTGCGATTGCCAGGGCCCACTGGGGTCACTCGCCTCCTGCTGCACACAGCTGGCTGTCACCTCCCTCACCCTGGCTGCAGCCAGAGCTGTCCCGTCCATAGGATGGATCAGGGCAACCGCCCTGGGCCCCAAGCTTCGGGGAGCAGGGCCCAGGGCAGCCTGGGGGTTTAGCGGCGGGCCTGGCACCAGCAGCAATGAGAAACCCGGCCCCAGCCCACCCCCCCTTACCCCCCGCCGGTTCTTGGCATCGCTCGGAGGAGGGGGCGGAAGCCAGGAAGAGGCTGGGCGGTGGTTTGAGAGAAGAGGTGGAGTAGGGGCGGGTCCTGAGACAGAGGTGTAGGGTTGTCCCAGGCCCCCTAGGGACGACCTTGCCTGCAGCTGATGTTTCCAGGTAAGATTTGTGCTGGAACCCCTTCATTTCTCCAGACTCCCCTCTGCCTACGCTACCGCCCCTCCCAAAGATTAAATCATCTGTTGGACACAAGAGTCAAAGAGTCAAAAACCCCCTCCGGCACAATTCGTATTGTATTTCCACACCTGAGCACGCAGGGCCGAGACGTGCTCCGAGCCCCGCGAAATAGTCATTTTCCTAGGAGCGCCTGAGCAGAGGGCATGCAGCTGGTGGGCACCAGGGCATGCAGCACCCACCTTGCCAACAGCATGGCCCCTGCCCGAAAGCCCGGAGCCGCCTGCCTAGACAAGGCCTCTAGATCATTTACGTAACCCTGTCTGGCACATTCTTCATTGCTCAGGTCTCCAGCGAGACACACCAGAGCAATTAACAAGGGTCAGTGCCCCGCTGGCCCCAATCTCTGTGCCGACAGCACTTGCTTCATTTGCAGCATGGCCTCAGTGCAACAGGGAAGCGCAGCACTGCACATGGCGGGAATGCAAAATAAGGCAAGTGACTGGAGCCAGCACTTCCCCTCCTCCCCCATCCCCGCCAGCAGCCCGTTCGAGCACTGTCCAGTCTGCATCCTGCACTTCCAGGCAATCAATGCTTAGGCAGGGGACTAGGTGGGTCCATTGTGCCCAGGGTGGGAGGCGTGTGGGCAGAGACTGTACAGGGTGGAAGCTGGAGAGGAGGTGTCCCAGGCTGGGGGGCAGACAGGGAAGGGTGCATGAGGAGGTGGATGGGCAGGGAGAGGCTCCCCAGGGTGGTGAGTACACACAGATGGGACATGCATGGAAAGGGGCACCCAGGGAGCCGGGGTTGGCGGGGGCAAGGCACGGGGAAGGGCACACGGTGACATGGTCACCATGGTGCATGCGGGAGAAGTTTCTCTCCTCTGAGCGATGATGGCCAAACTCAGCCCTGGCAGACGCTGCGTT
This sequence comes from Gopherus flavomarginatus, assembly GCF_025201925.1. Taxonomy (NCBI): domain Eukaryota; kingdom Metazoa; phylum Chordata; order Testudines; family Testudinidae; genus Gopherus; species Gopherus flavomarginatus. Next base: position 14,582,277 of record NC_066631.1, read on the forward strand.
AACTCAGCCCAAGTCAAGCGGGGCTGAACTGGCTGCTGAAGGTTCTGCAAACACCCTGAGCAGGGAACTCTTCTCCCCTCTTCCGCTCCCCGCTCTCGCTTTCCCTGTGCTGTGCGCTGTCCCGCCCGAAGGAGCAAAGGGGCTGGCCCAGCTTTCACGAGGGTGACACGGACAGTGCTGCTGCATGGCTGGTTGCTCACAGCCAGACCCAGCGTGGGCTCTGCCCCCTTCCCTACTTTGCCATCGGTTCTGCTCCCCACTCTACCCACCAAGAAAAGCTAATGGCCCTTCATGGTTTTTTCAGGGCCCATTTCCTCAGGCAGGCAAAAGTCCCACTGACACACCCAGTGATACATCTAGAGTCACCAGCCATCTCAAAGAATGCGCTGCACCCTGTCCTGCCACCCCCTCAGCATGGGCCCGGAAGCACAGCAAACTTAGGCTGTGTCGGACCAAAGGGGAGTGAACCCCGCCATTTATCTCGGCATTTTATCCTGCGTCCCCCAGCATGGTACCAGAGAGCTTTGCACGTTTACTCCAGGGTGCACATGAAGTTTTCTGTATCTCTCTGCCCAGCTGTGCGGGGGGTATAAGAAAGCCAGGAGAGAACACCCTTCCTCAGCCCCCAGGCATTGTTTAGGTTGTGAGCTCTTTGGGGCAGAGACCCTTTGTTCTGGCAACAGGGTCCTGGAACTACGATAATATAAATAATACGTGATATCCTCCAAGGGCTGTGAGCTTGAAATGTTACATCCCGCTATGGGGCTGACTGTGCCTCTCTCTTCCAGCTTTACTCAGGCAGAGCAAAGAGTCATAGCTACAGGCCAACTAAACTACTCCTGAGTTATCTAAGAATATCAGTCCTGCCCCTACTGCCCAATGCACTCTGAGGGGACATACCAACCACACAGCAAGCACACGGACATCCGGGAGGATGAGAAGCCCAGGTGAGCCCGGTAAGTAATCTGTCCCAGATCTAGAGGTGATATTTGTAAAGAACACTCTTGTTTTAGGGACAGGCTTTGGCTTTTATTCCTGTCCATCAGCTCAACAGTGACAATGGGGCCAAATGAAGTCTTCCCACCACATTCTGTCTTGTACTAGCTTCACAGTTCTGTTCCTCTTTAAACCTTTTTGTTCTGTGTCATTTTTCACCATGTCTATCCAATGCATCCTCAGTCTTGCCCTGTGTCTAGCTTCTTGCACTCTAGTATGTATCGCCATGTACAGTGTACTTTCTGGGTCAATTCAGGCCGTGTGTCCAAACCACCCACTGTCATCTTTCTTCTGTAACAGGCTTATTACTTGCTTAGCTGTTTTCTCCTCACTTCCTGTTTTGTTTTGTGTTCAAGTTCTCACAATCAGTAACTGAGTCATTAGAACCAATTGTCCTCGTTTCCTCATTACCAGGACATGCCTTGAAACTCTCAATGTTCCCCTCAACCAGTCCATTTCTTCAGTCAACACCTTTCATTCGTTGGCTTTCCTCACACTCCAACCCATACAACAGCGTTGGCAGGACAACTGGCTCATACATGCTGATTTTTGCTTTGATTGAAATATCTTTGGCCTTCCAGATGTTACAGAGTTTTATGAATGCAGTAGACGCTAATTCAATTCTTTTTTTATGCCATCTTCACAGTTTCCATTCTTCAGTACCTCCAAGGTACACACATTTTTTCCACTTGTTCTAGTTCTTTGTCTCTGGGTTTTATCTTTACCTCTCCCTTGTGTCTTCCAGTTGCCATAATTTTTGTGTTCTCTGTGCTGATCTTCAGTCTGACTTTTTCTGCTTTTCTGATCTACCTTGTCAGCTATTCTCTGTAAATCCTTCTTGGTCAATATCACCTGCGAAAATAAAGTTGTTCACTGTCCTCCCACACAACATGACACCTCCCATTGCATCTCTCAGTGCAATAGCCACTACTGCTTCCAAATCTAGTGATAACGTGCATCCTTGCTTCTAGGTCATCCTGACCCATTCCATCGGATTCTTGTCTATTGCCACCACACTCATCACCTTGCTGTAGATGTTTTTCATCAGCTTGATCCGTTTCTTGAGGACGCCGGACATGCTCAAGACTAGCCATAACCCTCTCTGACAAATGCTATCAAAAGATAAAGTCCTTCCGATTTAGGGGCAGTAGACAGGTTGTGATACCTTCAATCAGCAAAGTAAGTTCATCACAGTGAATTCAAAGCACTGAACAATACGCACTCCTGCCATTGCTACAAACTCCCATTGTGCAGTTACTCACAATTTCTTAAGAATTCATTCATTGCGCCCAACTACTCTCCACACCCCCGCTCACACACACACACACACACACCCCCGCTCACACACTCTCAATGGACGTGATCCAAAACCCATTGAAGTCCATGGAAAGATTCCCATTGACTTTGGCTTTGGATCAGGCCCTCTAGCCCCACCTGTCCTAGCCTGAGCTAGTCTAGAATTCCATCTGATTCTCTGATTCTCAATTTCCAGCAGATCCTAGAACAGTGGGATCACAAATTTCCAGCCGGGTCCTCTCTGCACTGCACTCAGATGACCCGGACCTGAAACAACCTCCAGTAATGCACTCAGAGCACTCCCAGGTATCTCCATTTGCATGTGGTGAAACCTGCCCATCTGCATGAAAATGGTCATTTGCAGATCAGGTAATCTGAAGCCTAACTAGCCAATCAATTCACCTGAGGATTCAGCTGGCACATTTATGGGAGGCCATTGTGTTCCTTCTGCTGTCCACTGTGGCAGAGCATCAATCGCCCTTGTAGGTTCTTCTGTGAACTCCTGCAGTAGTGACTTCAGTTCCCCAACGTGATCCCAACAGGGAAACCTCCTGTGCTTTGGAGGGGCTTGAGTTTGCTCTGACAGGAGCAGAGCTGTGCTGCAGGCCAACTTCCCTGTTCGTAGATACCCTGTGACACTGGAGATCTGCTGATCCCTTGGGCAAGGAGCAATGACCTGGTGGGGTGCTGTGCAAAGAACCACCGAGCCAGACAGACAGAGGACACATCTAGGTGCTGAATGCACAATTTCAAGGGGCTCTGGAGTTGTCTAATTAGGTGCAAGTCAGGCAAAGCCAGAGTAGCAGCAGTGTTACATCACACACACCCCACTCCCCACCAGTAAGGGACTGTACCTAGGGGCAGTGCAGTTTTTACACCCAGTTCAGTTCTTGGCTTTTCTACCGGAAGTGCCAAATGCAACAGACAGACACTTGCCAGGACTGGAGCAAGTGTCAGCCAGGGAGCTGGACTGGAGCTGTCAATCATACATTGCCACAGGCCTCCAGAGCAGTTTCCTGACTCCGGTCACTCATGGACCTCCTGGGATGGCTTGGAACCAGTCACTTGGCAGTGAGAGCCAAGAAATTCAGCGCTGACCCCTTGAGTCCCCCACCCTGCGCTAGGCAGCTTCCCCAGTGCATAGTGATGTGCTGCAAGGTCCCTCATCTTGCAGTCTGAGTGGCTGAGCAAAGGATCTACAAACTTTGTAGCCCGAGGGCCACCTCTGGGTATGGAAATTGTATGGCAAGCCATGAATGTTCACGAAATTGGGGGTTGAGGTGCGGGAGGGGGTGAGGACTTCAGCTGGGGGTGCAGGAGGGTGCTCCAGGCTGGGATCAAGGGGTTTGGAGGGCAGGAGGGGGATCAGAGCTAGGGCAAGAGGTTGGGGTGCAAGAGGGGTCAGGGGTGCAGGCTCCGGGCTGCGTTTACCTCAAGCAGCTCCTGGAATCAGTGGCATGTCTCCCCTCCTGCCCCTATGCATAGGAGGGACATGCTGCCGCTTCCAGGAGCCGCACAGAGACCTGGCATGCATGGAACTGGGCAAGCCCCAGACCCCGCTCCCCAGCTGGAGATCGAGGCCAGATTAAAACATCTGAAGGGCCAGATGCACCCCTGCTCTACATCAAGGTTTGTGGGGTTTCAGGCTAGTCTGCCAACCGCAGCGGCTGTAGCATTTAAAGTGTCCACGCGTGATGAAGAAAAGTAGGAGTGGATGTTGAACGAAATGGCTCAGAGGCTCGGCAATCAGATACGGCTCCTCTCGCCTGGAGCTCACTGGTCCCACAGGTCAGTAGATCCATAAACAGAAAATATTAGCAGCTGGGGTCTGATCGGTGCCTTAAGTGAAAGGAGTTGAGAGCCTGGTTGTTCCTAGTGGAGGAAGGTCTGTGTAACCTCAGCATTGAGCAACACATTTATTGGCATCCCCGGCTGAGAAGCCAAAGCTTGGCTGGGCTGTGGAGGCAGCTCTCCCACCACACACCAGACATGGTCCCTGCAGATCAGGTGTGAGGCTCATTGGTGGGACAGTGCTAAAGGCTCACATGGCCCCTGCCTACGTTGTACTTGGGCACAGCAAATCAGCCTGCAGAGCTGTGAAGCCAGCACCTCTCACAAGGACGCCTCAGAGAGCTTCAGGCTCAAACCCAGGAGCTGCTGGCAGGACACAGTCCATGCCAGCAGCCTCCTCACCCAGTGAGGCAGGAGTCCTGGTCTCCAGCAATTTGAGAGCCAGAAAACTGAGTCTACATGTTTAGCCGTGGGGTCTACATGGAAGCAGAGCTCTTGAGAAGATCTGCCCCTAGCAACTCCCGCAAGGTCACCTGTAGCAGAGACATGCATTGAACCCAGAACTCCTGCATCCCGGGCCAGCATCTTAACCGCTCTTACTGCCAGGCACCCGCTGAGTGTTGTTATTGCCAGTAGCAGAGCTGGGCAGCAAATGGAAAATATCACAAATATTTCCACGAGATTCAGTTGGTCTTTCATTGAAATTTCATTTGCTGACCTTTTCCAGCCAGCTCTAATGCATAATGAGAATGAGCCAAACCCCTGAACTCCATCACTGGCCTGGATCCTCACTGACATCAGTGGAGTTACCGTGAATTTACACCAACGGCAGGGAGAGCAGAATCTGGCCACTGGCTGTGCACTTGATCCAGTCCCGGTAAATCCCTAGACACAGCTGCAGCTTCTCCACAGCTTGGCAGGAAACTGCCTCCCTAAGGCAAGAAACAACCGGGTACACCACTTTATGGAAATGAGCCCCCCTTTCCCATTGACATTGTCCTGGTGCCAGCAGCCAGCAATTGGGGGAGCCAGCAATTCCAGGGCAAGCCTCCGAGCCGGTTGGTGCTCAGCACCAAAGCCAGGGCAAGCCACTCGTCCCAGCTGCTGCTCTCCGCCCTGCCCCACCAGGGGTTTTATGAGTGGCAGGGATGCTGGGGCACTCAGCAGGGCAGGGCCGTTTGTAGCCCACAGAGAAGCTGGGAATGCCAGGGGCTGAGAGCAGCAGGTGGAAGGCTCCTGCGCCTCCAGTGCTGCTCGCAGGCAGGTCCTAGGACAGGTGATGCCACCTGCCCGCAAAGACAGAGGGGAGCCGAGAGCCAGCCCTGCTCTCCGGTGTCTCCAAACCCTCCCACACCCAGCCAGGGGGAGGAAAGGGAACAAGCCCGGGCTCTGGCCCCTCAGGCCTTTCCGAGCTGGAGAAGAGCAGGAAAAGCAGCAGCAGACGGGGACCCAGGCCAGGTAGCGGCCGAGTCTGGAAGAAGCGAGCTGGGCAGGGGCCCCAGCAGAGTCCCGCTCCCCCCGCGGGGCCATTCCCGGGGCGCTGGGGGGGCAGAGCGCCGCAGTCACCAGACAACCCGGCCCGATCCCGAGGGGCTCGCTCGGTCCTGCCCCAGGCAAGTCCCCCCGCCCCGCCCCTGGCTGCAGCCGCTCGGCGAGAGCCGGCGCGGGTCCCTGGAGCCTGCCCTGCCCGGGGTGGGGGCTGCTCACCTCCCGGAGCGGCGCGGAGCACCAGCGGCAAAGCGAGGAAAGTTAGCGCCAGGCGCTGCATCCTCCGGCCGGCTGCTGCCCGGGGCCACCCCGCGCTCTGCGGCTCGCGCCCAGCCTCGGCCGTCCGGGGCGCGAGGGGAACCCGGGGCTGCGCTGCCGCCTGCGCGCGGCTCTTAAATATTCAGCGCCGGGAGCCGGGCTGCGCTTAACCCCTCGCTCGCCTCCCGCGACGGGCCCTGCCCACCTGCCCCCGCCGCGGGGCCGAGCGGGGGGCGCAGCTCGGGGGGCGCATGGTGCAGCGGAGCCCAGAAGTCCCAGTCCTGCCCCCGCTCCGGGGGGGGCGCATGGTGCAGGGGGGCCCAGCAAGCCCCGGTCCTGCCCCCGCTCCGGGGGGGGCGCAGCTCGGGGGGCGCATGGCGCAGCGGAGCCCAGCAAGCCCAGGTCCTGCCCCCGCTCCGGGGAGGGCGCAGCTCGGGGGGCGCATGGCGCAGGGGAGCCCAGCAAGTCCCAGTCCTGCCCCCGCTCCGGGGGGGGGCGCAGCTCGGGGGGCGCATGGCGCAGGGGGACCCAGCAAGCCCCGGCCCTGCCCCCGCTCCCGGCGGGGGGCGCAGCTCGGCGGGAACATGGCGCAGGGGAGCCTAGCAAGCCCCAGCCTCCCCTCAGGGGCCACTGGACACCTGGCAATGGTGCCTAGTGGTTAGAGCTGCAGCCTGGCCAGCAGGACTCCTGGGTCGCACGTGCCTGCTCTGCCCACACATCACTGCTGCAGCTCAGCCCTACGCCGAGCCACAGCTTTCCAAGGGGCTTATGCCCTTCCTGAACCCCTGAGCCAGACGCAGAGACCAGCCACGGATCTCCCTTATTCTGAACAGGGGCGCAGCCAACCCGTCTCTGGCTGTGTGTCCCCCAGACTGGTGGGAGCTGTTGCTTTGCACAGAGGTGTGGTCTTCTTGGTAAACGGGGACACCGCAGGATATCTTAGAGCAGGGGTAGGCAACCCATGGCACGGGTGGTGAAGGCAGTATCTAAGCTGATTTTCAGCCACACTCACAGCGCCCAGGTCCTGGCCACGGTCTGAGGGACACTGCATTTTACTTTAATTTTAAATGAAGCATTTAAAAAAAAAACTTATGTTCTTTACATACCACAATAGTTTAGTTCTATCTTATAGACTTATAGAATGAGACCTTCTAAAAACATTAGCATGTATAACTGGCCCAAAAAACCTTAAATTATAGCAAATAAATGAAGACTCGGCCCACCACTTCTGAAAGGTTGCCAACCCCTGCCCTAGAGTATCACCCCCTCTCCACGCAGCAAGTACCCTGCCTAGAGGCCAGGCCAGCACTAAGATAGCCCTTTCTAGGGGCAGCACGTTTCCGTGAGCTTACTGGACTGACACCCCACTTCTGTCCCTTGGCTGGGCGAGTTAGACACAACAAATGTGCCCGAGGAGCAGATGGGCCTAACACACACAAAAATAAGGGGGCCCCATAAGCTGTTAGGGCTCTAAGCTACTGCTTAGTCTGCTTGTGTCTAGCACTGGCTCTGGCCCTCTAGAAACCTCTAACAAAAGATTTAAGAGGCCTGTGCAGAGGCCCTGGGGCTCTGACTGGATGGTGCAGGCACAGCCATGTAAGTAAAACTCTCACACCCCATTGCTGGGCTGCGAGGCTTATGCCCTGGCCAGGCCTAGCAACAGGGTGCTAAGGAGGGCTGGGGGCAAGGGGGACAGGATGCCATCCCTCCAGGGAACGTGGGGGGGGGGGAGTGTTTTTTTTAGCATTTGTTGATTTCAATGCTAAAGAAACAACCAAGCTGTGCTCATTCCAGTAAACTTGGGGTGGGGGAGGGATTCCTAGGAGGGGTCCAGGCACAAGTGGAGCCAAAAATAAAGAGAAAGGAGGAGAACAAGAGCAATGAAACAGCAGAGACACTCACTGGGCCTTAGATCAGGGGTGGGAAAACTTTTTGGCCCAAGGGCCACACCAGGGAATAGAAATTGTGTGGTGGGCCATGAATGCTCACAAAATTGGAGTTAGGATGCAGGAGGGGGTGAGGGCTCTGGGGTGGAGCTGGGATGAAAGGTTTGCGGTGCAGGGGGGTGCTCCAGGCTGAGAGCGAGGGGTTTGGAGAGCAGGAGGGGGGCAGGGGGTGCAGGCTCCAAGCAGCACTTACCTCAAGTGGCTCCCGGAAGCAGCGGCATGTCCCTACTCCAGCTCTCATGCAGAGGCACAGCCAAGTGGCTCTGCACATTGCCCCATCCGCAGGCAGAGCGCCTGCAGCTCCCATTGGAGCACGTAGGAGCCAGAGTGGGGCTATGCTGCGGCTTCCGAGAGCCGTGTGGTGCGGCCCCTAACCCAGTGCCCCAGCCAAAGCATCGGAGTGGGACCAAGCCCCATGGTGTGGCTCACAAGCCAGCTTAAAACAGCTCGTGGGCCACAATTGCCCACCCCTGCCTTAGTGTGTGCTGGCAGGTGACAGCCATCACTCTGTATCTGACCTACAGGCTGAAAAGAAACCTGCCCAATACCTGAGCTTGTCTGTCTCCCCAGTAAAAGATATTACCTCACCCCCTGCCCCGTCTCTCTAATATACTGGGACTGACATGGCTACAACTACCCTGCAGAACAGGCCTGGAAGCCAATGAAGCAAGCCCAAGAAAAATCACTGCTCAGTCTTGTGCTTCCCCAGTTGCTCCAAAAATCCAGTCAGGAACCTGGAGGGGGACTGGCCTGGCATAAGAAAAACCTGATCATTGATTGTCTTGTCTCAGCATTTGTCTGCAGCTGAGACACTCGGGAGATAATTGCACATGCGAGTGGTGAGTTAGAGGCTGACCTCTGCTAACCTACCTAATCAACCACACTAGAAATGGAGTAGCCCATCCCTACCCCTGCCAAGCGCTAGTCAGCTGATGGATTTTTGTTGCCAACACCCACACTGACAATCTGCCCCTCCCACCCCGTGTCATCAGGAGACATACCTGGAATTGCATTCCTATCCCTAGCCCACGGACAACGCCCCTCGTAGGTGCTGGGCCTAGGGGTGCTGCTCTGGGTGGGCAGGAAATGAGAGATGCACAAGCACACCCTCAAGAACTGGTGCTCTCAGCTGGAGCTGAGATTCTAAAGACAGAGAAGCAACCACACTGCTGGGGAAGTTCTCAGGGGCAGAAGCAAATGAGCCACTGATGGCTACTTAGTGTGACAAGGCGGGTGAGGTAATAGCTTTTATTGGACCAACTTCTATTGATGAGAGAGAGAGAAGCTGTCCAGTGAAGAGCTCAGTGTGGCTCAAAAGCTGGCCTCTCTTGCAAGCAATAAAATCCAGTAAAAGATATTCCCTCACGCACCTCATCTCCTATCCTGGGACTGACACAGCTACACCAGGCAACTCATGGCCACAGACACTTGTGGAATAAACATTCCAGGCTTTGCAGGGAGAGGGAGAGATGTGTGCGCCTGCAGAAGCCATCAAAGCCTGTGAAATTACCCTCAGAGGGGGAGATTTACCCCTCCAGAGAGCCCGCCGCACACTTGTTATCACTGCTGGATTCTTGGCACTCCTGGGTGGGCTCAGCCTGCAGTGACCAGACAATGCTGTTTGGGGCTGGGGACCCAAAGCTGCTATCCATAAAATCCAGCTCAGCGGTTTCAGCCAGACTCATTTAGCCCCGCTCGCTCACTGCCCAGGAGAGTGTACCCAGTCTGTCTGGCGCACGGCTGGTCATGCTGGGCAAGGTTTCCAGTGGTACAGAGGGCTGGACGGTGCCTAAATTCCCAAAATCTCCCCTTTTGTCAACTGCGTGCAGCATGTCCCATCTGAGCAGGTGGCTAACAGCAGCTGCCTCTCAGAGCTAGCAGAGTGTTTCTTTAGTGTCCTGCTTTGGGGCCCAACCCTCACATCTTCAGCTGACTTCACCTGGTATTGGGGATACTCAGCCCCTCTGAAAGTCAGGCCCTCTGGACTTCAGGTCTTGCTGCTCCAAGCAGAGAGTGAGGCTGTCTCCTGACTGGGATTGGCAGTGCACTACCTGCTGCATGCCAGCCCGCAGCCATGATCCAGGGGGAGTTAAACCAACGGGGCTCCCCTCAGAGTCGCCTGTTTGGCAGAGAAAAGAGGCAGGTTTTTTCCTATAAAACTGGTTTATTTGGTTGGAGCTAGAACCACCCAACCTGCTGTTTGAGAGAGACAGACCAACCGACCCCTTTCATCAGCATTCAGCCTCCTCTTTGCACCAACCCCATGCTTGGCCCTCTGGGGCTGTGCCACTCCACCGCACAGCCATCCTCCACACAGAGGGCAAACGAGATGATTGACATTCATCAGCATCTCACCTCACCCTGTCGATGCCCCCGTGTCCTCCCACGTTCATCATCAGTTCAGGATGCATCTCTGTGAGTTACGCTGACATGAGCTTCCTGTTGGGCTGTTGAGAAGCGATGCCAGCATGGGATGACCTGGGAATGGCGACGCTGCAGCTAACTTTGAAGGGAGGGGTTTATCAGCTCACCAAGGGCTGCTGGCTATCAAAAAAGAAAAGAGAAAGTTTTATTGTCTCAGCAGCAAGAGATGGTGTAATTGTCTCTACAATCCCAAATGGGAGATTCTCCCCCTCTGCCACTCACCAGCCAGAGAATTAGCCTCCGGCAAATGCCATTTTTACAGCCACTTTCCCAAGTCCCAGCGCACTTTAAGCCTGCAATTCGGACTCTCTGATGCTGCAGTAACATCACGCAGTTAGCCAACAACTGAGGCTGGTGTGACAGAGTGGGCATTTTCTGTAATAGTTTGTATGAATAGACAGTGTGTGCCTCAGTTTCCCCCTATGTGCTGCCTGGTTAACTAGGTGGCGGGAAAAGGTCTTTGCAGAGACCCAGAGTTCCAGGAGTGACTGGCGCCTAGCTGTCTAGGGCCTGGGCCCCCAATCCATGGAGAGTCTGAGAAGACAATGGCCACTCCAATTGCCTGGACATTTGGCACCTAGCAACTAATGACCCTGGATGGCTGAGACTCCATGGGAAGCCAGCTGGTTTGACCAGTTGGAGAACAGGGCAGAGGAGGGGCCAGGCACCGGTGTTACACGTGGGCTGCTGGAAGCTGGAGACTCTTGTGAACTAGGACAAGGGAGAGATCAGAGGGCTCTGAGCTCTGGGCTGACGAAGACAGCCATGCTGTAACTTTCTGTCCTCTGTGCCAACCAAAGACTTTCTCTGCTGTGTTCCAGGCATCTAATAAACTCCCCCACCCACCTCCTGCTTCTACAACACTGCCTGAGAGTCACTCCCGCTTAAGGGCAGTGGGGGTACATTGCTCCCTTTGGGGGTACAAGCCTCTCTCAGGTGGACTCACTGAAGGGAGCTCCCAGCATGGAGCAGAGCGCTGAAGACGAGGCAGTTCAGTCCAAGGAGGCAGTGAAGCCAAGTGACGTACCCTAGTGGAAGGGGGCAGGCATGCTGAGGGGGTCCGCCCTGGACCTATGGATCCGCAACAGCGGGCTGTTCTCCCATAGCCTCATTCCATGTCAGCCTGCCAGCAGGACGCACCTGCAACAGGGAAGGGGTTTTCAGTCTCTGGTTCTAAACAGATGTTTCACTGTAACACTTCTCCAGCTGCACAGTCCCCTATTCAGGACACCCACACTCACACCCCAAAAGCGCACTAGCAAGCACTGCCCAGTCTGCATTCAGCCTTCTCTCAACAACCCTAATCCTCACCCTCTCAACAGGGCACTTTGCAACTAAGCTGCTGCTACATAACTCCACTGCTGGGGTCCTGGGGAGCCCCAGAAAAAGCCCCCCCAGCTCCTCAGCTGTTTGCTGGGGGTGGGTTTGTAGGCCCAGTTCCTTGGTGCACCCCAACGGGCCGAGCTGCAGTCTGAGAGCTGCATTCATTCATGCACAGGCATGGCTGAGTCTTGTGCTTGGTGATGCAGCGGAGGAGGTCCTAGACTGGTCCTCCCACCACAGCAGGAGTCAATACCCAGGGATTTCCTTATGGGCATGTGAGCACCAATGCATGTGCCACACAAGACCTGGGTGCTGTCGCTTTAGTGCTCGGCCACCAGTGGGTGTCTGCACATCATCTGAAAGTGGCAGGGCCCTGTCAGCTAATTCAGTTATTCAATCTGAAAAAAAACCTCCAGTCTTGACACCATCCCAGTGGAGGTGACATGGGCCACTGCAGTGAACAGACATAGCTGCTGTAACTCCACTGAAGTGACTGGGCACATGTGGTCCCTGGAGTTGGCGTCATGATCTGCACAGAGATTACCAGAGGCCTGGGCACCGGGGGCAGACACAGATCCATGCATGGCATGTGCTCGAGCTGTCACAGCACAGTCGGATTGCTCTCTGGCTTGACTCCAGAGGGGGTGTTTTGTGGCACTCTTAGCAGAGGGCTTCCCTGTCTGCTCCCATGGTTGCATCACGGCGTTTTCCCGTGGCCAAGGCCCCTGCTGCTGCGGCTCAGTGCTGTGCCTTGCTTGACCACCGCAGCGGTCACTGGAGAGCAAGACAGAACATTTTCATTCTCTCCACAGGGGCTGGACCAGATTCTGAGCCCAGTTACCCCTTGCAAACCCATAGACACTCCGCTGAGCTAAACGGAGTCACTCTGCTCATACAGCTTTGAGATCCCAAAAGTCTTACTGCTTCTGGAGCATTTCAGCCTAACCCAGCATAGCTAGAACGTACCCAGCAGCGTGGTGTCTCAAGGTATCACCATCCTTCATACTTCCAGCCCTCAGGTACTGTCCCCACCTACCCACCCACCCTCCATGTCCTTATACCCATGCCAGATGGCTGGCAGTCATTGTCCACTTACCATCTTCCCAATGCTGAGCCCCCTTTGCACCTAGGGTTAGGAGAGTGGTTCCCAAACTGGGGTTCGTGAACCCCTGGGGGGTTGCAAAATGTTACAGGGGGTTCTTGGGGCAGAAATTCCTTAATGGCAGACAGAGCTGTCCATAGGGACCCCGAGGAGCACGGGGCCAGCAGAGCCCCTGGACTTCCAAGAGCTAAGCAGATCAAAACAAACATATCTATCACACTGAGGAGATTTAAACTTCAAGACTTAAGAAATGGAAGGGGAGGTGGATTTTTTTGCTGTTTTTAAAATTAAATAGGCAGCTAGTGTTGTTTTTAAAATTATTATGAAGAACAAGTTTAAGCTTTGTTGTAATGTGAGTTATTTGCCTGGACTGCTCAAGACCTAAATGCTTGTATAGGAGGAATGATTTGAGTTGGCTTCTTAAATACCTTCATGCTGTTTCACATCTGATACTCCTTGATGAAACATAGGAGCCTGGTCTTATAACAGACTTATTCAAAGAGATACAAGCTACGAAAGTGAGATCTTGGAAGAGTCTTGCCGTTTTCATAATGTAATAAAAATACTGTAACGATAAATTAATAAATAGCGTGTAATAAGCATGTCAAAGAAATTCTATATTTCCAAGATCACTGCTTTTATCATTTATACTCAGGTAAAAAAGAAAATTTTTAGGAGGATGTTCACGAGACTGGACACTAGTGAAAGGGGTTCACAGGTTGTTAACTCAGTTAGAATGAGCTCTCCACTGCAGAGAATCCAGGAGAAGCAGAGAAGGGAAGGAAAAGCCAGGCAGCACCCCTGCCCCCATCTTCCACTACCTTGCTAATTGCAGGAAGTCTCTCTCTTCAGGTAGAAAAAGCTTTTACTGGCAAAGGAAGCTTCCTCTGAGCACTCAGCTGGCATGCATCATGCACAGGACAGGCCTAGAGTGACAGGTGCACACAAGGGGAGGGGGACAGCTGAGTGCCACCCCAGATTTGAACTCCATCCTCCAATGCCACACAATGAAAATCAATGAGCCCAGGGAGCAGCCTGAAATATCCCCCCGCCACCCCTCAGGTTGGGGGTGGAGAATGGGAGCCAGAAAGAAGGGACACGTTCAGTCCAAGTTTCCCAGTTGTGGGTGGGGAGGGCTGGATGTAGCGACCTCCTGTTTAGCTTGGCTCCTGTTGCGTGGGATAGTTGGTTGGAGCCCCTTCTGTGCGTTTCCAGAGCCCAGAGTGGGAAGAGAGAAAGGAGCCAAGAACAATTTCCCCTGCAGCGCGGCTCTGCAGTCTTGCTGCAATCGATCAGGAAGCTGGGGTTTTCTGCCTGGTTATTCTTAGTGTCTAAACTAACACGCCCCTCTGTGTTCCTTCAGTAGTGCACGCAGGCAGGCCCCAGCCCTCTCACACCAAGGGCAGCGAACCCAGGGCTGCTGGAGTGAACGAGCCTCCCAGCCTGTCAATAATTCATAGCCACTGGAGAGCATCATAAAGCTAAGGGGGAGTTATGAGCCCTGTCTCCTTGCAGGCGGACAAGGCACTGGGTCCAGACAAACCTCCCCAGCCACGCGAGGATGACAGGCTAGGCCCCGGGAGGGAGGAGACGCTGATGTGGAAACAAGATACAAGGTGCGGGCGGGGAGATGATCACGTCTGCACTGGCTGTCCAGATGCCTTCCTGCCAGGAACGGCCTTTGGCAGGTGTTCAGAAGGGAGCCCCAAAGGAGAGCACCCCGACAGGAAATCCCTGCCTGTCAGTCAAGACCCACTGATCAGGACTCTGTCTTCAGGGGAGAGAAAGGGCTAACCAGCCTTTAACACACACTGAACCTCCCCCCGGCCTTGTCCACATAGCCCAGGGTGGGACTGGCTGGCTGAGGGCTGCCGGTGGGACTGTACAAACCCAAGCCTGTGCTCCCCTCCTGCTATGCCACCTGAGTAAGAATGCCAGAGGGAGTTCTCTGCTTTGGAGGGATTAGGCTTTGCTAGATGCCATCAGGCCATAATGGGTGGGAAGAGATTTACAACGGCCCTGCAGAACTAGATCAGACCAGGGAACCATCAAGTCAGTAGCTGCTGGAGACATGAATCCAATTTCCTGGCAGTGGAAAAAAGCAAATCCACCCTCCCCTTATCTGATCCCCTGCTGCCTGTGCAGTGCTGCACAGATTCCAAGGGCAGAAGGGACCCGTCTGGCCTCCCGCATAACCCAGGCCAGGGAACTCCCCCACAATAATCCCTAGAGCAGATCTTTTAGGAAGACATTCAGTACCAGGGTGGGATCCCTTCCCTTCCCGGCCCTGCTGGTAGCCAGCAGAATGAGACAACGCTTGACAGAAGCTCCCTCTCCAGTCCCTTGATGTCTGGGGGTCTCACCTCATCCCAGAAGCGCCACTCCCCAGACACTTTGAGGTGCCGTAGTCAGGGAGGCAGCGCATCCGAGAGGGGTGTGAGAATTGTAGAGAAACCCACTAGGCGCAGGAAGCACTCCCCATCACACTGAGAAAGGGGCCTGGTTGGCCTGGTTACCCCAGTAACAGGGCACCCCGGGGATGGGGACAGGAACGCAGGTCACTTGTCCAATCCAGTCCAGGTTGGAAATGGATGGAGGTTTGTGCCAATAGTCGGAGGAACGGCGATTCCATGGCTCACTTGGAGTGAGCTGCTGCTCTCAGTTCCAAGTGACCAGGGGCCTTGCTTTACGGACAACAGCCACAGGCCTAGCGCTCCAGCAGGCAGGCCAAAGACTGAGCAGGCCCTGAATGTAGCTCCACTCTCATGCTGAGGGGTGGCTCCCGCCAGATCAGGATTGAGGCACCCTGGCAGGGCTGGAGGAAGAAAGATGTCCCTGCTACAGCCCATATCTCCAGGGCTGTCAATCAGCCACCATGCCTGTGCATTGCATTCACTGAATTCAGAGCAGTGGGTAGATGATCCATTCCCCTCTCTCATTGAGCAGGAGAAGGGCATTAAGCCACTGTGCCCCTGTGTCTGAGGTGATACCACCGACTGTCCTAAGACCTGAGAAGTCCAGACTCAGCAGCTGAAGGCCAGGATTGCGACGCAGGCACAAGAAAAACAAGCTCCAGCCTGCCTCGCCTCCAGGGCGGTTGATTTATACCTAGGCTGCGCATCGTGCCGATATGATTCATCCTCATTTCACTGGGACGTAATGATGTTGCGGTCTCCTGCAGAGAATGTTTCCGGGCCTGTGGAGAACGTGTGCTAACACTGAAGAAAACATTCCCACGGCAGCTGGGAAGAGCAATTGGTCCTCGAGTGGCAATAACCAAGTGCCTGAAACGACTTGCAGAGTGGTCCTTAGGGAACAGAGTTAGCTCCATTATGCCAGATCCTATGGTGAATACTTGTGGCTACAGGCTATGCTGGGATCTGGAGGCACCCAGGGGCTGGGGTCAGTTTATGAGCTTTAGGATCTGCGTCCTTAGCATTAAAGAAATTGCAGATTAATTTGCACAGGGGGCTAGAGGAGGCTGGGGAAGAGACATCTCATCTACACCCTGGTTCCTGAGATGTGGGCACTAGTGAAACAGCAGCCCTGTTCTGTGCGTCCAAGACAAGACAGCAGGTACCAAGCTCCATCTCTTGCTTTAGCAAACTCAGCTATTCGAGTGAGCCCTGGATGAACTGCTGGGTGCATTTCCTGCAGCGATAGTGCAGGGGAAGAATGGTCTCCAATGATGGAGTAAATCAGCGGACTCAAATCCAGCTCATGTCACCAAAAGCTGCTCAGGTGATGGCTGTTCAGGGCACAGTCTGGGTAAACAGCAGGCAGGCATCCGGTTCACAACAATTCCCACCCCCACCCCCCTTCATTCACTTATACTCTCTGAGTGCCAACGGGACATGGCAAGTGAACTCCTTGGGGACTTCTACAGCTGGGTCCTCCAGGCAAGGCATGAGGACCACTACAGAAGCAGGCTGGGGTGTGCTTTAGCCTGCTGTGACCCACACTGTGCCTGTTCTGGGGCTAGAAGACTCCTGTCTCCATGGCTGCCCCAGCATTACCGTCCTGTGGGAAAGGACTGTCCTTGCAAAGCACAGATCGGAAAGGAAGTTCACAAGAGGTGTCCTCCTTGCCTTCCTGCCCTGCATTGCTGGACAGCACCAGGCAGTTACTACGCTCCACCCCAGAGCTGGCTGCATTTGCAGGGCAGGCTGATATTTCCTCTCCATGCTCTCTGCAAGTCTCTTCCAGATCTTTCAGAGTGCAAGCTGCATAAATAGGAAGCGGGATCACAGACCCAACCTCACTAGGCTGGAGCCCAAACCATCTCATCAAACCACTTGGTTCCTACCCTGGGAGCTTTGCTGCCATCTGCAGCCCATCTCCCTTGTGTCCTGGGAGGAGGGCTGGGCTGGCCATAGCAGGGAGGGGCCAGCTGAGCTGCAGGGAAGGAGGAAGAACCAGGACGCAATAAGCTCTGTTAACTTAATCACAGATGGGAGCACTGCGTGCACACCCCCCAACCTCTGCAAATGGAGTCCAGCTAGGGCCCTGCTCCCCTTCAGCCCCACCCCCAGCAAAAATGGGGCAGACCAGTTTGCAACCCCCAGCAAAGCACTAGCTGAGACAGCTGCCCCATCAGCTCCAGCAAGAGAGAGAAGAGGTGGGAAAGGGTTAATTGCCCTCCACAGCAGCCCTTTTGTGCTGCCCTGCAGCTGCAGGCGACTCTCTTCCAAGGGCAGGGCTGAGTACAAAGGGCCTAGGCGGTAGGGGGGAAGAGAATCCAAGAGCAGCTGAGGGTCCTGGCAGCAAATTCCCAGCTTAGGATGGTAACAGGGCATTCATGGCTAGTGATTTCTGGTGGCTCTCTTCCACCCCAGCTAGCCACTGTAAGGCCAGGGCTGCCCCCACGTTCATTAGCAGGGCAGCATGCCTAGACCTAAGGGGCTGCTGGCTCAGCCAGCTCACCCGGGGGATCCCCACGCTGTCAGGCAGGATGCCGGCCATGCCCTTGAACAAGGGCATTTTGCGCCTCACAGCAGGAATGGCTATGTGGGCCTTCAACACCCTAACAAGCAGCTCTCTGAGGCAATGCAAGCATCACATGCCAGCCTCAAGTCCCATACATCAGCCCGGCATAACAGGACATCACAGAGAGAGCAATTACTGTCAGAGAATGGCCTTTCCCTGCACTGCGCAGGTTGAAACGCACGATAGTGCAATGAGACAGGCAGCCAAACATAGCTCCAGACTGCTGACACACTCAGTGGCCAGGAAAACCGAGAACGGGGCCCATTACTCTTCCCCAAGTGCTAATAATTTGTGCTTACAACCCTTGGCTTAGATGCCTTTGCAGAGCTATTGCTGGGATAAATATCCCCAGTCTCTGAGCTCAGGGATCCAGCCTGATGGAAGCTTGGCTGCAAACTGCCTCTGACTCAACAGCTCTTTGGCATCAGTTTGTTCCATAGGAAAGAAGCGAAGAGTTGGATTCCCCTTGATAAATACTCAGTGATAGTCTCCCCCAAGCTTTGGGGTGAGTCACTGCTGGGGACCAATCCGAACTGTCAGGCCTGCACTTGGCCTCTGCCCTCTCTTAGTGGTGTAAAGCAGGGGCAACTGCACAGATTTCTGCTGAGTTCATCTGAGCAGAATTCGACCCCTCGTTGTCTGGCCCTGAGACAGGTGCACTTCCACAAACAGGAGATTGCACAATAACTGCACAAGCCACGGAGAGCAGCGGCCATGCAGAGAGCCTAGAGCCTCCACAGCAGTGGTGCTCAACCTGTATGGCCCAATCAGCACACAGCTGCGGCCCATGTGACATGCTGAGGGCCATACAGGTAGTATATCAGTTGTGTGGCTGTGGCCCACTGTAAACAAGTCGAGCACTCAGTGTCGCGGCGCCGCCTGCTGGTCATCCGGGAATTGGCTCATCCCAACCTTGAAGCGCCTCCTGTTGGCCGGTGTCTTTCTGGAGGGCTGGAAAAGTCTTGTACAGCGACAGAGGCTATTCTTCTAAAAAGGCAAAGCCCCTCAGCTCCCTTTGCCGCTTGGCGGGTGTAAACAGGCCTTCGTGAGTCCTACAGGGAACCGAGGAGAGGCTATTTGTGTAGTGTAGACACCTCACAGCCACATTCACGCTCTTCTCAGGAACAGCAGCATCACTGCTTTGACCCCAATGCCCTGTGCTGCGCTTCACCACAGTACAGGATGGAACATGGCTTGGGACACCCACTCCCTGACGACATGTGGCACGGAGCCCCCCTGCTGTTCTTGGAGCCATAGCACTGACAAAACCCCAACTGTGTAAAGCAGGTCAGCTATAAAACCTCAGCAGAATCCTGGATTTATGGGCTTTAATAGAAAAACAATTTGATGAGCAAATATCTGGGGACAATAAGCAACATGAAGTTCGCCAGGGGCTGAGAGTATTGAATTGTCAAAGAACACTTGGATACTAGCAGAGCCCCCTGCCTGGGATTGCTGGTGGCTGCAGGCTGGGCAGCAGTTAACGTAAGAGCAACAGAGCTGGACGGCACTCCACCTCCAAGCAGAGACAGTGCCTCTGACATCAGAGAGGATAGATGGCTTCTCTATGCAGTATGAAAGCTGCCAGGTCAAAGGGGAATGCTGACACTTTACCTTTCTCTAGATCGCCTTCCAGCCCAGAATCCCAATCAGACAAATGTTACCCCAGCTGGGAGTGGGGGTGGACGCACTAATGTCACATCAGAGTCAGCAGTGGCGGAAATAGAAACCATGTGTGCCAATGTAGCAGCCCTGGAGCAAGGAATGCTGAGATCTGGATGAAAACTGGAGGATCTGCTCCTGGGCCCGAGAACGGGACTTGACCCACGTTTGCGAAGTGCCCTGCAAGTTTACAGCAGTAGAAAAACAAGTGTTAACAACACACAAAGCCCTGACACGGGGCTGTCTAGCCGCTGAAGGCAGAAGTACATTTCTGGAATAACAAAAAAAAGCAAGAATGGGAGACCCGAGTGCTGGGAATCCCTGCTGAGGTCTGACCGGCTGCTTTAGATGGATGTGAGGAGGAGCCAGTTCTCAGGGTGCTGGAATAAAAACACAGGAAGAGCCAGTGCTCTTGGAGAGAGGGATTGAGTTCCCTCCAGACACCTGTCCTCTGAGCCTTGCAGAGGGCACAACTGCAGCCTCCTGGCTGGACAGGCAGAATGAGACCAGGGCAGAGAAGCGAAAAGCAAGCTCTGGAGGGCCCAGGGCTTTCCCTCTGGGCAGGCGGGAAGCAGCTCGCCTCAGGGCTTGTCTACACTGGCACTATACAGCGCTTCAACTTTCTCGCTCAGGGCTGTGGACAGCTCCCACCCCCCCGAGCACAGCAAGTTGCAGCGCTGTAAAGCTCCAGTGTAGACAGTGCACCAGCCGCTCCCCTTGCAGAGATGGTTTTTTAGAGCACTGGGAGAGCTCTCTGCCATGACTAAACAAGCCACAGTGTAGACAAGCCCTCAGTTTTCTCCCCAGCAGCACAGAGGGGTGACAGCCTGTGAAACGTGCCTATTCCAGGCTGCTGAAGCCATTAAGAAATTGACGTAAGAGGCCTGAGAGCAGCTGAACAGCAGATGAACGGTGACAGGCGGCAGGATGAGGAAATAGAGGGAGGCAGAGCCTCAGAGGAACTTTACATGGATCCAGTGAAATCTGGGCAGAACTTTCCTTTTACCGACCACCAGTAATACTGGTAGCCCAGTGGCACCGAGACGTCCCGAGTGAGACCAAGGCCTCTCGCACTAAGTACTGTCCAACCAGAGCCAGCCAGCCTGCTGCAAAGAGCCACCAATCGAAATCAGCCAGAAATAGGAGAAAGGGAGCGTTCTCGTCCCCATTTTACAGATTAGGCTGTTCCATTTAAAGAGCAACTTAATATGGACCTTTTGGAAAAGGCTACCCGGCAGAGTCATAAAATCCAGAGCTTCTGCCTTCTTGGGATAATCATGAAGCCCCCAGCACCCACGAGAGAGGTCACGCGGTGGGCAAATCGCGCAATTGAATTGTCTCTCCCTGGGCACAGATACTGCACACAACACCATGGAGGGTGAGCAGTTGTCGTTCTCCTGCTGGTTTCATCTGGATACAGCAATAGGGCTATTGCTAGCAGCACTATGTGCTCTCAAGGCCCAGGGCCGGTCCCTCTGATTTCAATGGGAGTTGGATCAGGCCCTCAAACAGCTGCTGCGCAGCACTCTAACCCACAGATGCCTGCATTTTAGTGGCGGCTGAGGTGATCCCTCTGTGCATTTCCTCAGGCACGGGTGAGTTGCAGCTCAAATTGCGAAAGCTTTCCCAAGTTCTCCAAGGAGAGGCAGCCCTTTCTCTGCCAGGACTTCAGGCCGACAAGGCAGCCCCATGGGTTCCCCCCAGCCACTGGTGCATGGCAAAGGATTCCAACAACACAATCAAATCAATACGGACTGATGTCAAGGGCAAGACCAGAAAACATTGCTGAGGGGCAAAACTCAATGGCTTCAGTTGTGAGATATTGATCACAGCCTTTGGGCAACATGCTGCACACCCAGGAGTTCCCTTCTGCCTGCACCATCTGCAGACATTTAGGTGTGCAAGTCTTAGTAACATGAGCCCCAGCACAGAGGGTGTGGGAGGTGCACAGGTATCTTACTCCTGGAAAGCAAATCTTCTCCTTTTCTGGGAACATTCCCACGAGAACCCCAATGAGAGAGCTGGAGCAGGTGCAATCCCCTGGGACTTGACCGACTAGTGTTAAACCCTGCAATTCACATGGTCAAGAATAATTGGAATTTTTTACAAAAAAGTTGAATAATTGCAATAGCTACAAAAATGGACATTCTGTGAACAGAAAGAGAAGCACATTCCATCAAACTAAGTGACCTGTTGCAGATTTGCTGAGATCTAAGGCAGCTGCAGAACACCCGGGGTGATAGAACAAGACACTTATCACGGGGGATTATCAGTGATCTTGAAAGCACTGCAGTGCCAGCTCCATGTGCTAGAAAGTGTTAAAAGAGCCCCTCTCCCAAGCCCCTGATCACTTTTAACAGGGGGTGGCGCTGGGAGCCATACACATACACTCATATGTGAACCAGAATAGATGACAATGGAGGCAGTGTCGAGAGCAGATGTATGTGAGCTGAAGGCTGACTTCACAACCCACTCATTCACAGCGCCGCTTCCCTCCACCAGTCGTGATCAGTGACGTCTTTCAATCTCCACAAACAAATCCAGTCTCAACCCTGCACCCGGCCTGTGTGCCGGAGAAAGGGGGAGCTCGCTCGCTGAGGCCTCTTGTGACCCAGGCACTCAGCCAGAAGGTTTGCTGTCAACGTTCTGCTCCTCAGCCCTGCTGCCGTCTTCCCTCTTCAACCCACAACAGCGCAACAGGCTCCAGCAGTGACAAAGTGCTCTGGAGTGAGTGCCCGAACCCCCTGGTGTTCTCCTCCACCCCAGAATGTTCTAAGCGGGTAACACAAAGTGATATAAAGACACAACAGGAGATGCATTTCCTGGAGCAGCACCTGATTTCCACTCTCCTGTGTGAACCTTGCCTTCCCCCCCGCACACAGCATAGCAGCTTTCTTACTGACCCGCCCTGAAGAAGCCTGGCCAGTAGCCGTTGTGATATGAATTAGTTATATGTGCACTCGATCCCTTCATTTAGGCGAAGACCTTGGTCACGGTGTACAGGGCCGGCTTTAAGCTGATTAACGTGATTCCCCAGAATTGGGCCCCACGCCGAAGAGAGCCCCGCTCCGGGAGTGTTCGGTGGCATGTGGGTGGTGGGGGGGGTCCACTCTGGGGGTCTTTGGCATCATTTTGGCGGCAGGAGGGGGGTCCTTCGGTGCCATGGAAAACCTGGAGCAGACGTCCCCCTGCCGAGTATTCTAATCGGGCCCCGTGGGTCATAAAGCCAGCCCTGACAGTGTAAGGTGGTGGTAGGGACATCCCCGCCAGTGAGGCAACCAGGCCATACAGCTTTAGCTTTTAACGTGCTCAGTTATCAGACAGAGATGCTCTGAATCCCTGAATAAAAGAACTCTGACAAGGTGCCCCAGGAGCATCTCTCTGCACAGCAGCTCCTCGGATGGGGATTACATTTCCACTTGAGTTTAAGCCCATCTCCAACTAGTCCAGACCAGGATGAGACCTGTTGGGGGGTTGGGGGGCAGAGGCAGATTATTTCACAGATCAACCCTTCCTCTGAAACCTCTAGTGCTAGCCGCTGTCAGACACAGACGCTGGACCTGACAGGCCTTGGTTCTGATCCAATCTGACAATTCCTGTACCTTGTACCAGACCACACACAACAGCTTCGTACAGCAGGATTTCCCTTTGTCGGGTGGCTGCCATAAAGAAGGGGCATTTGTACTATAGCAAGTTGCTGAGCCACTAACCAAGTCCTGTGCAGGGTCCAATTTTAGCAGGACAAATTTGCTGTTGTCCAGAGTGATATTGTTTTAGGCTGGAAGAAGCTGACGCTGAAGTAGCAACATTTTAAAGTGCTAAGGGCCCCTCAGTGCCGACTGGCCTTTGGTTCTGTAACTCCTCCACACCTAGCACACTGCCGTCCCGATATTTATCTGTAAAGAATGTTGTGTAAAGTGTCAAATGAAAACTTACCTCGGCCTGGTCACCGCAGATCATCCGCATTACGGATGTTGAATATTTTTTAATTATCTCCCCACCGGACAGGGGGATGTTGATGGATGGGTCTGGCTTGGAGTCAGTTGTGAATCAAGTACGGTGAAACCAACACAAAGGACGCTTCATCTGCATTTTAAGTCAACAGAAGAGCAAGTTATCAGGCAGATGAGAACACAGCACGGCACCGGCTCTCGGAGCACAAACCACAGGGGAGAAGCACTTCATGTGGGAACACTTCTAAAGAACACAGTTCAAAGGGTCACTGGACTGTAAGAGGAAGGGGAGAGAATCCCTTTGTTATCCATGACTTCAGGGTCACAAAGAAGCCAACATGCTCTCTTTGAACAGTGGACCCCCAACCCTATGGGTTGAGGATGCTGAGACGTAGCTGTAGGTGAGAAAAGTGCCTTAGACAAAGCTTGGAGCCTGCTAAGTTTACATGTAATCGCTCAGAAGCGTGCTATACTTTTGTTTTCTTTGTAACCATTTTCTGTTTCTATCATCTCTGCTTGGTATCCCCTCAATCTGTGTTCGAGTAATAGACTTATCCTTGTTTTAGTATAAACTCCCCTGGAGGTTATGCATGTTAAAGCCAGGTGTCCATCGTCAGCAGAACCAGCCAGCTAGGGGGTGTTCTGGGTCTTTGGAGACCACAGGGTTGGTAACTGCAGTGCATGGACCATGACAGGGGCTGGATACTGCAGAGGAATGCTCGTCCAGGTGGTTCGAGGGCCCATCTGGTCCAACATCCTGTGTTGGACAGTGTCTAGCACCAGAGGTTTCAGAAGAAGGGATGATCTGTGGAATAATCTGCCCCTGCTTCCGCAACAGGTCTCAGGAAGAGTTCCCTGAAAGGCAAAGCAAGGCAAGGCAAGACTGGCAGTGGCCTGAGAAGTTTTCTGGCCTGGCTAACAGACCGGAGCAGCAGGGAGCTGACACACAGCTTAGCAGCAGCAACTCTCTCACTAAGCCGGAGGGGTAACATGATCACCCACAATTCTGGACGCCTGCAGAAAGTGTCACAGTAACTTGATTTAACAGCAAAAAGAACAGGAGTACTTGTGGCGCCTTAGAGACTAGTACTCCTGTTCTTTTTGAGGATACAGACTCAGGGTATGGCTACATTTGGAATTTCAAAGCGCTGCCCCGGCAGCGCTTTGAAGTGTGAGTGTAGTCAGAGCGGCAGCGCTGGGAGAGAGCTCTCCGAGCGCTGCATGTAAACCACATCCCTTATGGGTGTAGCGTGCAGCGCTGGGAGCGTGGCTGCCCTGATTACACTGACGCTTTACAGCGCTGTATCTTGCAGCGCTATGGGGGGTGTTTTTTCACACCCCAGTTGCAGCGCTGTAAAGTGTGAGTGTAGCCAAGGCCTAACAGGGCAGCTACTCTGAAACCTTGTTTTAACAGCAAGCCTGATTCAGAGACTGCAGCCAGAACACATTGTGCCTGCTGCTGCTGCCCTCTGGAGGCAGACAGCGGCATGGCAGGAGCTTTCCATGGTACTCAAATGGACAGAGTGAAGAAATGAGCAGCTGGGTGACACTATTAGACACTGGATGATTCCCCGCAGTTACTGAGAACGGCTCGATGGGAGTGGGAAACCTAGTTCTGGAATGGTCCCTGCAAATTAGAATATAGTGCAGGGATGCGGATGCCTGGAAGATAAAATTCATTTCATAGCAGGTGGCTTCCAATGAGTCAATGAAGTGGGCGCAGCATAGTCCAGATACTGCGTTGCTGTAAATCAGCAGAGCTGTGAGGCTTTACACTAGCTGAGAATCTGGCCCATCACACCAAGTCTGAAATCTGGAGGACGATCTGTAACCCTTGAAATGGTTCCACCAAGCTAAAGCACGTTCGAACTCCGCATTGTTCGGCCCGTGATGTAAACGAAATGGGAAAGGGAAATTGAAAGCAGGAGTAGGGTGTGTTCACACTAGACACACTAGTGTAATCGGGATTAGTGAGAACTGTCCTTTGGTGGATGCTTTCAGCTCCAGTTTAACTGCTAGGCACCTTTCCCCCTTATCTTTACCCATAAATTATAACATCTATTTATCAACTTCCAGGACATGCTTGATCATTTTCTTGTCACTGCTCACAAATAAAAGAACGGTCTGAAGGACAGAAAGAACGTATCACCAAGAATAGGAGACATAGCTGCATAAATGCAGTTTTTCCATTCGGGGACAGTCTCAGGTTGGATAGGGAAAAGTTTCAGTTTGCTGCAAGGATTGCATTCTCTGGATGGATCCGAGAAAGCAAACCCCACAGCAGCGACCAATGTACAGGAATGAAGAAAGTCAAGATCTGGGGGATAAAACTGACATCTGCTAAACTGTATCCATAAAGGTGAGAAAACCAAAATCTGTCACTGGGACCCTCCACCAGAGACCTAGAACGTCAATGAAATGCAACAAGCTTTACACACACATCAACGTAGTAGACAGAGCTTCTCTCATTCCAGGACACCCTAAAGGACTTCACAGAAGGGGGAAGGGGACATACAGGAGCATGTTAAAGTGAAAGAAACTCAATGAAACTGTTAATAAAAAAAAAGCATCTTAAACTGATAGTCTAGAAAGAGACCTGCTTTCTGAATTCAAGAGACTGTACAATATGCTTCACAATCAGATGGGCAGCTTTTCATGATGGTTTATCCTAGATTTTCAAACTGTAGTTCACTAGCTCCTTAGGAAATCTCTTGCATGGGTGTAATTCTGAGCTCTGCGTTGGAAAAGCAGGGCTGGTGTGCTTGCTCTCCCAAGGATAACAGAAGAGTGGCAGCCTCCTTAAATACTCCCCAAATGTCTCCCACTTATTTTGATCATTCTAAAGAGGAAGCCCCACTACAAAAAAGAGGAATTCAGTGTGTCATCGTCATAAACAGATAGTTAAGGGTTAATGTCTCTTTCACCTGTAAAGGGTTAACAAACAGTGACCTGCAACACCTGACCAGAGGACCAATCAGGAGACAAGATACTTTCAAATCTGGGTGGAGGGAAGTTTTGGGTGTGAGTTCTTTGTTCTTGGTCTGTTCTCTTTCTGGGCTCTGAGAGTGACCACACGAATCTCCAGGCTCTTTAATCCTCTGTTTCCAATTGTAAGTACAGTGGTAGAAAGACAATATAGGCTTTTACATTGTTTTTCTGTATTTGCAAATGTGTAGTCTGCTGGAAATAGTTTAAATTGTATTTTTTCTGGATAAGGCTGTTTATCCATTTTCTATAAGCTACAAGACCCTGTAACTGTTTACCATCTAAATTGCAGAGATAAACCTTTTACTTGTTTGTTTCTTTTTTATTAAAAGCTTTGCTTTAAGACCTGTTTGATTTTTTTCTCCTAGTTAAGGCTCAAAGGAACTAAATCTGTGTACACCAGGGAATTGGTGGGGAAAAGGGAAAGAGAGCAGAGGGGAGGAAAGGATAAGTTTCCTTTTTGTGTCACATTCAAGGAGCTTGAATCTGTATACTTCTCCAGGAGCCCAGGGAGGAAACACCTGGAGGGGAGGAGCGGGAAGGGAAATGGTTTATTCCCCTTTGTTGTAAAACTCAGGGAATCTCAGTCTTGGGGGTCCCCAGGGAAGGGTTTGGGGAGACCAGAGTCTATCAGGCGCTCTACCTAAGTCCTGATTGGTGGCAGCCTATCAGATCTAAGCTGGTAATTAAGCTTAGGGGAATTCATGCTAGTACCCATATTTTGGACGCTAAGGTCCAGATTTGAGAATTATACTATGACAGTCATAGATAAAGGCTACAGAATAGAAAGTCTCCCATGTATCCAAATATCGAAGCCTAGGGAGGCCAAGAGAAATGGTTTGGAAGTATGGGGTCTACTGCCAAGGTGAACATTGCTGGATAGGGACAGATCTGTGTTGCCATCTTCCTATACTGCACTATTGGGAAGCAACTGATACAACAGGCCCACGCTCAGAGCTTTTCAGTAACGTGTGTGGGGAAGCAGTTGTGGCCTGAGAGAACAGCAGCAAAGCCTCTGAGCCACTAAAGTTTGCACTGCCACAGCAAAGACACCATCTAATCATTCTCTCAGAGCCCCACGGTACCTACCTTAGCTCTGGATTGCCTGGTTCTCCGAAGTTTAAGAACAGGCACACTCAGTGCCCTGGAAGGGCCCGGGGCTCTGCCCATCTCTGCATTAATTTTGGGGCAGTGATTTAAGCGGTCACAGCACTGCAGGGAGTCAAAGCAAACACACCGGAAACCAACACAGCCAATTAACTGACTTAGAAAAATCCACCATGTGCAGGGGGCATGAACAGTGCAGCCTCTCATGGGCTATTTTCAGTCTGGTGGGCTTACAGAGAGCTGCTGTCGCAATGAACCGTATCACACCGGATCAGTGCTAGGCCCCAGCTTTTAGACATGACCTTGGAGGAACCTCTTCAGTTTGCCCAACCCCCAAAGGGTCCCACACTTCCAAGGATTGGCCACGTGGCCTCAAAGCCTCCAAGACCAAGCCAGAGGGCTCCAGCACTCCTGTTTCACACGGGAGGCCCTGCCTGAGTCCAGCGGAGACAGACGCCCATTCAGAGACTTTTTGCCCTTTCAGGGATCAATGCATTGCAGCATGTATTTGCAGGGACAAAGTAGGATTTACTCATCAGAAGGAGACAGCATTGGGCAGTCCTGAGGTTAGCACAGAGAAGCAACAGTTAAGACAGTTCATGCTGACCAAGCCAGGGTGCTTTTGAGCCATGCCACTGTAGGAACCATCTTGGTTTGCTCTGTCTCAAACCCTGGTAAGAGCTTATGTTTCTCTGCAGGCTCAGCTCCTAATAGCCCTGTCACACCCTCTCTCTCTGTTCTCCAGCTCAGGACCTTCACTCTGTCTCCCAGCAGGAAGTGATGGAGCTCTCTTTCCCCTCGGCTGTTAGTCATTGGATGGGAATGCCCCTGCCCTGGGGGCTTCCACTGCCTTTCCTGAGCCTCTACTCATAGGAGTGGGTTTCAGCCAGTCCTGAAAGACCCCCTTCACACCACTCTAGACAGCTGGGTGACCCAACACCTCATGCCTCCCGCTGTGCCTCCAAGGCAACTTTTACAATCTGTGCATAGCAATGCAAAGCACAGAGGGAAACCGAAGCAGTTAGGAATCGAAAATATTACCAAAACTCCCACCCTTGTTCCCACGCCTGCCTCTTACAGACAAAACGGAAGCTTGGGGAGGAGGAGCCAGGCTTCCCGACTCCACAGAGCCAGGCTTCCCGACTCCACAGAGCCCTGCACACCTCAACCATTCAAGTTGTGCTGAAGCTCCATTGTTACAGCCCCTGCTACATAAACCAGCATTGAACTCCACCCACCCAGAATCCAGTCTTGGCTCTAGAGACAGCATGGGAGTGGGAATCAAAATCAGGTCCATGCGGCATTCATCTTCCAGCCAGCAGCTCTGGCTACCCGATCCCAGCTTGGCCTCCCCACAGGGTTCTCCAGATTTTGGCAGGCTACTGAGGTGGGCATCAGGCCCTGCATTTGCAGAAGTGTTTTAATCTCCCAGTTTTT